>NC_136133.1:2482713-2939729 GCF_965212315.1 Lampetra planeri | reverse complement strand
CGCTGTGGCCTTCACCGCGACCTCGGCTGTCTCCGCAGGTACAACCGCGACTGGCGGTACCACAAGGACGAGCGGGTGTGGATCACGCGGGCGCCCGGCATGGAGCCTCAGATGAAGACGAACACGTACGAACGCGGCACCTACCTCTTCTTCGACTGCCACAACTGGAGGAAGGTCGCTAAGGTGCGTGCCGTGTGCGCGTGCTATGTGCGTTCTGTGTGCTCTGTGTGTGCGTGTGTGTGTTTATGAATGGGGAGCAGCGGTGGTGCAGCGGTTATCGTGCCGTGCAACGAACCCGGCGACGTATAACTGAACTGGTGGTAGGCTTCCCCCTAGGTCGGCTCAGCCTTAAATGAGTACCGGATGCAATGCGAAAACATCACCACTGAGGGGGGGACATAGACAGCCGGGAGTGGTGCTGTGCTGGGCAATCCACTCACGTGCATGCCGTGCCGCCCTTAATAGCTGGTCACTCACAGCACTTGCCCAAACAGTGTTGAAGTCTACGTGGGGGATCTTTGTATTTGATCTTTTTTGTGTTAGTGTGTGTCTTAGTATCCGTCAGTGAGCCTATGGCACTTCACATGACCTCACGTTGCATCTAGCCTGACCCAAGCGTTGTAGTGGCATCACACCGTCACTTGGATGGCTGTCGTTGTTGTTTCTGTATTTCTCTTAGTGTGTCAGTGGACTACTTTCTGATACCATTCGTACCTTGGTATGTGTTTTGGTGCGTGCGTGCGTACGTCCGTGCCAATGAATGTGCTATCGTCCGTATGGTTCCACGCGCGTACCGTACCACGGCTGCCGTTGGCATTTGTGCGCGCGCGCATTCTCGTCCGCGTCCGTGTTCTCCCTCTCACGCCGCCGCTCGGTGCTCTGCGCCCCGCGCAGGAGTTCCACCTGGAGTACGACAAGCTGGAGGAGAGGCCCCACCTTCCCACGTCGCTCAACTACAACCCGGCCCAGCAGGCTTTCTGATCCCAGAAGCATCTGCTGGGGGCCCCCCGGCCCACACCACACTGCGACTCGCGCCGGCCCAAAACTTTTGGTGACGGCAGCGGGGAATCCCTTTAACAAAAAAAACCACACAAACAAACAAAAAAAATTGACGTCCCTGTTTCTCCCCCCTCCCCCCGCGCCCCCCCCCCCCTCATCTCGCGTCGCTGCCCGTAACAATGCGAGCTTTGACGGAAACTGCGCACATTCCCCGAGATTCAGGGCAGCCGAGGAACTCTATTTTTTCAGACTCCAAAAAAAACCACAAGAGCGATCGTAGACGTAGGCGGTTTTCAGATTCAGAGATTTCAAGGCCCCCCACCCACCCACCCACCTCCTCCGCTCTGCCACACTGCGCAAGTCCATGCCTAATTTCTCTTGGGTGCACCTCCCCTGACTCCACCCTCCTCCACCCCCCAAACAATTCTCATCATAACCCTCTGCCTCCCCAACTCTGCCCCCCCCCCCTCAGCACACACGATGGCGGTTTCATCATTACAATTTGGAGCATCAAGCGGGTGAGAAAATAACAGCACGGAACGGAACGGCGCGAAAAGGGATGATCTGGCAAACGTGTAATGCATTCAGTCGCTGCTGGCGATGACGGTGGTGGCAGTGGCGGTGGCTCTTTAAGGACAAACAGCTGACGAGCCTCGTCTCCCGCGTGTCTGCATTGTGTGATTTGTAGCAAAGGCCATTGGGGTTTTGCCTGAGATTGTGAGGATGAAGTGTGGAGGGTTTTGGTTCGGGGCGGAGGTCTGTTTAGGAGGGTCGGTGAGTCTTGAGTGCGAGTGAACGAGTGGATTGTAACACTTTGACTAAATAACTTATGTTCCCGGCAAATGCACACGAATGCATGACAGACACCCAGGCTTACACAGATACGGGTCTACGGAGCAACGTACACACAGACACGTGGACAAAGATGGACACACAGGCGTACACAAACACATGGACATTTGGACACAGGCTTCTCTGGGCACAAGCTCACAGATACAAGTATGGGCACACAAACTTAACGCACAATCACACAGGCTCCTATTGAACAGACAAACACACCGACTGTCACGCCTATGCACAAACACTGACACTTGGATGCACACGGACACACATAGCAAGGTACACACACATGGACACGGGTAGACGCACGGGACGCATAAATACAGTACTGCAAATGCAAACACTGAGACAGAAAATGCAATGGGGGTCCTCTCTTTCCAACTCGTTCACAACAAAGCTTCATTCTAGAATCAGTCTTCAGTCAAATCTCAGCTTAGGCTCCTTTCAACTTGGGTGTCATTAGCGACTGCCCTCCGTATTCACGAGATGCCGTCGACGGTCTTTCATCAGTTGGGTTTTCATCCATCGCTGTACCCCCATTGCTTAGGATCTTTAAAACAATGTTTCATCGTAAGTGGCCGAGCGAGCGCTTGCAGCAATCTGATGGTGCCGCCGCCGCTGCTGCTGCTGCTGGAGCGAGTTTTACGGGTTTCTCTGCCGTGCTGTGGTTTGTGTGAGCGCCACTCAAAAGTTAATTCCGTGTACATTCCTAATTTCGAGAGTGTGGTGGCCCTCAGTCGGAGAGGAGAGGCAGCAGTGGGTGGGTTTAAGCACGTGAGATAGTACACCAGCATGGGAGTGGGTGGTGGTGTGGCCGTGGATAGGTTTGCACACCACAGCGCGATGGATGGATGGTTGTGATTGTCAAGCCCGTGTTTTTAGTCACGGCTCGGCTCGTGCTTAGTTCCCTGCTCATTGTGAGCCAGCTAAAAGGCATGCTTCACTTGAGCCGGCTCTGAGCAATCATCCCAATCATGCTCAGGATTTCCATGAGCCGAGACCGAGCTAAGCCATGGCCGAGTTGCCCACGCGACATTGAAAGCAGCTCAAGTGTGAGCGGAGTCGCTGCCAAACCAGAGCCGAGCCATGACATAGAATACGGCCCTAAGCATTCAAAGGTCAACTTGGGATTGCGATGGCATGGACGCGTGTGCGACATTCGGTGGCAACCCCCTGCACTTTGCGTGGCTAGGCAGCACACTTATGCCCACACACAATCCAGAAGCAGATTTTTTTTTAAATTAATTTCATTGGGAGTTATTTTTTTGTTTTGTGTTCCTCCTGAACGTGTTAAGTTATGCATTGCACCTGTTACAATGGGAACTCCGCAATTCAGAGCATCTGGGTTCGTGAGTAATCCAAGGCGTGACTTTGTACCTGCCGCAGAAATTCACGTGTTGGGGGGAGCATAGGCATGGCAGGTAGGTGGGGTGGATATTTGCAGCTAGCTTTTCGAAGTCTTGATGTGAACGTGCGTGTGTATGTGTGCGCACGCGTGGGGGAGTAGTGGCACAGTGGTCGGTGCGCTACGAACTCGGCGACCCGATTTCGATATGTGCTCATGGCCAATATCAGTGGTGAAATTGGCACAATTCCTAGGCCACTCTAGGTTGACTCGGCCTTAAATGAGTAGCTGGTACAGTGTGTAAACACTAGTACTGGGAATACAAAGGCGGCCGGGTGTGGTACTGGCCACACCACCCCCTCATGTGCCGTGCGGACCTTAATAGGTGCTCGCTAACTAAATTTGCCCATCAGCCTGTGTTGGCTACACGGGAGATCTTTTTCTTGTAGATGTGCTTATGGATGGGTGTTGCAGAGTTTTGAAGGCTGACCAAATAATCCAGCAAACCCCAGCATCCCTACCTGGCCCACTGCCCATCACGACTCATGGCAGCTGGCATCTGGAATCTTAATTTAATCCTCTCCCCTAGGTCTACTCAGCCAAGAATGAGTTCCTGTTGCGTTGGTATGGTCATCAACACCAGCAGTGGGTGGACAAATGCAGCTGTGTGTGTGGAGCTGGCCCTACTACCACCTTGTGTGCTGCTTCGGCCTTAATAGGTGCTCGCTCACAAAACTCGCCCCGCCGCTCTCGTTCCAAGCAAATCAAAACGCATTTCGCAAGCGAATGTTGTGATGTCAAACAAACTGCAGGAGTGTGTGCTATCCTTTGTGGACCATAGACTCTTGAGAGTGAATCGCCATGATCACGGCAATCATGATTGTCATGCATACCATCAACAACGGCATCAACAGCAATTCATTTCTCCTGGTGTAAATCGCCCTTCCTGTATTTACAATTCCTCCCTGGGGGGCTCTGTCCAGTTGGATATGGGATATTTTTTTTTGTCAAACGGACGAGGGCCCCCCGCCATCCGTGCCAATGCCACATCGTTTCATTTGCAGATCCATTCATGGCAGTGTCACGTTTGAAAAGCATTCCCCACTCGCCAGACCAACATATCCGTTATTTAGTTGATGAGAGAAATTTCATACTGGTCGCAGAACTGTTTTGAAACAGAGGAACTTTATATATATTTTGTGTCTGAAAACCCGCAGTGAAATAGAATTGCATCTTTATTGGTTCTGTAGCTGTCATGGAAAAGTCTGACCTAGTGACAGAGAGACGTGCATTGTGTTAGCCTCGAAAACCAAACACGAGGAACAAAAAGTTGACAGAGACGTAATTTAGCGAACTGCCCCACATTTTTGCCTAAACGATTTGGGCCACTTAATTTCGATGATTTTGCTCAAGCGCGGTGGAAGGAAATGCGTGGCGAGCAATTTCCTGGGATGACTTCACCTGTTGAGATGTTGGCTGTGTGGCGTGATGGACACCACGTGTGCGAAGGCATTGGCATCTTTGAAAACCCAAGCAGTAACGACGACCCTCCTGATCCGTATTTGTTTTTTTTTTGGGTTCGGCCACGTAATCGTTTAATGCCAGAAAGTATGTGTGCTACCTTTGTGGACCAAGTACTTTAACAACATAATTTTGGCATTCATGATGAAGCCTAACCTCAAAAACAAATGCGAATCATTGTATTGACTGCGATAACTTGTGTATTTGGTTAACAAAATTTTCAATGTAATCGAGGTAAAAAAAAAACAACTCTAGCAATCCGAGCTGGAAACATGTTCAAACTGCCTCTCAAGCTCGCTTGGTCTTAAGAGGGTGGCCGAGTCCCATATTACAGGCACACGCCGCTCAACCCCAGTATATCGCATCATTTCTCGCCCAGTCCTCACTCCAATTGCCATCATGCACAGCCCTCTCAGTCCTGACTCTGCCCCACAACCCCTCTGTGTTCGTTCATACTGTACAGCATTTTTTTGACTGTGCCTGTAAAAACACACACGTACATACACGCGCACGTGTGCATACCATTCGGACCATATCGCAGCGAAATTGGCAGCGACTATTTACGAGTGAGCGGTGATCGTGAAATGCATGAGCGTAGTTTCGTTAGTTCCGCCAGCCCAGCTGGTCGTGAAGGCCCTTCTCAACAGCTCCTCCAATTCCAGGTTGTGTACCCTGTGTTGATCAGCTAGATGTCTGCCGTTACGTTTCACATGCTCGGAGCTTCTTGGGAAACTCATTTCAGTTGCAACTGAATTCAAGTGCTCGGAGCTTCTTCTGGAACTAAACTTAATTCAGTTACAACTGAATTTAGTTCAGTTTAGCTCCTAAAGCAAAAGTTAAGTTCCTGAAGAAGCTCCCCAGCATGTGGAGGAGTTCGAACTGAATTTAGTTCCTGAAGAAACTCCCAACGCGTTGAGCGAAACGTTGGGACATCATTCTGAGCAGAATGCGATGTAACCTGGAAACACATGTATCGAAGAGCTGTCCAGCACAACCGTAAAATCCTCCGCAGTAGAACCCCCCCCCCTTCAACCCTTTGCTACGTCCATTGTGTTTTTAATGTGCATGTGTATCCCGTTTGGCCCCTACGCCGCCCTGTCTCCCGGACCTCCCATTGCTGCTCCATTTCCGCTCATCCCATCTCGCCGGCAAATAAAACTCTAATGAAGCTACGCTTGCGAAAATCACGGTCACCCGTGTGCCCCCCCCCCCCCCCATTTCCTCCTTCCCCGTACACATGTGTGGCGTCGGTGAAATGTTTTACAAGCGACGCTGACACTCGATTCATTTCACCTGCGCGCATTTTTTTATTGTTATTACGAATACCAGCAATAAAAAAAGTGAACGGAAAATAAAAACTTTTTTTAAAACACCAATCGGTTCGTTGCGACGCGATTCAACCGCAGCGGTGGTTTGCGCTCGGGTGTTTGTGGGGTTAAAGTCACGAAGGTAAAAATAAATAATAATAATAAATTAAAATAATAGAAATAAGAGATGCCGCGATAACAAGGTAATACCCATCGCTTTCAAAGCCCCTCCCCCCTTGTATTTAAGAACTCGTCTCTTGGAATTGTGCCTCACTGGTTACAGTAAATTTAGCTGTGACGGTCCCACCTGATGACGGAGACTTGTGTTGCCTCCGAAACGTCGTGATTTATAATTTTTATTATTATTTATATTTTTAATATTTCTTTTTTCCTACGTGACTTTACCGAAAAACCTATGTATGAATCCTTGCAGTCACGAAGGCTTCAAATCTAGAATTGAAATATTTCGTGAGATTGTCTCTGTCCAGCTGAAGCAGTGGCGTGGAGAGGTCGGTCGTCAATTGGAGTTAAAGGTGACTTACGGGTCAAGAGGTCAGAGTGCTGAGCTGGAACTCCAGAGACCCTGGGTTCAAGTCTTGGTTTCATAGACCGACTATAATTTATATTCTTGGTTCTTTCGGTAAAGTCACGTAGAAGGGAAATAATATTAATATAAAACATTCTCACGACGTTTCAACTGCAACACAAGCAATCATCATCAGGCGTGAAATCCACAACAAGAAAAAAAACCTTTTTTTTTCAAATTTTCTTGCTGTGGATTTCACGCCTGATGATGATTGCTTGTGTTGCAGTCAAAACGTGAGAATTTTTTATTGTTTTATATTTATATTATTTTATTATTTCCCTTCTACGTGACTTTACCGAAGAACCAAGAATATGAATCCCCGCAGTCACAAAAGCTTTAAATCAAAATTCGACTATCATTTACTTTGCTTTCTTGTACGTTCTTATGTGGTACAGCAACCAGGCGTGATGGTGGCTATGCACTCTTGTGATTCGTTGAGCATTGGAGGGGAGGTGCGTCCAGTAGATATTTGTGAAACTCCTGAACTCCTCACACATGCCCCTTCCTCCGTCATTATCGAGTGTCGCAAGGTCCATATTGCGGTTCGGATGGGGGGGGGGCGCTGTTTCAGAGGTTTCCCTCTGGCCACGCTGCTAACCAGGGATGGAGGGGAATTACGCTGGTGTGGCACTCATGCCTGGCGCACCTTGTTACCTCTGAACTCGAAAACTGCCTGCCCGATTCTATCCCATACTCGCACGTGCAGACACATCGTCGGCAGTCCTTAGGGGTACGAGGATGATGTCGAGGTTTACTGGTGGCTCTTGAAGTGACTGAGGAGTTCAATTCTGGTAAAGTCACGTAGGTAAAAAAAAATAGAAATAAAATTATAAATCACGACGTTTCGGAGGCAACACAAGTCTCCGTCATCAGGTGGGACCGTCACAGCTAGACCATGATGCCAGCACACAATTTACGACTTGTCTCGAGTGACCACAGCAGTATCGATATTTCATGGACTCCAAAACGTCTCGTTGCACTCAGACACCCGCGTGTGTGCGATTTCTTCCCCATCGCCGAGCCGTGAACCGTGTGTCAATGTTGAGAGGTGGTACGTGGACTGCAGGAGCACGTCAGAAGCACGCTGACAACGAAACATAAACCCACGCGCACCCCTTTTCCACTTGCACATTCGAGTCGTGCCGTGGCCCTGCCGAGCCCTCCGCCAGCAGCGGTGCGAGCAAGCCGTTGCAAGGCTGCACCTTTATCTAATTCCGTATCTATAATCAATACCCGTACCACGCTGACGCGCGCACGCACGCGGCCACGTGTCATTTATCTCAGGCATTGCCTGTCCCCGATATCGTCTCAGATGCGTATCGGGTGTTTGTATTCGGCGTTGCAACAGCCCTTGTCACCCATCAGGTGTCCTCCATACGTGAGCGCAGACCGTAACGATGAGCGGCCGTTACTACACGGCTCTGTGCCTCCTCCAAACCTGCCACGTGCTCTTCCACCTCGTCCAACTCCCCGACGCTCTACCGCCTCCTCTGCCTCCTCCTCCTCCTGCCCTTCATCGCCACCAGCCAGAACGCGTCGCCAACAGCCTCGTGCCGGAGTCGAACCCGGCGCGCGCGGCTCCGCGGCTCGAGCGAGACGACCCGCCCCCCGCCTACCGGGCGATGTTGCGGGCGTGGGAGGAATGGAGGGCGATGGCGATGATGGAGAGCGCGGAGGAGAGAGGGGAAGAGAGGCGGGAGGGGGAAAAGATTCGCGGGAAGTCGGCGCGATGCCCCGTGCCGCCCCGCGAGCAGCAGCTGTGCGCGTTGCGTCACTTGGCCGAGGACAGCGGCACCGAGCTCTTGGACGCCGAGTCGCCGTTACCATGGCCGGGAGCTCTGCCTGTCCGCTCGCTCGCTCGCTCGCTGGAGGCGGAGGGCAGGAGGTGGAAGAGGTGCGCCGTGGTGGCGAACTCCGCCTCGCTCCTCGCCGCTGAGATGGGAGCCGAGATCGGTGAGTGATCAGCCTCCACATCACGGAGGACGGGGGAAAGGTCGAGCAGACGCAGAGCGGACAGCGACAAATGGCACGATTGACGTTGTGAATTAATAAGAGTTCGTATATTTACTGGAATGAGCGAGGTTGTGTGTGTGGGGGGGAACTTGGGAAGAGAATCGATGTCGAGGGAATTTTAAAGCGCGGCAGTGCGAGAGAAGAAGCAGACACACGTGTTGGCAGTGTGGTGAGTGAGTGGTTGGGGTGAGTGGATGGGTAAGTGGGTGGGTGGGTGGGTGGATGGGTGAGTGGTTGGGTGAGTGGGTGGGTAAGTGAGTGAGTGGGTGGATGTGTGAGTGGTTGGGTGAGTGGTTGGGTGGGTGAGTGGGTGGATGTGTGAGTGGTTGGGTGAGTGAGTGAATGGTTAGATGAGTGGGTGGGTGAGTGAGTGGGTGAGTGAGTGAATGGGTGTGAGGCTGGGTGAGTGGTTGGGTGAGTGAGTGGGTGAATGAGTGAATGGTTGGATGAGTGAGTGGGTGAATGAGTGAATGGTTGGATGAGTGAGTGGGTGGGCGCCGCTCCCTGTGATCATGAGCCTATTGGTCCGTGATGTTTATTTATCGTCATTATCGATCTTTGTATTTGTGTGTCGACCACGTGCAGATTCCCACGACGCCGTCCTGCGGTTCAACACGGCTCCCACCACGGGATACGAGCGTCACGTGGGCAGCAAGACGACAGTTCGCCTCATCAACTCAATGGTGACGTCATCCCCCGTGCACTGTGATTATGATGATGATGGATGATAATACTTTTATACTGGTAGGAACCCACTGGTTCCACCAGCCCACAGGGGATTATTGTGTCCGTCCGTCCGTCGTGCAGGGAGGGGCTGGGTGTGGAGGGAGGGGCTGGGTGGGGAGGGAAGGATCGGGAGGGGCTGGGAGGAGTGGGGCTGGGTGGGGAGGGGCTGGTCACCCCGTGATGCCCTTATAAAACTCAACGTTTAACCTACTCACGCCGGCTTGTGCCCGCCCTCACAGTCGGGCATATTTGCGGAATACACCACGCCGCCGTTGACCCTGGCCATTGACCGAGCAACCCAACGTTCCTACAAGCTCCCTCCTTAGGAATGTGTTTTTACGAAGCGTCGTTCACGCATCTCAAAACGCCGCTTGATTGAACCACGGTCAAGCGGGAAGGCATCCAACACCGGCACCAACAATTGGCAAGGCTTTGTGGTCCTATACTCGGGATGTTTGACCAATTCTATAACGAGTGTTTCTACAGGGTGCTTCAAAAATAAAATATCGACACTTCTGAGAATTTGCAGCAACGCCACGAGAAGTTAACCGCCTCTGGAGACCACCTGGAGAAGATCCCAGGCACGCGTTGACAATAAAGGCGAACAAGTGGAGACGCATATTCTTGGCTCTTTCGGTAAAGTAACGTAGAAGGGAAATCATAAAATAATAAAAATAATAAACAATAAAAAAAATTCTCACGACGTTTCGACTGCAACACAAGCAAATCGTCATCAGGTGTGAAATCCACAGCAAGAAATTTGTAAAAAATTTGATTTTTTTAAATTTGTAACAAAATAATTTTGATTTGTGTTCAAATTTTCACAAAAAAAATGAAAAAATCAAAATCTAATTTTTTAAAATTTTCTTGCTGTGAATTTCACACCTGATGATGATTGTTTGTGTTGCAGTCGAAACGTCGTGATAATTTTTATCGTTTTATATTTTTATTATTTTATTATTTCCCTTCTAGGTGAATATGAATCCCTGCAGTCACGAAAGCTTTCAATCAAAATTTAAGTGGAGACGCTTTGACTTTTTGAAGCTATTAACATCACATTTGTTATCACGTAACAGCGTATTATCCGCTCTTTTTCCATTAAAACCGACAGTCTCGTGTAAGCGTTCAAACATTGTATTTGAAGCACCCTGTCTAGGTGGGAGTAAAACGAAGCATCTGCACGAAACCCACGAGTGAGAGGGGGTGGGTGGGGGGGAAGGGTAACACGCAGTCCGCCTACACATGGATGCAGAACCGGCCCTAGACCTTTGGGGGCCCTAAGCAAAATTTGGTTGGAGGCCCCTTTGATGTATGATTTTTTTCACCCACTAGCTAGCAGTGACTCTAGGGGGCCCTCTGCTGGCCACGGGGCCCTTTGCAATTGCAAGGGTCGCTTAGTGGCTGGGCCGGCTCTGCATGGATGGTAACCCACTCGCTGGAAGTGCCATACCCCCTGGCACGCCGGAGATGGTGATGTCGTCGTCCCACGTGTCGGGGAGTTTCACACCTCCACCGTGCTGGGTTACAGGCCACGTCCGGTTGAGCCACGTGACCCTCGAGACGGGCTTCCTTGATCATCTTCAGCGGAGGTGCACGATGTTGTGCATCTTCTTGTGCTGTTTCATTCAGACTCTGTCGCCTCGACGGACCTGGTTTTCACCTGAGGACGGCTGCTTGCGTTGTGGCCGAAACGTCGTGAGAATTATTTTATTGTGTTTTATTTTTATTATTTTATTACTTCCCTTCTACGTGACTTTACCGAAAGAACCAAGAAGATGAATCCCTGCAGTCACGAAAGCTTTAAATCGAGATGTTGTGCATTTTCCCAATTGTGTAATTTACGAGTAATGGAAGTTGTTGTTTTTTTTTAAGCAGGACCCTGACGCCTGCCACAGATGGGATATTTGTTGTCGAATGACGTCACGAGGATGTTTAACATCCACCCTAAAGCATATTCTTAGGTTTTTTTTCGGTAAAGTCACGTAGGTAAAAAATTTAAATTAATAAAAGTTAAATAAAAATAGAATAAAAATCACGACGTTTCGAAGGCAACACAAGCTTCCGTCTTCAGGTGGAACCGTCACAGCACGATAGCTGTATCAAGTGAGAGCTATTTTACTTTTATTAATTTTAATTTTTTACCTACGTGACTTTACCGAAAAAACCTAAGAATATGAATCCTTGCAGTCACGAAAGCTTCAAATCTAGAATTAACACCCTAAAGCAGACGACGTGCGCAAGTATTATTATTATCATGGTTGATACTCCCGCAGTATTAACCAGGGCAGCCGCTGGGTTCTAACCACGAATCCTCCGCGCCAAGCGCTCAACGCCCCGGAACCCTCTCCGTGATTCCATTGCTAACAGACGCTCAGTCAATCCACTGCTGGCTGATGACATCATTGCTGTACGCACTTCTCATCTAAATCCATCTCTGGATTTCTTGTCTTTCTATCTTTCTTGTCTGTCATCTCGCTAGGGGTTCATATATTGAAAGAGCCTCCCCCCCCCCAATGAAAATATATTCCTGCTTTTGCAACTCCCCTCTCCCCGCCTCCTCTAATGGACCATTAGCCCCCCCCCCCCCGCCCCCATCTCGTACGTGGTGACCCTTGCAATGATCGAACAGGTGGTGACGCGGAAAAAGTTTAACTTCCACACGGACCCGCTCTACAAAGACGTCATTCTGGTTCTGTGGGACACTCCTCCTCCCAACTGCGACGTGTCCTTGGTACCGACTCACACGCGCGCAACAACACACACACACACTGCCCCGTGTAGCCTTAGCAGACTTTCGGGGCGTTGTGCTGTTTGCGCGAGTAGCATCACTTATGAAGGCCGGCACGGCACACAAGAAGGTGGGTGGCCAGCACCACGCTCGGCCGCCTTTGTCTCCCCAGTGGCGACGTTTACACATCGCATAAGGTACTCGTTTGAGGCTGAATCGACCTAGGGGAGGACCAGGACCGATTAAAATCATCGTCACTGGTGTTGGCTGCGAACAAGAATCGAACTCGGTTCGCCAGGTTCATAGCGCAACGCGCTGACCGCTACACGACCGCTCCCCACAACACACAACACACGCACGGCTTAACATTTGGTTCTGCACTTAATTTGGCTAAATTCCACGTCTCTAAATGTTAATTGTTACTGTGACTATCACGCGACGACCATTGCTCTCACGAGGCACGAGAGGGTGGAGAATGCGACGTCCTCCGCTGTGCGTGGACTGGAGGCCCCCCCTTGAAGAAGGGATTTCAGACGTAGGTCTGTGACATCCGCTTCCGCGAGCAGTTCGGTAGACTTACGACTGGATTCATATTCTTAGGTTTTTTCGGTAAAGTCACGTAGGTAAAAAAAATTAATAAAAGTAAAATAAAAATTACGACGTTTCGGAAGCAACACAAGCTTCCGTCTTCAGGTGGAACCGAAACGTCGTGATTTTTATTTTTATTTTACTTTTATTAATTTTAATTTTTTACCTACGTGACTTTACCGAAAAAACTTAAGAATATGAATCCTTGCAGTCACAAAAGCTTCAAATCTAGACTTACGACTGGATCAAGCGTCTTGCGACGTTCAACCGAGAGCACGATCGGCGTGACGTCACGCAGATTGCACGATCCGATAACAAATTGTAGGTGTTTGTCTTGAGCCAACTTTTTGTTACCGGAAATTGGTGCTGATATTGATTTGTGTTTGTGCACTGGTTTCTGCTGAAATGCATTTCCTTTCTTAATGATCTGTGTTTGATTTCGATTTAAAGCTTTCGTGACTGCAGGGATTCATCTTCTTGGTTCTTTCGGTAAAATCACGTAATAATAGTCACAAATAATAAAATAAAATAACTTAAACATAATAATTATGTTTTATTTTTATTATTTTATTATTTCCCTTATACGTGACTTTAACGAAAGAACCAAGACGATGATCTGTGTTTGGTTAATTTCAGTTTGGTTTGTGCCATGGTTTATCTTTGCTTCGTTGCTGTGCTTTGCGTTTCTGTGGTTTGTTTGTGGAGTCTCAGGTCCGTCACCTTTTCAACTTGGACTCTCCTGGTATCTCGAGCTATATCACCTTGTTAAACAAATCCACTTGGAGGTGTGACTTGTCGGCCCAGGGATTCATCAAGAAGAAGATGAATCCCTGCAGTCACGAAAGCTTTAAATCGAAATTTAATCCCTGCAGTCACGAAAGCTCCAAATTAAGTTTGCCCTCTCTTCCACCACCGCCGCCGCCCCGTTCCACAGTGGTACCGCAACAGGAACGCGCCGTTCTTCGACGCCTACGTGGCCCATCGGCGCCAGCGTCCTGGCCAGCACTTCTACCTGTTGCACCCTCGCTTCGTGCGCGGCGCGTGGGGCCTCGTGCAGGAGAACCTGGGCCTGTGCCACGCCCGCCAGACCCCCACGTCATCGGGGTTCCTGGGTACGAGGACGCAGGGATACGACAACAAACACCGACAAATAAAACGGTGGCCACCGCAGGCCAGAGGTCGCAAACGGGTTTTGGTTCCTTACCCGTACCCGGCTGCACCAGGGTCGCAAACGGGTACCCGTACCCGGCCGTACCCGTACCCGGCCGGGTATCGGGTACCTGATTGCGACCTCTGGGATGAAGCCATGTTGCAGGCGCGGGTGGGTTGATTCTAGGAACTTGAATTGTAAGAAGAGACAAGACGTTGGGAAATGAGTGACAAACAGTTACTCACCAGTGACTGACGGCCTACCCGTACCCGTACCCGGCCGCACCAGGGTCGCAAACGGGTACCCGTACCCGACCAGATGTGTAAAAACTAAAAAACTAAAAAAATATATTTTGTTACGTGGAGAGACATATATGGAAAGTAGTTGTGTTGCCTGCCGATTAACTTTGTCCCCATATTTACTTGCATTCGTGTGGAGACAAGCGTGGGCTGGCATTACACCTGCTTGCTCTTAGGTTTTTTCGGTGAAGTCACGTAGGTAAAAATAAAAATAAAGAATAAAAATAATGGAAATAATAATAGAAATAAAATAATTATTTTATTATTTAATTTAATTTTATTTCTATTATTTTTTATTTTTACCTACGTGACTTTACCGGAAAAACCTAAGAGCATGAATCCTTGCAGTCACGAAAGCTTCAAATCTAGAATTCCACCTGCTTCTCAGCCAAACCACGTTTCTTAACCCCCCTTTCGCGCCCGGTCAAGCCTCGTCTTCCTCAACTGCCCCCGCAGGCGTGATGCTGATGATGTCGTTGTGCGAGGAGGTGGACGTCTACGATTACATCCCTCCGCAAGGACGCGCCTCCCGCCGTTGTCACTACTTCGAGCCGGGCGATGACCCGGCGTGTTCCATGGGGGGCCGTCACCCCATCACCAGCGAGAAGCTGTTCGCGCTGCGCCTTTCCGCATATGCGGCCGAGCGAGCCTTCAGCAGTGGCCGCCTTCACCTGCCCGGCCTCAACAAGCTCACCTGTCCACACTGACCGGCCTCACCTGGTCCACACTTCGCTCCGTGAACTCACCAACCGGTTAAATCTCAGCAGTTAATCCAGACTCGCCAGCCTTACATCTACTCTCAGCTGGTTCCATCAACCAACCAATCAACCCCACCTGCCCTTTGGAACCTCGGCCTGCCCACACTTAGCTCTGTGACACAATAAAGCAACCATTTGGCGGCAGGGTGATGGCACAGAGGTAACGCTCGTGCCTCACAGCAAGAGGGGCCTAGGTTTGATTCCTGACTCGGGTGCCTTTCTCTGTATAATCTGTATGTTCTCCCCTGTTCTGGATGATTGTCCTCCCACGCTCTTTAGTTTCATCTCAGAGCTATCGAAAACATCATTGGTGTTAGCCAAGATACACCTCGATGCTTATAACTTACCTGCTAAAGTACACAATTGGGATTGCATATAACAGCATCACCCGCTACTGCAAAGAACTTGGCAGGACCCTCCACAGAAAGAGTTTTGATCTCAGTGAGGCTCTCCTGGTAAGCGATCATAACTAACCTCATCTGCCCAGAATTCTGCAATCCAACCAACCAGCATCATGGTGGACACTATTAATGGTGGACACCACACGTGGTTGTGCACTGCCCCATGCGCCCTTGGCTCACGAAGTAAATGGGCACCGGAACAAAAGCAGAGGTGCTCGGTATGGCTCTTTAGACTCAGCTCGGTAGAGCTCGGAGAGGTGAGATCAGCGCATTAAAACACATTCCTCCTGCGGAGGGAGCTGGTAGGTACGTTGGATTGCTCGGTCAATGGCCAGGGTCAATGGCGGCGTGGTGTATTCCGCAAATATGGCCGACTGTGAGGGCGGGCACAAGCCGGCGTGAGTAGGTTAAACGTTGAGTTTTATAAGGGCACCACGGGGTGACCAGCCCCTCCCCACCCAGCCCCACCCCACCCTCCCCACCCAGCCCCTCACCCTCCCCACCCAGCCCCTCCCCACCCTCCCCACCCAGCCCCTCCCCACCCTCCCCTCTCCACCCAGCCCCACCCCTCCCATTTTTGTATGCACGACGGACGGACGCTCACAATAATCCCCTGTGGGCTGGTGTAACCAGGAGGTTCCTACCAGTAAGATCTGCGCTGTGGGATGTTCCAAACCGGAGATGCAATTCACAACTCCCGTGACGTCTCCCATTGACGCCAATGCAATGTGTAACCTCAGAACCGTACGACCTAAAAACGAGTGCCATGCAACCAGTGGGACGGTCTTCGACGAACGAAATGCAACGGTGTAAGGAAAACTCCTGGTGTGCGGTGAAAATAAAATAAGCTCCGTGGCCGATTTTCACTGTAACTCTTTATTAATTTCACGGATTGTCGAGCAAAAAAAACGCCGCGGTGAGGAACCACGTTGGCCTATAGCACTGGTCAACACACTTTTTCTGGCATAAGGTATTCCAACGGTTTTAAGGTAATTTTGGGGAGCTGATTCCAAATCTGGCATCAGTTTTTGTCTATCACATCACGTTTTTGAGATATCAAATATTGCATTTTCAATAAAAACTGCAAAAGAAAAATATTAAATGAATGTGGATATCTACATTAAATGATATTATAAAGACACTATCCTAAAAATACAGCACCATATTTTAACACTGAAGCAGTCACTGACTCGCAACAACTTGCAATCATAAGTGACAGAGTTAATTTCGGGTAAAATCAATGAAAATGGGGTATGCCGATAGCATAAAAACGAGATGTGATGGAGCAATTCTGAGATCAGATTTGGAATCAGCACCCTGAAATTAGTCTAAAACAGCTGCAAAAGTCCAGGCCAGAATTTTTTTTTGTTGACCAGTGTAATGAATGTCCCACCATTGAAGGTTGCGGTGAGAATCCGCGCGGCAACAGTGCAGCGCACCGCGTTTCCGAACGGTGCGTTTCAAATCGGCAAAAACTAAAAAAAAGCCACAGCCCGCATCCACTTCAATACACACTGTCGTGCCGGATCCACAAGGCACACATGCAAGTGCTACGTGCAGTTCGGCTGAGTTTCAAAGACGCAGAGCACGATCCATGTACGATTTGTACATCCCGAGAAACCGTGTGTGCATGTATTTGTTGTTCGCCCATTCAACCCTATGTGGAACATTTTACGGCTAATGATGGGTCTTTGTTCGGGCTTTTCTAGACGGATGTCGACCCCTTCAATCGAGGAGTTACATGATCCCAGGCGCCTCTACACAATCCCTGTGAAAAAAGCGCTTCATAGCTCATGGCATTCCTCCACTCTAAGTACAGACGCTGGTTCTGTATACAGACGGGAAGGAAAGAGACGTAAAACTAATTAACGCTATCTGACCCAAAAACCTTTATTATGATTAATGTTGGTCGCGAAAGCCTACGTGTTAAACAAACTAAATTGATGTATTTGCCTGCATACTAAGGGTGGGGTCGCAGTGAGCGAGGGCCATGTCTCAAAACTCACACTCGTCATCATCAGCAGCAGCCATGTTCAATCTACCGATGGATGAAGGTCTCTAAAAAGCCGTTGCTATCTCTCGCGACCATTCTGCACTGCAAAACAATTACGCCGAAGCATGTGCACGCGAGCTGATGTTGTAGCAGAAAACATTTATCAAAAAGTCTATTTAATTAAGTAGAACGTGTTGTCTATATTTATTTAAAGTTGCGCATGTGACGTCACATTTCTCAAACACCCCCCCTCCCCCTTGTCACACATCGTCACAAATGTCTGACCCCCCCCCCCACTCCCTAGGTGCGTGACGTCATTTATCGACGGCCCCATACTCCAAGAGCCCAGGTTGTAAATGCTGGGAATCCTTTGAGGAGGCCCACGACCTTGGACTGCAGATTCG
Organism: Lampetra planeri; assembly: GCF_965212315.1. NCBI lineage: Eukaryota > Metazoa > Chordata > Hyperoartia > Petromyzontiformes > Petromyzontidae > Lampetra > Lampetra planeri. The sequence goes on along the minus strand of NC_136133.1, from coordinate 2,922,071 downwards.
TGTGCCCTGCATTTAGGGCTGCCTCGTCCTATTGCCCAAGAGTGGTGCGTACGTGAGGCTTTGTACGAACGGTCGTCGTGTTTTCTGCTGGGGTGGGGAGGTCAATTGGATACACCGTGAGCGGTGGTGTTCACGTGTCCACGTCAGCATTTGGTGGCACGTACTACATGCAAGTCGCGTACACTCCACGCGGTTCAAGAACACGATGCATATTTAAACAAGGACTGTGGGACTTGGCACTGGCAAACATTCATCACGCTATGCAAACTAGATTGCACAATTAAACAGGTGACTAAATATAGCTCGTGATATCGACTGAGACCATGGGAACGGGCTGTCTTGATTTTAATAACACGTGAACGCTTGGTCAACGCAGCGTGGCATGGCACACACACACACACGCTTAACCCGAGGGGGAGAGGTGTGGGAGGAAGGTTGATGGTACACGAAGAGATCACGTGTGATAGACACAGCCCCCTGCAGGTATAAGGATTCACGTGTGACACACCCAGCCTTGCAGGTGTAGTGACTGACTTGGAGACACTGAGAGTAGGAGACACCCTGTTTATTAACGCGGCCTTCACAGTTCACACTTTAGCAACTACTGTTGCCAGTCAGGGCAGCTTGCAGACTGTCTGACTGGCGACGTCGAGATGGCGAAGACGGCGGCGAAGACTCCAGCAGCAGCACGATGAGGGGATCCCACTCCACACGACAGCCCTGAGCTCTCGCTCGGGGCCTCCTTTTATGCTCCCAGCTCCGCCCCGGCCACGCCCTCTCTCTAGAACATACTAGCGGGTTCTCGGGCTTCCCCCACGTGCCCCTTCTGTAACCTTTACCCGACATCCCTCTCTCTCTCGTCTATCACGTGACCTGCTGTCAGTCAGGGCTGCTGTAACTGCAGATCCCCTTCCCTGCCAGCAACAAGCGCTATGCTGCTAAGTGACCAATTATATGTCACTACAACAGTTATAAGTGTTCACGTGTGATACACCAAGCCTGTAAGGGTTCATGTGTCAATCTCTTCGAGGTATGAAGGGGGCGAGTCGATTACCGACCTCGCCAAGACAGAGCCCACGGGGTCGCTCACAGTGGACGGTGCACTGCTGGGCACAGATGAGGGTTGCCAACTCGGACTGCAGCTATTCTGGGATATTTTTTGGCTATCATGAATAATGCGTTTTCTTAAAATATCCCATTTTTTTAAATCTCCCAGAATGCATTCAATAGAGGAGCCACGGTGGAAAGTTGAATAACCACCCCGCCTGGTAAACAGGAGGTCATGGGTTCGATCCCTACACAAACGGCTGTATCTCTGTAGTTTCCAAGTTCTCCCCGTGGTCGCGTGGATTTTTTACCGGGCCCTCCAGTTTTTCCCTCCCACATTTAGAAACATGCGTTTCAGAGTGTTTGGCTGCTAAACATTTCCACGTGATAAGCCACTTCGTTGAGCGATCATTTGTGTCCAGGTCGCTTCTGAAAAAGATCGATATCGTTCCGTGGGTCTACCTGGTAAAATATAAATTAAAAGTTCAGTTTCATACAACTAAAAGTTAATTTTGTTTCAATCACTGGGGGGCCGATGCCAATTCGGTTAAAGACTCACGGCCTATCCGGGAGGGTTAGCAACCCCCAGCGCAGACGTGCCAGTCACAAAACCCCAACGGGGACTGCGAGAGTAGGCCCCCACCAAGGGCAGGACCAGTTGTGATATATTCTTTGGTTCTTTCGGTAAAGTCACGTATGAAGAAAAAATAATTAATTAAATTAAATACTAGCATACGACGTTTCGATTGCAACACAAGCAATCATCAGGTATATATTAAATACAAACACAAATCGAGTATACTTAGAAATGTAATGTAATACAACAGAGAGTCGGATAACATAACAGTCAACACCCTATCTGGTTGATTATTATTTTATCTTTATACGTGACTTTACCGAAAGAACTAAAGAATAATTCCTGCAGTCACGAAAGCTCCAAATTAAGTTGTGATATAATTTGCCCCCGATGTTATCCGTGGCCGGGAATCCAACTCGGATGAGCCGGTTCAGGTCGCTGCACTGTAAAATCACTTGCGCCGCCGTTCTGCATTGAAGGTTAAACATTGGCGCCGTAAACAAGACGCCATTCTCATTTACAACCTTGTGAAAGAGAATGGGATGAACGCAGCCAATTGTGGCCTATTTGCATATTTATCAGGTTTTTTTTTTATTTTGCAATAACTTCAACACAACGTGAAGTCGATAAAGAACCAGATGCAGACAAAATCGTCGCGTCCAATAACCGCATCACTATCACAGGTGGACACGTCACAAACACCCAAAATAATGTCGAGGCCAACGATTGGACAATAAAAGATAGAAAAGACTGGAAGATAACTGGGGGGGGAGGGGGGAGTTACGTGCTGATGAAAGAAAGACAATAGCGGCAACCGTAAGGAAACGAAACGTAAGATAAGAATTGTTTGTTGCAGGACGCAATAGTGCACATTGCAACAGTGTAAGTATGCAGAGTTGGCGGGCGGTTGTTACCAAGCAGCATTCAAACTCGACCGCCACAGCGGATGATACGTGGAGCACTAAACCTCGGCAGGTAAGGTCAGTCAGGCAATAAACGCAAGAACACAGAGCTGAATGGGAGGAGGGTTGTTCACGGGCGAAACAGACATCGTCCACCAATCGAAATGCTGTCGCTCGCGGGCGTGATTTTCTTGTTTGAAAGATTACTTATTAACCCATCTGTTGATGCAAGGTTAACCCTATTAAATAGTACACACACACACACACCTGTGTGCAAAGAGGAAGTTCGTAAAAGTTCATCGTGGCCAAAGCTGTTGGTTGTTACCACCTCCGCACCCCATTGCCGATGTCCCCCAGCCTTCGTCTGTCCCTGCAGCTGCTGCACAATTAAGACGCGTCACCTCCAAGATCTCCTCCCGGCTGTCTCAACCCCACCATCTGCTCCCGAGTTACTTTCTCGACTCTTCTTCTTCCACGCGTGTGTCCCACCCACGTGGAGGTGTTCGCTGTCCTTGCCAACCTTCTCCACCCTAACCCTGTCCTGCGCCATCTCTCTGTCCGCTCCTCGGCCCACCGTGTCCAATCGCCCCCCCCCACCCCACCCCAACATATTCTGCCTTCCTCTCGATCTCTTTCCATCCACTTGCACCACTTGCAGCTTCTGACCCACATCATTTGTCCTGTTGTCTCTCCACGTGACCGAACCACACAAGCCTGTTTTCTCTCTCTCTCTCTCATCTTCTCTGCGATTTCCACCACCTTGAGTCTTCCTCTCGCTTCTTCCTTTCTCACCCTTGTCCTTCCTTGTTAAACCCCAACATCCATCGCAACATTCTCACCTCTGCGACTGCTGGAGACGACCAATCCAGTGTCCATCTCGGCAAACGAGCCCTGCGCCCCCCTTCACACGCGTTCCACCGAGCGTAACCCAGGAATTCCCTTTCCCAAACGGTATCTCATCTTGCCTGCCATGGTGCCTTCCGTAATTCTGCACTGCTTATTACCCCGTCTTGCCACAACATCCGTCTCAGAAATCCTGAGCTCAAATGCCAGCAATTTTCTTTCGAGCCGCTTCAGGGTCTGCCTCCTCTTCATCTACGCCAGTGCTAACGAAAGCACTCCTGGTCTTAAACACCGTTTACTTAACATTCGGACGTATCTCTCTCTTATCATCCACAGTGGTGTCTACAGCCCATAAAATACCTGCGTGCCCTTATAAAGCAATTCCCGTTGTATACTTTATAACAGTCTCCTGCTTTATAAATATTACACAAAGTCCTTGTAAATCTTACACCACTTCAGTAGAAAAAGTGTGTACGTATACCGAAATACACGTCACCGGAGGAACAACACAAAGTCCTCTCACCCATCAACCTTGTGGCTTCCTGCCATGCCTTGTGATTCGACTGGCAGGAGCCCCGTTTCATCACGACGAAAATGTTTGACTAAGCAGTAGTACATTTTGATTTAAAGCTTTCTTGACTGCAGGGATTCATATTCTTGTTTTTTTCGGTAAAGTCACGTAGGAGGAAAACAATAAAACAATAAAAATATAAAACAATAAAATTCTCACGACTTTTCCCTTCTACGTGACTTTACCGAAAAAAACAAGAATATCGAGCAGTCGTAGTTATATAGGCTGTGAACAAGCGGTCCAATAAATGAGCCCTCAGGACCCCATGAGGACACGACATCATTAGCAGTCGCCGATTGCGACAAACATCCCTCCTTGTTGGACAAGCATGCCATTAGCCAACAGAGAGCAGTGGCTGAGAGGCCTACATGAGTCTCGACGATTTAGAAAAATACAACCAGCAACGGAATCAAAAGTAGCACTAAGATCCAGAAGAATCATGATGGGTAGTGCACCAAAAATCGGCAATCATGGATGATTTTCAAGCTTGCGTGCAGTGCCGCGTCGTCATCTTACTTGCAGCAGCATCACGTTGCCGTCCACTCATTGATATGCTCATTTTTTCTCTGCCCCCTCCATCTCTCCGCCCCCGCCCCCCCTCTCTATATTTAAGGCCCCGTCACAGAAACGACCTCTCTCTTTGTGCCGATATGTGTTCTCTCTCTGTGTGTCCTTGTGATGTCTGTCTGCTTGTATGTCTGTCTATAGTTTTCTAGTTAGATTTTTGTTGCTATTTCTTTTATGCCTGATGATGATTGCTTGTGTTGCAATCGAAACGTCGTAATATGCTATTATTTAATTTATTATTTTATCTTTAGACGTGACTTTACCGAAAGAACCAAAGAATACATGGATACATGATTTACAACCTTAACCAAGTGCTGTTCTCCGTACGATGCCTTGCTCTAAAGCCAGAATGAAATGGCACAAACAACTTACATTCTGTATTATTAAATAAAATATATATTACAACTAAAATTCTTTACAGGGGAAACAAATACTAATTAATAACAATTGAATGATTACCAATCTATTATATAATTGCAATACCCTCCCCGCCTCAAATCAATGCACGTGATTGGGTTAAATGATGACGTCACCCTGCTGCTGCTCTATTTAAGACCGGGAGCAGGTGGATGGCTTCACCATTCTGGCAAATTGCCCGATGATGCTGGATGTAATACTGGTAGGAACCTCCTGGTGACACCAGCCCACAGGAGATTATTGTGTCCGTCCGTCCGTCCGTCGTGCATCCAAAAATGGGAGGGGTGGGGCTGGGTGGAGAGGGGAGGGTGGGGAGGGGCTGGGTGGGGAGGGGCTGGGTGGGGAGGGTGGGGAGGGGCTGGGTGGAGAGGGGAGGGTGGGGAGGGGCTGGGTGGGGAAGGGAGGGTGGGGAGGGTGGGGCTGGGTGGAGAGGGGAGGGTGGGGAGGGGCTGGGTGGGGAAGGGAGGATGGGGCGGGGCTGGGTGGGGAGGGTGGGGCTGGGTGGGGGGTGGGAGGGGTGGGGCTGGGTGGGGTGGGAGGGGTGGGGCTGGGTAGGGTGGGGTTGGGTGGGGAGAGTGAGGAGGGGCTGGGTGGGGAGGGGAGGGTGGGGAGGGGCTGGGTGAAGGTGGGTGGGGAGGGGCTGGTCACCCCGTGGTGCCCTTATAAAACTCAACGTTTAACCTACTCACGCCGGCTTGTGCCCGCCCTCACAGTTGGCCATATTTGCGGAATACACCACGCCGCCGTTGACCCTGGCCATTGACCGAGCAACCCAACGTTCCTACCAGCTCCCTCCGCAGGAATGTGTTTACCAGCGAAACGTCGTACTCAAAATTGTAAAAATGTTGTTGATTCACTCTTCAACACACCGGTGGGCGAAAGTAGTGAACTGTTTGTGTGTTTGTAAACGTGACACATTTTTTATTGTTTGGCCGTGTCGGGTGGTGGAGCATGTTTTTTGCATGTTCACCACAGGCATATGTGGGTTATGCAGACGTGATTCCTTGCAAGAAAATTTCAGTTTGGTGTTTTAACATCCTAACACAACTGCTTTATTGCCAGAACGGGTAAAACCTATTCTTACGTCCCTATATACACACACACACAGATGTTGCTTCCAGATCTGAAAAATAATCTCCAGACCTGTATCCCTCCATCTCGCGCAGATGGTCAGTATACCAATGAGATAGCCGATTGGAGGAGACACGACGTTCTTTAGGTGCCACTCGAAAGTCAAAAGTATTGTAAAGTGTTGAAGTATAAAGAACCTTGTCCTCCAAAGAGAATAAAATGAAAGTTTGAGGGTAAGGGTGACGAAATTGACTTGGAAAACTTAATTGTATTTAAAGACTTTCTATATCTTCTTGGTTCTTTCGGTAAAGTCACGTAGAAGGGAAATAATAAAATAATAAAATAAAACAATCAAATAATTCTCACGACGTTTCGGCCACAACGCAAGCAGCCATCCTCAGGTGAAGAACAGGTCTGTCGGAAAGACAGCGTCTAAATGAAACACCACTAGGCTCATTCAGACGCTGTCTTTCCGACAGACCTGTTCTTCACCTGAGGACGGCTGCTTGCGTTGTAGCCGAAACGTCGTGAGAATTATTTTATTATGTTTTATTTTATTATTTTATTATTTCCCTTCTACGTGACTTTACCGAAAGAACCAAGAAGATGAATCCCTGCAGTCACGAAAGCTTTAAATCGAGACTTTCTATAATTGACGTAACGTTCATTCTGGTTAAGGAAAGTGGAAAATCAAGTAACAAAAATTGCGAAATGGTCAGATACAGAAACATTGCACGAATTTCTATTTGATATGGGCAAGCCAGGCGTAATAACTAGAGCAATGGCTTGACCGAGATTGTGAGTGGAAAGTTTACACGTTGGGAGAGACCAACACAATCCTGAAGGGGGTAAACATTCATTCGCAGAGGAACAGCTTTTGGAGAACCAATATTAATATTAAAACAACTTAAGAATAACATCCTCACCATCGCTTGCTTCTCTCATAGATAGATGTCCCATCCCGTTCTCTCCGCTCCCAATCTCGACTGTCTCCCTCGTCCTGTGCCTAGTCTCGCTTTTGTTCACTCTCCCTTTTTCCACCCCTCCACTGGAGCCAACTCCCATTGCACGTAAGACAAACACATTCCTGCGGAGGGAGCTGGTAGGGACGTTGGGTTGCTCGGTCAATGGCCAGGGTCAACGGCGGCGTGGTGTATTCCGCAAATATGGCCGACTGTGAGGGTGGGCACAAGCCGGCGTGAGTAGGTTAAACGTTGAGTTTTATAAGGGCACCACGGGGTGACTAGCCCCTCCCCACCCAGCCCCACCCCATCCAGCCCCACGCTCCTCACCCAGCCCCTCCCCACCCAGCCCCTCCCCACCCTCCCCTCCCCACCCAGCCCCACCCTCCCCACCCAGCCCCTCTCCACCCTCCCCACCCAGCCCCTCCCTCCCCACCCAGCCCCTCCCTTCACGACGGACGGACACAATAATCCCCTGTGGGCTGGTGGAACCAGGTGGTTCCTACCAGTATAATCTTTACCGACCTGCTTCCGTTCCTCCCTTTAAAGCAGGGGTGGGGAACGTCCGGCCCGCGGGCCGTATGAGGCCCGCGAAATCATTTGGTGTGGCCATGCCAAGGCAACCGCAGGCGGGACTCGAAATTCAACAAATCTAGGAGCAAACCTGGAAAAGCAGTTGCGAGTAGCAGCAGCATCATCAATAGCAGCTAACATCACACGCCTCGCCAAAGAGAAGCGGTTCCAGCCATCACATTAGGGGCGAGTTAATGAAATGTTTGATCAAATATAACAACGGGCTAAATTTTAAGTTGATCATTTTGTATGGCCCACGAATTATGTCATAAATATCCAAATGGCCCTTGGCAGAGGAAAAGGTTACCCATCCCTTATTTAAAACCATCTCTTCTCCCCGAGCCGATCCTGCTACTGCTACTCCCTGCTCCGGCATCCCAGCTACTACCAGAGCCCTACCACAAGCCCTGCCACGACCCCTACTCGGTTTTCAGTTTCATTTATTTGGTATTGCCCTGTGAGCCATTCGGCTCTTGAATCGGGTACAACCGCAACAAACAAAAATCTAAAACATGAACAAGAAAACATCTTAAAGTGACTATGCGCAAACCGAAAAATCCAGGAAAAAACTGCAAAGTCTTCCAGAGAAAAAAACACCGTACACCAACGCTCTCCAAAAATCCCAGTGGGATGCAAGTCAAACAACAACAACAACCGCAAGACAACTTAGATTAAAGCCATCATTCTAACTCCGTACTACAACAAACAAACATGGCCACACCACCCAAACCCCTTCTGAGCCCACCGGTCCTGTCACAATAGCAACACCACCACGTTTAATAACCCCCCCCCCTCTTCATTGTACCACTATCATCTAGTGTACAACTTTGTAATTATTCTTCTTGGTTCTTTCGGTAAAGTCACGTAGAATGGAAATAATAAAATAATAAAAATAAAACATAATACAATAATTCTCACGACGTTTCATTTTTATTATTTTATTATTTCCATTCTACGTGACTTTACCGAAAGAACCAAGAAGATGAATCCCTGCGGTCACGAAAGCTTTAAATCGAAATTTGTAATTATTGTAAAGCGCCTCGTACCAAGGCGCTACATTAATCTATATAAGATATAAGTGAGATATAAAAATGTTTTAAAAAATCGGAAAATGTAGTTGAAAATATGGCATTACATTCGAGGTTGTTAAGGCTGTATGGGGAATGTTTACTTTTATATAGGAGGTTTTGTTCACGCGTGTTCGTGTATATGTCTATATGTATATAATATTTGCATGTAGACATTATTACATCGCAACGACCTACAGCACTCGCAATCAAATGGGTTAATAAACGATGCGTGAAGTCAGCCAGCACCACGCAACGGCCGCACGCACACACACACACACCTTGGAGAGCAAACTTTGGCTCCACTTAAATATTTATTATTATTGAGACGCCTACGCGATTAGGGATGCAACGGGCTCCAGCAAACCTATAAAAAGGGCACGCTCGCGTCGAGGTGGGGCAGGTTGAGCGACTGACTGCTTCAACCCAAGGCTGGTACAACAGCATTGTTTGATACAACAGACGCTACGAACATCGCTGGTGATGATGATGATGACGACGATGGCTGCCACGTCCCGCGCTGGTCGCCTGCTACTCACCTGCATGCTGGTGTCACGTGCCGTAACGACAGGTAACACCAATGAGGGATTGCGTGCGTGCACGTGCACGTGTGTGTGTGCGTCTCTACTTGCCAAGCAACCCGAGCGATTTGAAGACGTGATTCGTGTGCCGATTTGTATAGAGCGTGGTTCCGTGTAACGATTTTCAGGGCGAAAATTGCGTCAAAATATGCGGAGGCGGGAGGGAGGGAGGGAGGGGAGGGGTGTTCGTTTTTGTTGCGTCAAACAAAAGCGCGGCTTTAACAGTCAGCAAGCCTGCCACTTTAAGTCGACATATACATAGTTTGCTGATGAGTCCTAATTCAGGTGAAACTCCACGTGCCCGTCTCCCATTCTGATGGCTGATGGACCACATTGATGATTATTGAAGCGCGCGTGTTTCCGACACGTTTCATTTGAACTTTGGCTAAAAGGGTTGTAGATTAAAGTCACTTCTGGTTGGGAGAGGACCCTCTAGAGACCCTTGGCACCAGGGAGCATAGCAGTAAAGCGCCAGGGCCGTGGCATCAAGGAGTGAGATAACGACGAAGGGTTAAAGGCGCAGCCTTGCAATTGCTCACTGACGACACTGCTGGCAGATGGGCCCTACATTGGAGGAGATGGCATTTGGCCTACTCTTTCACGCTGCGGGTCAAGAGGTTGAAGAATCCACACCAGAATCCGACTCAACACGTTTCGTCGGATTTCTGTTCTTCGTCTCGAATCGGCACTGCTCCATGGAGAAGCTCCCTGTCAATCTACTGCTAGATGAAGGCCTTGCGACACCGTGTCACACCAAACCGCGCCGCATGCAATGCTGTTGTTGTGTTTTGTGTTGGGCGAACTGAGTGATTGGTTAGAGAGTGTACATCGGGACGTATGTTGAACTTCTTTCGCAACGTAGCCACCCGATTAACACGGTTGGCTCCGTACGGTGCGAAAGATGTGCAACATGCACACGACCGTGCTAAACGGAGGTGCGGGGGTGCTAATCGGTGGTATTCGTACGCCGAACATACATCTACTGTTAAAGCCCGGTGCTCCGTCTGTCCGTCAAATCAATTATAAGAGATTCATACTCTTAGGTTTTTTTCGGTAAAAGTCACGTTGGTAAAAAAAAATGAAAATAACTCAATTAAATCACGACGTTTCGGAGGCAACACAAGTCTCCGTCTTCAGGTGGGACCGTCACAGCCACATTTACTGTATCAAATCTAGAATTATAAGAAAGCCTTTCAGAAGACACGAATTAAAAAAAGTTCTAGAAAGTGGAGCATACATACAATAGAGTCAGTAGTATCTACAATAGTCAGTAGTATCTACTACAGAGTCAGTGGTATCAACAGGAGCTCGATTAAGGCGGCCACAGGCCAGAGATATTCTACTTTTGTTGAACTTGCGGAGTTTCCCAAACTGCAGATCCTCGCGACTCGCCATCACGACCCAATCGTTTCCGCGCTTACCAATTCACCATTCCATACAAATCAACTCAACTCCACGCTGCAATGGACGTGTCCACACGCTCACGCAACGGGTATCTCGATCTTAAATCTGAATCGGCTCTAGCGCTGAAAGTGTTCATGGTTGTACGTGGCGAGCTCAGTTCAATACCGGGCCGTGGTTAAATGATATCTGTACCGGTCATAAATCTGGCAGAAATCGGGCACATTCTGAGTGATTTGGTCATCGACAGGATTGATGTCAACTCATATGTTTTATTACCTACAATAATAATAATATGATTCTACAGACACCACTGATCACCGCGTGTATGTGTTTATTTCTTTAAAGTGTCATCACAAACGACAACAGCACCACCACGAGGATTCACTGCCCCAGGTAAGACATTTGAACGCATATGCTCAAGAGGGGGTAGTGATAAGGGTTGTGGTATTGATAGGGGCTGGAGTAGTGATAGGGGTTGTGGTAGGCCTGGTCGAAGCTAGGAGGCGGGGCAAGGGAGTCGCAGGATCATGATGGGCTAGGGGGTGAAGAGATGGGAGTTTGTTTAAAGGCATGAACGGAAGCAGGTTAGTGCAGATGGTTGCTCTGCTGTGTGCTGCTGCAGTGGGACTTTGTTGCAGTGGAGGGGGAACAAGAATGGAGAATGAACGAGAGCGAGACTGGGCGCAAGAGGGCAAGGGAACAGAGATTGGGAGCGTAGAGGATGGGATGGGACAGAGTGAGGAATGAGAGAAGCGAGATGATAAGGTTGGGGCAAGACCATGGTGGGGGAGCGGGGGGCGGGTTATATAGACGAGACTGAGAAACTTAAACGGACATCGAAAGTAGAGAGGGAGCCAGTGGAGTTGGGGAACTAAAGCAGATGTGTGTGGCAATTGTGGGGGAGGTTAAACAATGATCTGGGCTGAGGCATTTTGTATCTGTTGGAGAGAGGTAACCACAATATACCAATAGGTTTCACCCTTTCTGGCAAGGAAACAGGCTGTTTAGATGTTACAACACCAAACAGAATCATTTTGACATCTTAACACATGTTGTATTGCCAGAAAGGGTAAACGCGATTGTACTGGTAGGAACCGCCAGGTTACACCAGCCCACAGGGGATTATTGTATCCGTCCGTCCGTCGTGCAGGGAGGGGCTGGGTGGGGAGGGAGGGGCTGGATGGGGAGGGGACGGTGGAGAGGGGCTGGGTGGGGAGGGTGGGGCTGGGTGGGGGGTGGAAGGGGTGGGGCTGGGTGGGGAGGGGCTGGTCATCCCGTGGTGCCCTTATAAAACTCAACGTTTAACCTACTCACGCCGGCTTGTGACCGCCCTCACAGTCGGCCATATTTGCGGAATACACCACGCCGCCATTGACCCTGGCCATTGACCGAGCAACCCAACGTTCCTACCAGCTCCCTCCGCAGGAACGTGTTTATATTTAGATTCTGGCAAGAAAGGTCCCATATAGGAGTAACTGCGTCGGCAGGAAGGCAAAGAAGAAGAGATCGGTCATCGTCAAGCCTTGAGTGAAAGCAAGGGAGTGAAGCAGGAGTTTAGTGGCAGATGGTGAGGTGAAGGGACGGATTTTGCGAATATTGACTATGTGAAAGCGGCAAGTGCGGGTAGTGGCAGAGATGTCGTTGGAGTGGGAGGAGTTGACGATGACCTCGAGGTTTGCGAGCAGAAGAGGCAGGAGAGTGAGGGAGAAGGGAGGGAATGAGATGGTATGATAGGGTGCAGGTGAGCGGGAAGAAGGGAAAAAAAATATTAACATTTTAGAAGGATTGACGGTCCCTATGTTAGTGTAATGACAATAGAGCCTACATGTGGTGTGAGGGGACTGGTGGCCACGGAAGGTAATGACAGGGGTATTAGTTGTGAGTGCGAACGGACTAGTGGCCATGGGAGGTAATGACAGGGGTATTAGTTGTGAGTGCGAAGAGACTGGTGGCCACGGGATGTAATGACAGGGGAGTCAGTTGTGAGTGTGAAGGGACCGGTGGCCACGGGAGGTAATGACAGGGGAGTCAGTTGTGAGTGCGATGGGACTAGTGGCCACGGGAGGTAATGACAGGGGAGTCAGCTGTGAGTGTGAAGGGATTGGTGGCTACGGGAATGTTCGAGAAGGGATCGTGGTCAGGTGACGGAAGAGGACGGTAGAGTCTGCCGGTAGAGCGAGCGTGCAGAGTCAGTGAGAATGATCGAGAAGGGGGGCGTGGACTCGTGTTGGTTTTAAAGGGAGATGCGTGGGAGACTCTGGGCTGTTGCAGGGGGGGGGGTCTCCGCCTGATGTCAAGTAAACGCGTCTTTATTAAACTGCCATCTCAAGAGAAGTGTGTCAAGTCGTCATTACATTAGCACCAAACAAACACATGACGGGAACGCTGCAAAACTATACGTGCCGCACTTTCTCTATCTACTGCTGGATGATGAGAGCCTCCCCGCGTGAGTCAATGCGGTTTGGTAAAAGTGTGGGCTCTCAGTACCGGGGTTCAGATATCACTAGCTACTGATGCGATCCGTGGATGGGAAATCGATATTAGAGCTGTAATAAAATTGCACGCAAGATTCAGAATTACGGCTCCGACTGTAGCTTCTACGCTGTTTCCTGCAACCGGGCTTTTGCGTGATCACGGCTTTACAATGTCTGCGTGTTTTTGTTTTTGTATTACAGCAAGCACAGAATCGCCACAGGTCACTCATGATGCTGGTACGTAACTCTCCTTCTTGCAAAACCTCGACACATTTCCATTTTGTAAAACGTAGACACACTTGTACCATTCGTGTTCTTAATAACGCAACATTTTCATCGCCAATTTCACGTCAACAAGTGGTTTAACCCTACACACGCTACGTACAAAAGTAGACTCGTTGTTATGAAGATCAGTAAGCAGCAGCACCATTGCTGGCTTCGATCTTCTGCAAAGCTTCTGGGGCAACAACCCTTAACTGCATCCACTGCACAAACCATGGCAATGGCAGCAGATAATCATATTTATAATGTGCCAGATTTTGCAGACAAGTCAACAACTCAGAGGCGCGGAACCAAGCTCAGGGCTGCTCGAAAGCCCCGACCCAAACAGATAGAGGCCTTTAGATGTTTCAGAGTGCATTTGATGTTGCGGATGTGCAAAGGGATAGAGAGTTCCACGGCGAGGGGGCAACAGCAGAGATCCGACGTGAGGCTGTAACAGTTCGAGACCTTTGGAGTCTGAACGGACGGCCCCTGAGGCTGCTTTTAATCATTCATTCAGTGATCACTTTCAAAGCTTCCTAACGATATGTTGAGGAGCTCGATGACAATGTTGAGGTCTGCTGCTGCCGCTGGTCACGACGTTTGAGAGAGTTCGTGTCGTTTTGCTATTCTTCCTCCTCATCCGTTGAAGGAGCGCAGACTACAATAGTTTACTATACGTCCATAGTTTGGGTTGTGTGGACCCTATAGTAAACCACCACCAGTACTCGCAAACACTCACCACAGTGGCTCACACTCACCAACACGACCACCACAAGGCCTCACCAACACTCACCACTCACCACCACGGACTTGACCCCCTGCTCCGACCGCTTCGGCACTCCTACCATCTCACCCTCGTCGTCGTCGCCATCACCGAACCATCTCGATCGTGACGAATCATCATCACCACCATCTTTGTCTCTCGACGCACGCTCCACGACATCCCCCCCCCCAGGCTTACCGGTCAGACTGGTGCAGGGCGGCTCGTGCTCTGGCCGAGTGGAGATTCTCCACAACGGGCGGTGGGGCACGGTGTGCGACGACAACTGGGATATTCCAGACGGGAACGTGGTTTGCCGCCAGCTGGGCTGCGGTTACGCCGTGGAAACTCCAGAGAAGGCCCGCTTTGGTAGGGGCTCCGGCCCCATCTTGATGGACGGGGTGCACTGCAGCGGCTCCGAGTCCTATCTGTCGCACTGCCTCTTTAATGGTTGGAACAGCCACGACTGCAGCCACGAAGAGGACGCATCCGTCATCTGCTCACATGGTCATTATAACTTTGATTTGAAGCTTTCGTGACTGCAGGAATCCATAGCCTTTGGTTGTTTCGGTAAAGTCACGTAGGTAGAAATAAAATAAAATAAAACAAATCACGACGTTTCGATCGCAAGACAAGCGGTCGTCATCCGGCGACCGCTTGTGTTTTATTTTATTTCTAACTACGTGACTTTACCGAAAGAACCAAAGAGTATGTCATTATAATTAATACGCTCGTCTCGTATACTTTTTGTTGTTCCGTGTGGGGTGGGGTCTGTTTTACGGACTTGTTGATGTTAATACTAACACGACGGTCGGGTGGAGTCAGAGGGTTACGTGGGGAAAATGGCCGTTTCTCCTCGTGCTGACAGAAGTAACGTCATCAGCCACGATCAGGTTGAGGTGCACATTGGCACCCTCCTCTAGGGGACCCCTCCCTCTGCTGCTGGTGTCAGCAGCTCTAACGAACCAAGACAAACATGGCCTTTTAGCCCACGTAGGCCTCTTACCCCAGCCTACGATAGTAATGATGGTGGTGGAGGGGGGGGGGGTGGAACGGTTTTGCAACTGACTTAAAACAGTGATTTTATCCCAAAGAGTCAACTGTGTGTGTGATGAGCGCGGTGAATTCGTGACGGACTGGACTTATACGAGTGTGCAATAATGTTCGGACTTACAAAAAAAACTCCATTCGAAATGAGCTTCACGTTGTGTGCGTTACCATCGTAATCCCCGTGTTTTGTGTTTCTGTCTTTTTTCAAACCTCTTCCCAATTCTCTCACCCGGAGCAGATGCCAGTAGCTACGGTAAGGAGTTTCTATCACCGCGTGAAAAGCTTGACGTGATATTTTTTTTTTTACCCCAGAGGCGTTTTATTGTTACGTGTTCACTTTGTACCTTCGCGGTCGCATCGCGACGCTGTTCAGAGGCGTTTACACGTGTCAGTGTGAAGCTAATCGTAAACCGGGATCAATCAAGGCTCTTTGCTCATTAGCTGGGCGATGGTGGCTATGCCGTGGCCCGTAACAATCCAGCACTGTGGAGGGGAGGGTTGGTGGATTACTGCATAAATGTTGTGAAACTCCCTTTCCATGCGTGTCGGAGGTGCCATTCCCCCCTGGCTTTCCAGAAGCTAAAGTGTGGAATCCACCTGTTTCGTCCGTAAGAGATTTAGTGCTTCCCCCTCACATGCGTGGGTTTCTTCCTGGTGCTCTGGTCGATAACACCTTATTATGTAGAGGATCGCAGAGCTTTGGCAATTGTTGGCGCTGGCTCACCGCGTAGGCTGCTTCTCCACCTTGCCTGTCGTTCCTCCTCGCACCTCTTGGGTCCTTCGCTCTCGACAAGAGTAAGCAAATGCTACGCGGCATGTTCCAAGCTGAAATGATTTACAGTATGATCATTAGGGCACGATTTGTGATCGTACTGGTGGTGTAATGTACAATGCATCTCTTAAGCTCGAACAAAACGTGCACCTTGATCGCGTGTGTGCCCACGCTCTCCGATCTTATTATTCGATTCGTATACTTTGCACGGAAAAGAGACCTCGCGGACCCCCTCTGCAGTCGACAGAGGCCGCTAACGCCCCCCGCAACATTGAAAGGGACAACAATCGATCAGAATTGGGAGAGGGGAGCGGTGGGTGGTGGCAATCGTAAAATTGCAAAACACGAGATATTGGAAATCCGTATCGGCGGTGCGGCTTGTCTCACGGGTGCGTGTAAACGCCTACATAATTTATGGTGGCACGTCGCCATGCGAATGTTGAAATCCCACCACCAGTTCCAGGGCAGCATGGAGATGAATTCTTCTCGGTGGTCGTATAAGCACTTTGACATTGAATTGACTGGAAGACACCATAACGCGATGTATACATTTTTGACACGTTGCATGCATGTGCGTGTGTTTTTATTTCATGCGTGCAATCCATCAGGGACCACCGTCGATGCCGGTAAGATGTTTACACCTGTTTCTCGTGACGTAAAAGTAACGAAAGAAACAGTTCGTATCTATCCACAGTAAATGTGTTTTACCCGAGTCCCATCGGCCTATTTGCCTTGTGAAGTAATCGGAGTGCACCTATAAAGGGGCCGTCCATAAATGACGTCACACACCCAGCGCCTTCCCCTACAGAGCCGCTATGCGATCACCGTTGTCTCATTGCTGGCTTAAGACAAGCTGCTTCCGACGCAGCTGGGACGGGCACTGCCGTTACCATCACCAACTAAATGAAAATGAGGACAAATGCGTGTTTGGAAGTGTTCATAATCAACGCTTTTGGGTTTAGATCGCGTTATTTATAAATGTGTCGTAACCCTCCACCACCCGACAAGGCCAATTAGTAAAAAAAGTGTCACGTTGACAAAATACAAATAGTTCACTGCTTTAGCCCACCGGTGTGTTGAAGCGTGAAACCACAACATTTACAATTTTTGAGTAGCACGACGTTTCGCTGGTAATTGCATCCAGCATCATCGGGCAATTCGCCAGAATGGTGAGGCTCTGCTCTGTCCTCGGTCTTATATAGAGCAGCAGCAGGGTGACGTCATCATTAATTCATCAACTCATCAGGTGCAACGATTTGAGGCGGGGGGGGGGGGTATTGTAATTATATACTAGATTAATAATCAGGCAGTTGTTACGATGCGAGTTGTAGATTAATAATCAGTTGGAATGTGTTTTATTGTAATTATGCTACGTTGGAAGTGTTACAGATCCTATGCATGATGTGTCTTCCCTGTCTTTTTTACAGGACCCACAACTGGCTATTACGGTAAGATATGCTGTTACAGATCCACAGAGAGCTATCGGATTGACTCCGAAGAGACATAGGTCTCGATCAGTGTGTAATTATTTTGGTGGTTGTGGGACATGCTGCTGATGTAATCACGTGCACCAGGTGCTCATTCAGGCTAAGTTGACCTAGGGGTGGCCCCAAGAGTATGACCTTTGATGGTGCGTTCGGTGATATATCATCATTTACAAAATAATAATTTTCGCTGTCAGCATCATGTCACTCGTTTCCAGATGGGTCATACTCTAGGATGTTTAGCTAACGCTAAAAACAACGTCAATTATCCAGGAATACCTCACAAAGTTTCATGAATCGTTTTCAGAAGGGTACCTCGAGGTTCAGTGAAGCTCTGCTGCCAGGCAGAGGGCCTGGTCCACAAACCGTGGGTTGTGAGTTGTAATTCCGGTTGGGAAATGGCTTCTCTCGCCATCCATCCAGGTTACAAAAAATTAACCCGTAAAAACAAAGTTTTTCACTATAAATCCTTTATATGCGTGGCGGCTAGAGTCCTCTCGTCCTCTGGCTTGAGATGGCTGCCACCTATGGGTCAGATGATTGCCTGCCACCATTAAGCAATTGGTAATTAAATATAATTTATTTTTTCCTAAAAAGTGTAAAAATTTGGAAAAATATTTTCTCGAAAATAAATTGTCACGCACAACGAGTCTGTGTGCAAAATGTCAGCTCGATTGGATAACGGGAAGTGGGTTAAAAAACGACCGAAATATTTGCACGGTCGTAAGTGCGCAAGCAAGTGAACTTAATATAAAGGATTTAAAAAGGAGTGCCACCTTGTGGCACTACAGCAGTGGGAAGTGTTGTCCTATGGAGAGATTCGTCCCAATAATGGAATTTAGAATTCCCACGATTGACCCATGGACCGCCAACTAGAGCTGAACGGTTAATCGATTTCAAATCGAAATCGCTATTTGAAACAATGCGATTAAGAAATCGCAAAGGCTGCAATTTTTTGCGATTATTGGAATTGTTTTTTTTATTATAACTTTATTTATTTAACTTAACAATTGTTCTATGTTTGATTGTTCTATTTCAATTAAAATGTTTTAATAAATACATATTGGAAGCAATTCATATCTTTTAAGTTCTCATCCTTGCATTAGAATATATTGAGCAGTTCATATTTTGATGGTATCATGTGGTGGTAATGCTCCATCACCTGTTTTAAATCTATTACGCAGTGAATATTGAACTGAAACTTGACTTTAAAAAATTTAATCGCAAATCACATCGCAATATCGGTCAGAAAAATCGCAATTAGATATTTTCCCCAAATCGTTCAGCCATACCTCCAACAACATATATGAGCACAAGGCATCGAGATGAACGACGAGATTGTGTTTCTCTGCAGGGGCGTGCTACTCACACCCGTGTCAGAACGGTGGCAGCTGCGCGAACATGCCCTACTACCCCTACTACCGGTGCTACTGCCGCTCGTACTGGACTGGCACCAACTGCGAATACTACTACGGTGAGAGGGCAGAGTCTGTCCTGCATTGTCTGCTGCTCTTGTGTTACATGTCCTGGTGTCTATGCCAACATCAATCACACCGGCAGCCACGCATGAATTACAATACAACCATCAGCCATTATGTCTCCACTGCTGGATGAATTCCTCCCAAAGTCATTATCACTTTCCTGCTATGTAACAATTCACGAAGCTCCTACGCATGAGCCCATTTAATTGCTCCGTTTCCTTTGGCTGACAATCATTTAGTGTTCCCTCACTTGACTGACAATTTGTCATTAGTCTTGACTACCTCCAATCATTCCTTTCAGTGATGTGCCTAAACCCATTTACTTCTCTTAACAGTTGATATTATGTCTCTAACTTGCGTACGTTCCTTGATCCATGAGTTCCTTTTCCTATCTATTTAACAGCGTGCAGAAACTTGCCATACAGTGTGACATCGGTAATCACTGGCGAATGTGTTTTTCTTTCACATGCCCTCTCGGCCATCAGGAGCACATTCTACGAATGCACCTGGTAAGATCTCGCACACCGTGTTGGTGGTACGCCACACACAAGCCATCTCGATCACAGTAATCCAAAAGATTAATTGTTGTTTTTTGGAAATTAAACGTTTTCAAGATAAGCTTGTAAGAGGCAAGGAGTTAGGTCTGTCTGTTTGTCTTAAACATTTAATTTTCTTAAGAGTCAATATGATGTCTGTCAGCTCGTGTATATCCCTTGATCCATGTGCTCCTTTTCCTGTCTCAGTATAATTGCAGCATGCAGATGGGTACCGTACAATACTGCATTGGTAATCTCTTCCACGTGTTTCTCTTCCACATGCCCTCTCTGCCATCAGAAACAGCTACTCGACCCGAAGCAGCGGATACGACCCACTCTAGTGAGTGACCTCTCTTCCAGGGCACACACACCGTGGGTGTCGTGGGGTTTTGCACACCCCACAATGTTTAGATGTGGGTAATAAACGGAGGGGAGTAAACCCCTAATGTGTGATTGTGGCTGTTTATCATTGAGAGTCTTCTTCTTGAGTTCTTCCTTAAATGCCCTGGTCCAAAAGGGCAACTTTAGGGCATTCGTTCTATTTCCCGTGGAAAATATTGATATTTATTATCACTCCCCACCCCCTCGGTACAAACATCTGAACACTTTTGATTCAAGCGGCGTCCTCGTGGGCAACAGGAGGCAGCAACTTCCAATCAGACAGAGGTCACGTGACTCCTGCAAAATGGCGGCTTACAAATCCGGCATGAGTGGGATCTAGAGTCTGTAGTCCAGACGGATGGAACTTAATTTAATGCATGCTTTTTCGATGAGTAATGTATTATCGTGTGTGAGCGATTGGCAAACTGACTTGTAATAATGTATTGTGCAAAAGAATGACTTTAATCTAACTCGTGACTAGGCTTAGGCCTACCCCAATCCCTCATGAAGTAGTGACGAGAACTCGGCTGACCCCATCCCTAATGAACTAGTAACTAGTACGAGGCCTACCTCCATCATAATCAACAAGTGACCAGTACTTCGCTTACTTCTTCCAAAATGATTAGTATTAGACCTACTATATCTCTAATTAACTTGTACTAGGTCTACTCCATCCCTAATCAACGAGTGACCACTATTAAGAAGCCCTGGCACGTGACGTGATGAGAGTGTGTTTCTCTGTAGGTGCTTGCCAGCGGAACCCATGCCAGCATGGCGGAACCTGTGTGGAATATTGGCGCTACCCCTACTACCAGTGCTACTGCCCCTATTACACGACGGGCACCAACTGCGAATACTACTATGGTGAGAGGGCAGAGTCTGTCCTGCATTGTCTGCTGCTCTTGTGGCACATGTCCTGGTGTACATGTAATCATCAATCACACCGATTTAAAGCTTTCGGGACTGCAGGGATTCATCTTCTTGGTTCTTTCGGTAAAGTCACGTAGAAGGGAAGTAATAAAAAAATAAAAATAAAACATAATAAAATAATTCTCACGACGTTTAGGCCACAACGCAAGTAGTCGTCACCTGAAGACGGCTACTTGCGTTGTGGCCGAAACGTCGTGAGATATCTTTTTCATTATATTTTATTTTTATTATTTGATTACTTCCCTTCTACGTGACTTTACCGAAAGAACCAAGAAGATCAATCACACCGGCAGCCACACATGAATTACAATATAACTATCAGCCATTATGTCTCCACTGCTGGATGAATTCCTCCCAAGGTCATTATCAATTTCCTGCTATGTAGCAATTCACGAAGCTCCTACGCATGAGCCCATTTAATTGCTTCGTTTCCTTTGCCTACCAATCATTTAGTGTTCCCTCATTTGACTGACAATTTGTCATTAGTCTTGACTACCTCCAATCATTCGTTTCAGTGATGTGCCTAAACCCATTTACTTCTCTTAACAGTTGATATTATGTCTCTAACTTGCGTAGGTTCCTTGATCCATGAGTTCCTCTTCCTATCTATTCGTGTAATTAACAGCGTGCAGAAACTTGCCGTACAGTGTGACATCAGTAATCACTGGCGCGTGTGTTTTTCTTTCACATGCCCTCTTGGCCATCAGGAGCACATTCTACGAATGCACCTGGTAAGATCTCGCATGCTGTGTTGGTGGTACGCCACACACAACCCATCTCGATCACAATAATCCCAAAGATTCATTGTTGTTTTTTGGAAATTAAACGTTTTCAAGATAAGCTTGTAAGAGGCAATGAGTTAGGTATGTCTGTCTGTCCTAACCCATTTAATTTTTTTAAGAGTCAATATGATGTCTATCAGCTCGTGTATATCCATTTATCCATGTGCTCCTTTTCCTATCTCAGTATAATTGCACACATGCAGAAGGGTACCGTACAATACTGCATTGGTAATCTCTTCCACGCGTTTCTCTTTCACATGCCCTCTCTGCCATCAGAATCAGCTACTCGACCCGACGCAGCGGATACGACCCACTCTAGTGAGTGCCCTCTCTTCCAGGGCACAGACACCGTGGGTGTCGTGGGGTTTTCGCACACCCCACAATGTTTAGATGTGGATAATAAACGGAGGGGAGTATACCCCTCATGTGTTATTGCGGCTGTTAATCATAGAGAGTCTTCTGCTTGAGTTCTTCCTTAAATGCCCTGGTCCATAAGGGCAAGTTTGGGGCATTCATTCCATTTCCCGTTGAAAATCTTGATATTTATTATCACTCCCCACCCCCTCGGCACAAACATCTGAACACTTTTGATTCAAGCGGCGTCCTCGTGGGCAACAGGAGGCAGCAACTTTCGATCAGACGGAGGTCACGTGACTCCGGCAAAATGGCGGCTTACAAATCCAGCATGAGTGGGATTTAGAGTCTGTAGTCTAGAAGGATGGAACATAATTGAATGCATGCTTTTTCGATCAGTAATGTATTGTCGTGAGTGAGCGATTGGCTAACTGACTTGTAATAATGTATTGTGAAAAAGAATGACTTTAACCTAACTCGTGACTAGGCTTAGGCCTACCCCAATCCCGCATGAAGTAGTGATGAGTACTCGGCTGACCCCATCCCTAATGAACTAGTAACTAGTACGAGGCCTACCCCCATCATAATAAACAAGTGACCAGTACTTCGCCTACTTCTTCCCTAATGATTAGTATTAGACCTACTATATCCCTAATTAACTTGTACTAGGTCTACTCCATCCCTAATCAACGAGTGACCACTACTAGGAAGCCCTGGCACGTGAGGTGAGGAGAGTTTGTTTCTCTGCAGGTGCTTGCCAGCGGAACCCATGCCAGCATGGCGGAACCTGTGCAGAATATTGGTACTACCCCTACTACCAGTGCTACTGCCCCTCGTATTGGTGGGGTACCAACTGCGAATACTACGGTGAGAAGACAGAGCCTGCCATGCATCGTTTACTGCTCTTGTGGCACATGTCCTGGTGTCCATGTAAACATCAATCACACCGGCAGCCACGCATGAATTATAATACGACCAGCAGCCATTATGTCTCCACTGCTGGATGAATTCCTCCCAAAGTCATTATCACTTTCCTGCTATGTAACAATTCACGAAGCTCCTACGCATGAGCCCATTTAATTGCTCCGTCTCCTTTGGCTGACAATCATTTAGTGTTCCCTCACTTGACTGACAATTTGTCATTAGTCTTGACTACCTCCTAGAATTCCTTTCAGTGATGTGCCCCAACCCATTTACTTCCCTTAACAGTTGATATTATGTCTCTAACTTGTGTACGTCCCTTGATCCATGAGTTCCTCCTCATGTCTATTTGTGTAATTAACAGAGTACAGAAACTTGCCGTACAGTGTGACATCGGTAATCACTGGCGAATGTGTTTTTCTTTCACATGCCCTATCGGCCATCAGGAGCACATTCTACGAACGCACCTGGTAAGATCTCGCACACTGTGTTGGTGGTACGCCGCACACAACCCATCTCGATCACAGTAATCCCAAAGATACATTGTTGTTTTTTGGAAATGAAACGTTTTCAGAATAGCTTGTGAGAGGTAATGAGTTAGGTATGTGTGTCCTAACCCATTTACTTTTCTTAAGAGTCAATATGATATCTGTAAGCTCGTGTATATCCCTTGATCCATGTGCTCCTTTTCCTGTCTCAGTATAATTGCAGCATGCAGAAGGGTACCGTACAAACTGCATTGGTAATCTCATCCACGCGTTTCTCTTTCACATGCCCTCTCTGCCATCAGAATCAGCTTCTCTACCCGGAACAGAGGATACGACCCACTCTAGTGAGTGACCTTTCCTCCAGGGCACAGACACCGTGGGTGTCGTGGGGTTTCGCACACCCCACAATGTGTAGATGTGGGTAATAAACGGAGGGGAGTATACCCCTCATGCGTGATTGCGGCTGTTTATCATAGAGAGTTTGCTGCTTGAGTTCTTTCTTAAATGCCCTGGTCCATAAGGGCAATTTTAGGGCATTGATTACATTTCCCATTGAAAATATTGATATTTATTATCACTCCCCACCCCCTCGGCACAAACATCTGAAAACTTTTGATTCAAGCGGCGTCCTCGTGGGCAACAGGAGGCATCAACTTCCAATCAGACAGAGGTCACGTGACTCCTGCAAAATGGCGGCTTACAAATCCGGCATGAGTGGGATCTAGAGTCTGTAGTCCAGACGGATGGAACTTAGTTGAATGCATGCTTTTTCGATGAGTAATGTATTATCGTGAGTGAGCGATTGGCTAACTGACTTGTAATAATGTATTGTGCAAAAGAATGACTTTAACCTAAATCGTGACTAGGCTTAGGCCTACCCCAATCCCTCATGAAGTAGTGACGAGTACTCGGCTGACCCCATCCCTAATGAACTAGTAACTAGTACGAGGCCTACCCCATCATAATCAATAAGTGACCAGTACTTTGCCTACTTCCCTAATGATTAGTATTGGACCTACTCGATCCCTAATGAACAACTACTAGGTCTACTCTATCCCTAATCAACGAGTGACCACTATTAGGAAGCCCTGGCACATGACGTGATGAGAGTGTGTTTCTCTGTAGGTGCTTGCCAGCGGAACCCATGCCAGCATGGCGGAACCTGTGTAGAATATTGGTACTACCCCTACTACCAGTGCTACTGCCCCTATTACACGACGGGCACCAACTGCGAATACTACTACGGTGAGAGGGCAGAGTCTGTCCTGCATTGTCTGCTGCTCTTGTGGCATATGTCCTGGTGTCCATGTAAACATCAATCACACCGGCAGCCACGCATGAATTACAATACAACCATCAGCCATAATGTCTCCACTGCTGGATGAATTCCTCCCAAAGTCATTATCACTTTCCTGCTATGTAACAATTCACGAAGCTCCTACGCATGAGCCCATTTAATTGCTCCGTCTCCTTTGGCTGACAATCATTTAGTGTTCCCTCACTTGACTGACAATTTGTCATTAGTCTTGACTACCTCCAATCATTCGTTTCAGTGATGTGCCTAAACCCATTTACTTCTCTTAACAGTTGATATTATATATATCTAACTTGTGTACGTTCCTAGATCCATGCGTTCCTTTTCCTATCCATTTGTGTAATTAACAGAGTGCAGAAACTTTCCGTACAGTGTGACATCGGTAATCACTGGCGCATGTGTTTTTCTTTCACATGCCCTCTCGGCCATTAGGAGCACATTCTACGAATGCACCTGGTAAGATCTCGCACGCTGTGTTGGCGGTACGTCACACACAACCCATCTCGATCACAGTAATCCCAAAGATACATTGTTGTTTTTTGGAAATTGAACGTTTTCAGACAAGCTTATGAGAGGTAATGAGTTAGATATGTGTGTCCTCACCCACTTACTTTTCTTAAGAGTCAATATGATATCTGTAAGCTCGTGTATATCCCTTGATCCATGTGCTCCTTTTCCTATCTCAGTATAATTGCAGCATGCAGAAGGGTACCGTACAATACCGCATTGGTAATCTCTTCCATGCGTTTCTCTTTCACATGCCCTCTCTGCCATCAGAATCAGCTACTCAACCCGGAACAGAGGATACGACCCACTCTAGTGAGTGACCTCTCTTCCAGGGCACAGACACCGTGGGTGTCGTGGGGTTTTCGCACACCCCACAATGTTTAGATGTGGATAGTAAACCCCTCATGTGTGATTGCGGCTGTTAATCATAGAGTCTTCTGCTTGAGTTCTTCCTTAAATGCCCTGGTCCATAAGGGCAAGTTTAGGGCATTCGTCCTATTTCCCGTGGAAAATATTGATATTTATTATCACTCCCCACCCCCTCGGCACAAACATCTGAACACTTTTGATTCAAGCGGCGTCCTCGTGGGCAACAGGAGGCAGCAACTTCCGATCAGACGGAGGTCACGTGACTCCTGCAAAATGGCGGCTTACAAATCCGGCATGAGTGGGATCTAGAGTCTGAAGTCTAGACAGATGGAACATAATTGAATGCATGCTTTTTCGATGAGTAATGTATTGTCGTGAGTGAGCGATTGGCTAACTGACTTGTAATAATGTATTGTGCAAAAGAATGACTTTAACCTAACCCGTGACTAGGCTTAGGCCTACCCCAATCCCTCATGAAGTAGTGACGAGTACTCGGCTGACCCCATCCCTAATGAACTAGTAACTAGTACGAGGCCTACCCCCATCATAATCTACAAGTGACTAGTACTTCACCTACTTCTTCCCTAATGATTAGTATTAGACCTACTATATCCCTAATTAACTTGTACTAGGTCTACTCCATCCCTAATCAACGAGTGACCACTACTATGAAGCCCTGGCACGTGACGTGATGAGAGTTTGTTTCTCTGCAGGTGCTTGCCAGCGGAACCCATGCCAGCATGGCGGAACCTGTGCAGAATATTGGTACTACCCCTACTACCAGTGCTACTGCCCCTCGTATTGGTGGGGTACCAACTGCGAATACTACGGTGAGAAGACAGAGCCTGCCATGCATCGTTTACTGCTCTTGTGGCACACGTCCTGGTGTCCATGTAAACATCAATCACACCGGCAGCCACGCATGAATTATAATACGACCAGCAGCCATTATGTCTCCACTGCTGGATGAATTCCTCCCAAAGTCATTATCACTTTCCTGCTATGTAACAATTCACGAAGCTCCTACGCATGAGCCCATTTAATTGCTCCGTCTCCTTTGGCTGACAATCATTTAGTGTTCCCTCACTTGACTGACAATTTGTCATTAGTCTTGACTACCTCCTAGAATTCCTTGCAGTGATGTGCCCAAACCCATTTACTTCCCTTAACAGTTGATATTATGTCTCTAACTTGTGTACGTTTCTTGATCCATGAGTTCCGCTTCCTATCTATTTAACAGCGTGCAGAAACTTACCGTACAGTGTGACATCGGTAATCACTGGCGAATGTGTTTTTCTTTCACATGCCCTCTTGACCATCAGGAGCACATTCTACGAACGCACCTGGTAAGATCTCGCACACTGTGTTGTTGGTACGCCACACACAACCCATCTCGATCACAGTCATCCCAAAGATACATTGCTTGGTTTTTGGAAATAAACGTTTTCAGAATAGCTTGTAAGAGGTAATGAGTTAGGTATGTGTGTTCTAACCCATTTACTTTTCTTAAGAGTCAATATATCTGTAAGCTCGTGTATATCCCTTGATCCATGTGCTCCTTTTCCTGTCTCAGTATAATTGCAGCATGCAGATGGGTACCGTACAAACTGCATTGGTAATCTCTTCCACGTGTTTCTCTTCCACATGCCCTCTCTACCATCAGAATCAGCTACTCGACCCGGAGCAGAGGATACAACCCACTCTAGTGAGTGACCTCTCTTCCAGGGCACACACACCGTGGGTATCGTGGGGTTTCGCACACCCCACAATGTGTAGATGTGGGTAATAAACGGAGGGGAGTATACCCCTCATGTGTGCTTGCGGCTGTTGATCATAGAGAGTCTTCTGCTCGAGTTCTTCCTTAAATGCCCTGGTCCAAAAGAGCAACTTTTGGGTATTCGTTCCATTTCCCGTTAAAAATATTGATATCTCCCACCCACCCCCTCGGCACAATCATCTGAACACTTTTGATTCAAGTGGCGTCCTCGTGGGCAACAGGAGGCAGCAACTTCCAATCAGACAGAGGTCACGTGACTCCTGCCTGATGTCATGCTTTTTTGTGCATCTGAATAAAAATGGCGGCTTACAAATCCGGCATGAGTTGGATCTAGAGTCTGTAGTCCAGACGGATGGAACATAATTGAATGCATGTTTTTCCGATGAGTCATGTATTGTCGTGAGTGAGCGATTGGCTAACTGACTTGTAATAATGTATTGTGAAAAAGAATGACTTTAACCTAACTCGTGACTAGGCTTAGGCCTACCCCAATCC
This sequence comes from Lampetra planeri, assembly GCF_965212315.1. NCBI lineage: Eukaryota > Metazoa > Chordata > Hyperoartia > Petromyzontiformes > Petromyzontidae > Lampetra > Lampetra planeri. Next base: position 2,894,349 of record NC_136133.1, on the reverse strand, counting down.
CTTATGAAGTAGTGACAAGTACTCGGCTGACCCCATCATAATAAACAAGTGACCAGTACTTCGCCAACTTCTTCCCTAATGATTAGTATTAGACCTACTATATCCCTAATTAACTTGTACTAGGTCTACTCCATCCCTAATCAACGAGTGACCACTACTTAGAAGCCCTGGCACGTGAGGTGAGGAGAGTTTGTTTCTCTGCAGGTGCTTGCCAGCGGAACCCATGCCAGCATGGCGGAACCTGTGTGGAATATTGGTACTACCCCTACTACCAGTGCTACTGCTCCTCGTATTGGTGGGGTACCAACTGCGAAAACTACGGTGAGAGGACAGAGCCTGCCATGCATCGTTTACTGCTCTTGTGCCACATGTCCTGGTGTCCATGTAAACATCAATCACACCGGCAGCCACGCGTAAATTACAATACAACCAATTGCCATTATGTCTCCACTGCTGGATGAACTCCTCCCAAAGTCATTATCACTTTCCTGATATGTAGCAATTCACGAAGCTCCTACGCATGAGCCCATTTAATTGTCCCATCACCTTTGGCTGACAATCAATCAGTATTCTCTCACTTGACTGACAATTTGTCATTAGTCTTGACTACCTCCTAGAATTCATTTCAGTGATGTGCCCAAACCCTTTTACTTCACGTTAACAGTTGATATTATGTCTCTAACTTGTGTACGTTCCTTGATCCATGAGTTCCTCTTCCTATCTATGTGTGTAATACTGGTAGGAACCACCTGGTTCCACCAGCCCACATGGGATTATTGTTTCCGTCCGTCCATCCATCGTGCATCCAAAAATGGGAGGGGTGAGGCTGGGTGGAGAGGGAAGGGTGGGGAGGGGCTGGGTGGGGAGGGGCTGGGTGGGGGGTGGGAGCAGTGGGGCTGGGTGGGGAGGGGCTGGTCACTCCGTGGTGCCCTTTTAAAACTCAACGTTTAACCTACTCACGCCGGCTTGTGCCCGCCCTCACAGTCGGCCATATTTGCCGAATACACCACGCCGCCATTGACCCTCGCCATTGACCGAGCATGCCGGCTCATCACAGTGTACTGACCGATGTCACACACAATGAATGCGTCATTATCCCCACCCTTGGCTTTACTTAATTCCCTGAGTCAGATTTCAGATTTCTGATTAAGCCAATGTTTCACGTTTCTCTCTTGGCATGGCAAATAGCCAGTGGAAAACCATACCATGAGGACCCTGCACTGGCTTGGCTCGAATGTGCCAGTGGAACACCAATGAGTGTAACCGCAAGCTTAAACCTCTCAATGTTATTTTTAAAAAGTGGCAGAAAAAAGTACAAATATTACACACGAGAGTAACCACTGCCTTGTGTTTGTCTCTTCCCAATGGCGTGTCTCTGTGGCTAACAGGTACTACTTCTTCACCTGGTAAGATCGCGCAAAGAGCGGTGATGACACGTGGCACACCCAAGCCGTTTCGATCACAGCAACACCCCCCAGGATAATTGTTACATTGTTGTTCTTGGACATTTCACACTTAGCTTCAGTTTGAACTCCATGCGTTGCCTCCCAGCGCCCCCCCCCCCCCGTACCTCAGTACGTTGCCTGTTCGGTCCACAGCCTGCCCACACACTCACCATGCCCCCCCCTCCCTCCATCCCCCCCGACTACGTTGTCCCCACCTGAAGGACGCTTGTGTTGCACCCGAAACGTCGTGATTTAATTTAGTTGTTTTCATTTATTTTATTTTATTTTTTACCTACGTGACTTTACCGAAAAAAAACAAAGAGTATGAATCCTTGCAGTCACGAAAGCTTCAAATCTAGAATTTCACACTTTCTAGATAAGCTTGTGAGACGAGATGCATTGCCAATGTCTGCCCATCTGTCCAGTCAAACCATTTCCTTTTCTCAAGAGCCAATAGGGCATCTCTGTTATTCACTTGTGTTTGTTCGTTGATCCATACGTTCGGTTTCCTGTCTCTCATTGTATTTGCAAGCATGCAGAAAATTACGGTACAATATTGCATCAGTAATCACTGGCGCATGTATTTGTCTTTCATATGCCCTCTTTGCCATCAGAATGGAATTCTACTTCTCCACATGGTAAGATCTCACGCAATGCACAAGCTGTCTCGATCACAGCAACCTCCGGGTTAATTGGCAATACTGCATGTGGTTCTTGGCTTTATATTGTTTTCCAGGAAAGGTTAAAAGCTTGAATGCAATAGTGCTGTTCTATCTGGCTGTAACTGGGTGGGGCATCGTAACTGGTAAAGATCATTCAACAGGTGCCATGGTGGCTAGGAGATGTTAACTACATCACCTGGTATGCAGGAGGTCATGGGTTCGATCCCAACCTGGACGCCTGTAGATTTGGAGTCTGCATGTCTCTCACGCTCCATTATTAGAAACATGCGTATTAGAGTATTATACATTTATACGCATTAATCCACTTTGTTGAGCTATCATTTGTGACCAGGTCACGTCTGAAAACGAGCTGTATAGCTCAGTGAGCCTTACCTGGCAAAATAAAAATAGTTTATAGTTTTTTTTTAGAGTTCACGGCATAAAATCGTGTTGCTATTATTTGGACTTCACCTATTGAAAATAAGCAAAACATTTCAAAGGGTTGGCCGCACCCTCCGCACCCTTCCCCACAGAGCCACTATCCAACCCAAGAAGTCTCATAACAGGCTGTAGATGCACTGCTTCCTGTGGTGCTTATATTTGTAGGTTGCCACAGCCTTGTGTTTTTGTGCAGTAATTGGTGATGACCAGGTTGAAACCATTAATTCGGTACACTGGAGAACCCAGTTTTATCACAACCAGGCTGCCTGAATTTGAACAAGGAGATCTCAGGGGGCCATCTTGTTTGTGTGTGTGTGTACATAGCAGACACAGCAGGGTTGAGCGCAACTCATCTCTGATGGGTATAGTGCTTTTTAGCAATAGTCAAGTCCCTTCCTGCCAGCCTTGACCCTGGCAGAACTTTCCTGGCCTGCCCAAAGCGCCACCGGCTCAGTGCTGTGGCCTCCGGGCCAACCAGCCGCTTTTGTGCCTTGTGTGTCTCGCAATACGAGCCTGTACATTATCCGTATGTACAAGAATAAAAAAAACCAATCACCCGTCTGCAATGAACAGATGTCCCAGTCCGGCTGGTCGGGGGTGGTTCCTGCGAGGGCCGTGTGGAGGTCTACTACTCGGGCTCGTGGGGCACCGTGTGCGACGACATATGGGGCCTGCAGGACGCCGAGGTGGTGTGCCGTCAGCTGGGCTGCGGCTACGCCTTGTCCGCTCCGAACAACGCTCACTTTGGGATGGGCAGCGGCCAGATCTGGTTGGACGACGTCAATTGTTATGGCCACGAGTCTTCTCTCGCCCGGTGCAGCCACTCCGGGTGGGGACGTCACAACTGCGGTCACCATGAGGATGCCTCCGTCATCTGCTCGCGAGGTTAGTGTTCCTTCAATTCATGCACAAGGTCACTTTGGGGGTTTTATTTGCATACAGAGGACGTTTCTGCGGCATAACGGCCAGCGCATTGGGCTTTAAATCCAGACGTCGCAGTTAAAATTACCAAGTTTTTAAGTCCTTCTGCCTCTGTTCATCCAGCAGTACAAATGGGAATTAGTCAATCAGATAGCCGGACAACTGACCAGCATGGAAGAGTAGGTCAAATATCTTCTAAGAGGGGCTCTCCTTTTTGTGAAGGCCCTTCCGTCAGCAGTGATGTGAGTACCCAGTTATTGCAGGGCTACACCTTGTCCTCTTTACAACAATACAGTCACTCACTTATGTTTTTAAAGTGGGCAGGGTCACAGGTATGTGCCAAAACAATGCAGATCTTACATTTTCATCATGGTGGAGCAGGATGTCCCTGCCTCTTGCTATCAACGCAGCGAACAAGCATCATTCATCAATCTCCCGGTTTCCAGGGTAACAACAAAAGCCGTGACAACGGCTGTCTTCAAGTCCAAACAACACAGCAGACAGGCCCTGGGACAAGGATCCTCCAACGGAATATTGAGAGACTTTGTCGGGCGCAATGCGAGTATCTCGTGAATATACTGAAACCCCTTCACGTTGATGTCCTGACGCTCCAAGAAGCCCATGTCTTGGATGCCATACATGCCAGTCGCGACCACATCCAAGGATACAACCACCACAATCCTCCCAGATTTCCCCAAAAGTCAACATAGGCACATCATCACCCACATATGCATTGAAATCTCCATGATTCTGTCAAAACGATTACCAAGAGGTAATGAGGCTATAGAAAGGTTGATGAGTCGAATTCACCTTTGTGTTGGCCTCCTTAGTTTTAGCTGCCAAGAAGAGCATCCCCCGAGGCTTCTGGAAATAATTTACTCTCTACTGGACAAAACAGACCCAGGGCCTGCTCCCACAATACAACCAGTCGGGCAGCCTAGAGGTTACAAAGGGCCCTGCGATAGTCTTTAGACTCAACCAGACATCAGCGGTGGATTGAGTGTGCTGAAGTGCTGGAATTCGCACGCTCCAGTCGCCATGCTTGGGCCCTACTATGATGTCTTGGTACTTCTAATCCTTCAGAATACCGGACCACAAGTGTTCTGTCCAAATGTATAGCCTCTAAACTAATGAAGAACACAAAGGACCGCTCGACAAATTAGCAAAAAGTGAGAGATTCATCGGCAATTACACCAAACAATGGCCTCAATTTCTTCACAAGACCCCACCGCCAACAGTACAGAGGAAGTGAGGGAGGGTCTGGCTGCAATGAAGAAAGGCAAGCCTGCCAGCAGAGATGGTATCCCCCCCATAATTCCTCCATTACTTAGGCCCTAGGAGACTCCAATGGATTGCAAACCTGTACACCAAAACCATGAAAGCCAGATGCATCCCTAAAGCATGGCAGGAGGCAATGGTGATTGCAATACCCAAACTGAGCAAGCCAACTGACAACCCAGGAAACAGTAGGCCAATATCACTCCTGTGCATGACGTATAAACTCCTGGAACGCATCAGCCTCCAGAGAATCAGCCCCCTCGTCGAGTCGGTGATCCCTGAAGAACAACCCGGATTCTGCCCTGGCCGCAGCTGCTGTGACCAAATTTTGGCCCTTGCGACACAGATTTCAGGATAAATCTAAAACCGGCACAGCCTTTGTGGACTTGTCATCAACATATGGCACAGTCTGGATTAAGGGCTTGATGGTGAAGCTTGCAAGGACCATTCCCTGCCTCAAAACGATACACCTGATATGGACAATGCTGAGCAAAATATGGGCGATAATGCCAGCTCACTTCAGTTCCTCAACAATGGATTGCCACAAAGTTCAAGACTTATACCAATGCTCTTCAATGTCTCTACGAGCAACACACCGCCAACCGGGTCACGCAAATTTGCAGATGACCTTTTCCTAACAATGCAAGCAGCCACTTTCAATGGCACCGAATCCACTCTGAACCAAGACCTCGATACCACGGGGGGTTACTTCCGGAAATGGAGGCTGTGGCCAAATCCCCGCAAATCAACAGTCACTGCGTTTCATCTTGGTTTACAGGAGTGTCGAGCACACTCTGAAAGGGACCTTCTGCGGCGAACACCGTGCGACACGACCCCACTCCAACCTATCTCGGAGTGAAGCTGGACTGAATGCTGATCTTCCACGACCGCCTGAAAAAGTTAGCCGCCAAGACCAAAACAAAGGGTCAACCTGGTCCAGAAACTGGCAAGCACAAGCTGGGAAGCAACAGTGCTACGGACATCAGTGATGGCCATCGTGTACTCCGTAGCACTGTGCACGGGTATAAACCAGAAGTACTCGCACGTGACTTGTTCAAGTCCCGATGAACACTGAAATACGGTGTATCACTGTAACACTCAATTCGGCCCCAGCACTCGTTGCCCGTGCTGTCACGCATCTCCCCCGTCAATCTGCCGCAACTTTCCGGGAAGTCTGCGAATAGAGGAAAAGGGGGTCACCTTCCCATTCATCAGGACCTCAATAATGTCCCTCGTTATCACTTGAAGTCATGCAAGCCCTTTTGGATTCATGCCCCTAACCTGCAACAACACTAACTCGACCCTAATGAAGCTTGGAAAGCTGAATGGAGTTTATAAAAGAACACACAAACTCCTTGTGAAAGACCCAACACAGAAGATCCCTGATTTTGACCTTCCGCAAATCTCATGGTCCACCATGAACCACATCCGCACAAACAATGGCAGGTGCAGATACCTGATGCGTCAATGGGAAATTGAGAACTCTCCAGTATGCAGCTGCAGTCATCCAGAACAGACCGTACAACATCTAATGGTGCAATGCCCGATCCACAAATACGAAGGCAACATTGCAGCAATACACTCTGCCGCTCCTGATGCAGTTGTTTGGCTTGAGCACCTGAATTGTGACATTGTAGTGATAAATGTGCATCTACATCAGCCATCAGAGAGAAGAAGGCAGGCAGGGCCATGGCTGAATTCGTGTCCAATATTGCAATTCACAATTGATGTTTGGGTCAGATCACGGAAGTAAAATGTGTGTCGTTCACTCTCCTCCACCCGACACAGCCTATGAATAAAGTTGCTACGCGATGAACAAACATGGCCAACTCATTACTGCTTCAGCAGCACCGCTGGTGTGTCGCTTGAAAGCATTCTGACAACGTTTAACAAGTGGGTGGGGACGTGTTACTGGTAGTTACAACCAGCATCATCAGGCAGTTATCCGCAATGTGAAATGTCCTCCAGTCTTGGACTTTAAATAGGTGGTGTGATATTCTTAGGTTTTTTTCGGTAAAGTCACATAGGTAAACAAATTTAAATTAATAAAAGTAAAATTAAAATAAAATAAAGATCACGACGTTTCGGAGGCAACACAAGCTTCCGTCTTCAGGTGGAACTGTCACAGCACGACTGCTGTATCAAGTAAGAGAAATTCCAAGAAAACAGTCCTTGTATATGTACTGGTTGAGGGTGGGAGGAGCCAAGGTAGGCCCTGAATATTATTTTTGTGAGGTTCGGTGCGGCTGAAGCACGCTGTTAGGAATAAGCCTTTGTTGTGTAAACTAGATGCGGATGATGTAACGGTGCGTGCAAATGGGACTGAGCCTTTTGTTATGTAGAAGTGATGCGGCTGAAATCGCTGCCAGCAAATTAGTCTTTGTTGTGTAGAATGGTTGACTGAGCCTTTGTTATGTAGAGGTGGTGCAGCTGAAATCACTGCCAGGTGTGATGGCATTGATGTGTGCCGACAAGGGAGGCGAACCATCTTTATGAATAGGCTGTGTTGGGTAGAGGAGGGTGTATGACACACATTTTACTTCTGCTATCTAACTCTAAATTAAACGAGTCTAATTTATAGTTTGTGGTGACTGTGCTCACTGCTGAATGAGGCAGTGCAGTGTCTCATATTGGTAATGAGGGCTGTTTGACCCGACTTCAGCATGTGGGTCTGTACGGTTTGGTGAAACGGGAAGGTCAGGAACAGTTCAGATATCACTGCGAATCACTGTAAATAATAAAGATAATACTGATTTATAGTGTAACGCTGTATGCACTAGAAGTTGAAACCTCAATGATGGCTTTTGTCTGTCTTTCAAATGTCTTCATCATCAAACGGAGCAGCTTCCAATGGTACTGCTACAAACGGTAAGATGCATATCAAATCATCACAATAACATTTGATATTTGGGCCATCTCATAAAAGTGAGGCTGTCACGCAAGAAGATACTGTGATACATAGCCTGCAGTACTTTTGCATTATGGGGGGGGGGGAGCAATGTTGCTGTATGGTCTATTTTTAACCGTAACACGAACCCACGTGGCCTAACTTTTTTTCAAGTTACGGGATCTCCAATGTCTGCTTGTGAATAAAATCGAACACGAGTTCAGAGACTGTTACTCACAAACTTAGTTGCAAACATGAGAACCACAAACTGGCTGTAATAATGTGGACACAGAACATCGTTTTGCTACAAAATATCTTTCCAATGCCCTCTCTGGAGCAGCTTATACACCTGTAGTGGGTTCAACGGAGTCGCACACTTAGACTCGAAAGGCAGCGCATTTATTACTCAACACAACGGGGTAACTTCACCCCTTAACAAGACAACGATCTAGGGTGGGTGGTCACCACCCTGGCTAACTACACAGGTTACAAGGTAACTATCCACTCAGACCGGGACCAACAGCATACTGCCCGGGTGCACCTGCTGAAGACTTGCAGATCGAAGATCGTAGACGAAAGGTTTCTTTTTTTTCGATTTAAAGCTTTCGTGACTTCAGAGATTCATCTTCTTGGTTCTTTCGGTAAAGTCACGTAGAAGGGAAATAATAAAATAATAAAAATTAAACATTATCAAATAATATATTATGAAAATAATAAATATAAAACATTCTAAAATAATATATTTTATTATGTTTTATTTTTATTACTTTATTATTTCCCTTCTACGTTACTTTACCGAAAGAACCAAGAAGAAACGTTTCTTCCTCGGGGTGGACAGCCACGATCCCTCTCGTGGTTCGGCTTGCATCCACACTGGCGTGGCCGACTCCACCCCCCCGCCCGCCAGGCCCCCCCTTTCCAGAACCTTCACGAAGAATCTCGGTTCCCATCACGTGACCCCCCGCAGTCCCCCTCTTGGGGCCCCTCCCTCATTCTAACCGGTCACGTGTCCTCCCGGGTCAACTAGGCTGTCATGGCCTTACCTGACCTTTCTTTCAGGTGTCACTACACACCTACACCTGATAACACCTGATGCACGATGGTGATACGCCACACACAAGCCATTTCAATCACAATAACCCCAACTATACATTGATATTTTTGGAATATCAAACGCTTTGTAGATAAGCTTGTAAGAGGTTATACATTAGTTCTAACTGTACATATGGCTGTCCTAACCCGTTGACTTTAATTAAGAGTCAATATGATGTCTGTAAGCTCGTGTATATCCCTTGATCCATGTGTTCCTCTTCCCGTCTCAATGTAATTGCAGCATGCAGAAGGGTACCGTACAATATTGCATTGGTAATCTCTTCCACGTGTTTCTCTTTCACATGCCCTCTCTGCCATCAGAATCAACTGCTACGCCCGGTAAGATCTCACGCGTTCTCGGTCGCAACAACTCCCAGGCTTTCCTGTTACTTTGTTCTTGTCATTTTAACGAGCTCTGTCCGTCTCTCTCATGATGGGGGCAGCGCAAAATAAAATAAAAAAAATTGTCGTGCAGATGATTCAATATGAAGAAAAGTTGAGTAGAAGTCGAGTTGCAATTCTTGATGTACCCAAGAGACACGTGGCAAAATCGATCTCGCGTTTTAAAAACACTCGGGGAGACAAAACCCAGCTCTGAGAGGATTCAGTAAAACCCCCATGGATAAATAATGGAATAATCCTTGCTGCATCCACGCAATCTCTGCTGCACCTAGAGAGTATGTAAAGGACGTACGTTAGATGTGGGGGAGTGGGGACAGAGGGGATTTTTTTTACTCGGTTGTTAAATCAATAAGCTCATTGAATACTTCATGAGCAAATTCCAGATTGGAAAACGTTACGGAATCCATGGATTTCCATTCGCAAGAGGAGACCATTGTGTGTTAAAGTTTACATTTGCCAAAATCGATAATGGCCAGCGTATTAATCGATTTGTACTACACATCGCAATCATTGTTCGCTACTGGCAGACTAACACCCCACGGCACTCACATGGTTAAATAAAGTGAGAACAAATGCATGTTGGGAAGTGTTACGGAATCTATTCTTAATTTTACTCTGTGTCTTTTTTTATAGACCCCACAACTGGCTACTACGGTAAGATGTGCTGTCACTCGCTTCCCTCTCGCTTCCCACTCGCTTCCCGCATTTCTCATTCATTCGTACCTGATGACGGTTGCTTGTGTTGCAATCGAAACGTCGTATTCCATTATTTAGTTAGTTTTGTTTTTTCTACGTGACTTTACCGAAAGAACCAAAGAGCACGACGAGATTGTGTTTCTCTGCAGGGGTGTGCTACTTAAACCCGTGTCAGAACGGTGGCAGCTGCACGAACCTGCCCTACTACCCCTACTACCGGTGCTACTGCCACTCGTACTGGACGGGCACCAGCTGCGAATACTACGGTGAGAGGGCAGAGCCTGCCCTGCATTGTCTGCTGCCCTTGCTTCACACGCCGAGGTGTGAATGCAAGCGCCGCTCCCACGAGCAGGCTTGCAATGCGGTACAATCATCATCATCATCAGCCGTGATTTATCAGATGCTGGGGAATACCTCAAGCCGGCACGCATCTCATGTTCCTGCGGTGCAATTTAGTTCCATCTCTACGATCGTAAGCCTCTTGTGCATTGTCCTCATTGGCTGCCACTCTGTACGTAGCATCGACAACTCGCCATCATCCCTTCGATGTGTCTTACTCTTATTGACAGTTAATACAATGTCTCTAACTTGTGAATGTTTGTTGATTCACGTATTCCCCTTCTTGTCACTCGTAACTCATTTGCACGGTTGGAGGGGTCACGCAGAGCCTACCTGGTGGGGCATAAGAGGCACCAGAGGTTGCTTTTTTCCACTGCAGAATCTGAGCCCTGATGTCACATGCAACGAACGAGCTGAGGCTTATGTAGACGACATGGAGATGCCGGCTCCTCGCAGTGTACTGACCGATGTCACGCACAATGAATGCGTCATTAGCCCCGAGCCAGATTTCAGATTTGTGATGAAGCCAGTGTGTCATGGTTCTCTCTTGGCATGGCAAATAGCCAGTGGAAAACCATCCCATGAGGACCCTGCACTGGCTTGGCTCGAATGTGCCAGTGGCAAACCAATAAGTGTAACCGCAAGCTTAAACCTCTCAATATTATTTTTAAAAAGTGGCAGAAAAGAGTACAAATATTACACACGAGAGTAACCACTGCATTGTGTCTGTCTCTTCCCAACGGCGTCTCTCTGTGGCTAACAGGTTCTACTCCTTCGCCCGGTAAGATCTCGCACATGGCAGTTGTGACACGTGCCACACCCAAGCGGTCGAGATAACAGCAACCCCCGTAGTTATCGTTGTTTCTTTGATTTTTCACTCATTCTAGATAAGCGTCTAAGACGAGATGCATTGGCACTGTCTGTCGATCTGTCCAGTGAAACCCATCTTAAGAGTCAATATGGCAATCTCTCTCTACCCTGGTGTATGTCGCTTGATCCATGTGTTACTTTTTACTCTTTCTCAGTGTAAAATGCCGGCTCGCAGAAAACTGCGATGCAATGTTACGTCGATAATTACTGGCGCGCGTTTGTCTTTCACATGCCGTCTCTGCCATCAGCATCGCCTTCTATTCCTGGTAAGACCTTACACCACATGCAAAAGTCGTCTCGATCACAGAAACGCCCAAGTTAATTGGCTTTATATTGCTTTCCAAGAAAGGTTAAACGCTTGAACGCATTAGTACTGCTATTTAATTCGGCTGTGACTTCGTGGGGCATCATAACCCTGGTAAAGATCCGATTTGAAAGCAAGTTTAGAAGAGAATCTTCGTAACAATTCAAAATAGCCTTGAGTGCAGGTTGGAAAGTGTGTTGCCGTTATTTGACTGAATTTATTGAAAGCGATCCAAATCACGCTAAGAGTTGCCCGTGCCCCTCCCCAAGAGAGCCGCTTTCCAAGCTGTGCTGTCTCTACGCAGGCTCTGGATGTACCGATTTAAGTGCTTAATATTTTAGATATCCTTAGCCCTGTGTTGTTGCCAGTAATTGGTGGTGACCAGGTTGTAACCATTAACTCGGTATACTTGAGAACCCAGTTTCGTCACAAGCAGGCTTGCCTGAATTTGAACACAAATATCTCAGGGGTGATCTCTCATGTGTCCATGTGTACACGGCAGCCACATCACGGTTGGGGTTACAACCCAACTACTCACCTCTGGTGGGATTAATTTTCATAGGACATATCCATGCCCTTTTGTGCCACGGTCGAGGCTGTCAGGATTTTAGTTGCATGTCCGAAGCGCCATCAGCTCAGTGCTTTGACCTCCGATGCAGGCGGCCACCTGACCACCACTCTTGCCACCTTGTGCGACTTCGCGACACGAGCCTCTACGACTCAGGGGTGGGGGACGTCCGGCCGTACAAGGCCCGTGAAATCATTGGGTCTGGCCCTGCCAAGGCAACCGCAGGCGGGACTCGAAATTCAATAAATCTAGGAGCAAACCTGGAAAAGCAGTTGCGAGTAGCAACATCGTCAATACCGGCTAACATCACACGCCTCGACAAAGAGAAGCGGTTCCAGCCCATCACATTACGAGCGAGTTAATTAAATGTTTGACCAAATATAACAGACTAATTGTTAAGTTGATAATTTTGTATGGCCCGCGAATGATGCTACAAATATCCAAATGGCCCTTGACAGAAAAACAAGGTTCCCCACCCCTGCTCTACGTTAACCAATCGCCCTGCCTGCGATGAACAGACGTCCCGGTCCGGCTGGTCGGGGGAGGCCGGTGCCAGGGCCGCGTGGAGGTGTACTACGCGGGCTCGTGGGGCACCGTGTGCCACGACAGATGGGGCCTGCGGGACGCCGAGGTGGTGTGCAACCAAGTGGGCTGCGGCTATGCCTTGTCCGCTCCGGGCGGCGCTCTCTTTGGGAACGGCAGCGGCCAGATCTGGTTGGACGAAGTCAATTGTTATGGCCACGAGTCTTCTCTCTCCCGATGCAACCACTCTGGGTGGGGTCGTCACGACTGCAATCACTATAAGGATGCCTCCGTCATCTGCTCACGAGGTTAGTGTTCGTTCGATTCAATTAATTCGACGAGTCACTTTGAAAGTTGTTACTGGTAGGAACCTCCTAGTTACAACAGCCCACAGGGGATTATTGTGTCCGTCCGTCCGTCGTGCAGGGAGGGGCTGGGTGGGGAGGGAGGGGCTGGGTGGGGAGGGGAGGGTTGGGACGGGCTGGGTGGGGAGGGTGGGGCTGGGTGGGGAGGGGAGGGTGGGGAGGGGAGGGTGGGGAGGGGTTGGGTGGGGAGGGGCTGGTCACCCCGTGGTGCCCTTATAAAACTCAACGTTTAACCTACTCACACTGGCTTGTGCCCACCCTCACAGTCGGCCATATTTGCGGAATACACCACGCCGCCGTTGACCCTGGCCATTGACCGAGCAACCCAACGTTCCTACCAGCTCCCTCCGCAGGAATGTGTTTTGGGGATGAGGGGGGGGTTAACATGTGGGGATGCATCTGCGGTGTAAGGGTCAGCACAGTGGACTTTGATTCGGTCTCCCGCTGTGACCGTTGAAATGGCCAAGTTTATTGAGTCCTCCTGCGTCTGTTCACCCAGCAGTATAAATGTGTAATAGCACTTAGTTAATTGCATGGCCAGGCCTCTTGTGCAGCATGGAAGAGTTGGTCAAATATCCTCTAAAAGGGGCTCTTGGAGAGCTGCTAGTGAAGGCCTTTCCACCTGCAGCGGTGAGTGCCCAATTATTGCAGGGCTGCACCTTTACCTATTTACAAGATAAAAAAACACCGTCCTTCGCTGACATTCGGGCACACCAGTAACGACAGAGAGGCCAGGTTCACGGGTATGTACTGCGACGCTGCACTTCTTACACTTTATCACGTCGGAGCAGGATGCCCTTGCCTCTTGTCGAACCTGCTCACAGGCTCATGGCTCAATTCGTGACCAATATTACGATTTATAATTGATGTTTGGGAAGATCGCAGAAGTAAAATGTGTGTCGTACACCCTCTGCCACCCGACACAGCCAATGAATAAAGTTGTCACGTAATGAACAAACATGGATAAGTTTAATACGTAGGCTTACGCGACCAATATCATCCATAACACAGGGTTTTTTTTTGTTAGATCGCGTTATGGACGGCCCCTAATGATGCGGACACACAGAAAATAGTTATGCTAAATATTCGTTTGGCACCACTTGTCCGAAAACACAATGTCAACATTATGTTCTGCAACCGACACCATAATATCCGCTGTACTTCTACCCGTGTCGCACTGGTCTCCGTGTAAATGTTGCGAATTTCAAAATGGGTGGAGCGCATTTGTTTAATCCAGAGAGCACGGTATGACGACGACTGTCATTTCTCCTTGTCGGTTACTCACACTTTTTCTTATCTTCCACAGGCAACACCACATCGCCCACCAGTGCTCCGAGTAAGACCTGTTGCATCACTCACGAGAGCACAGTTCAGCTTTTCAATGACAGTTATTCCCATAATTAGGTTTTTACACGCTTTGTTTCAACTCGCTCTCTCTGTTGTTGTCGTTGTCGTATCCTCCAATATCGTAACTCAATTTTAACCCACTTCCCAATGTGGTATCGACTGCAAACTTGGTATACCTATGTCATACCGATGACAATACCATATTATATCATAAAAATTTTAAACTATCTTTTAACACACTTTCTATGAACTCTGTTGTTGTATCCTCAAATCTTGTAACTCAATTTTAACCCACTTCCCAATGTGGTATCGACTGCAAACTTGGTATACATATGTCATACTGATGACAATACTATATTCTATCGTAAAAATGTTTTTTAATCTTTTTAAACAATCTTTTCTATATGTTATGTTTCGGCTTGGGTCTAATTGTCCACGCTCAACTGACGTTGGCTGTAATTGGCCACGGTCCCTTACGTTATGGCAAGCTTCGGGGCCACTCCTGGAGTCGTGGAGTTATTCCATTACTAGTAGGGTACATTTCATTAAAGCATGTTTTTTTTAAAGTGTGTTTTTATATTACTTATTTTTGGGTTAGATAGCGTAACTACAAATGTATCGTTAAACCCGCCACCACCTGACACAGCCAATTAGTAAGGTTTGTCATGTAAATAGAACATGGCAATTCGTTACTAGTGTAAAGACGACTTCGACGCACTTGTCTTGAGATGGCTTCTTTATTAAAGAGCCGTGTGCTCGTACTCGAGCAGGCGAAGACCTCCACTGCAACAGCCCCGAGTCTCCCACGCATCTCCCTTTTATACGGTCCTAGGCTACGCCCCCATTTCCGAACCTTCTCGCTGGTTCTCGACCGCTCGCTCTACCAGCAGACTCCACCGTCCGCTTCCGTCACCTGGCCACGCTCCTATTCTCGATCATTCCCGTAGCCACTAGTCCATTCGTACTGCAGGCTGACTCCCCTGTCATTACCTCCTGTGGCCACGAGACCTCTCGCACTGCAGGCTGACTCCCCTGTCACTACCTCCCGTGGCCACTAGTCCATTCGCACTGTAGGCTGACTCCCCTGTCATTACCTCCCGTGGCCACTAGTCCATTCGCACTGTAGGCTGACTCCCCTGTCATTACCTCCCGTGGCCACTAGTCCATTCGCACTGTAGGCTGACTCGCCTGTCATTAACTCCCGTGGCCACTAGTCTACTCACACCGTAGGTTGACTCTACCGTCAATACACTAGTACAGCACACCGGTGTGTTGGAGAGCAAATCCACAACATTTACATTTGCTCTCCAACACACCGGTGTGTTGTACCTGAGAAACAAATAACTTGAACAGGGGTAAAGAGCTGCTTGGCGAAAGTTAAGCAGAGTTTAGCCTGGATGGTGCTTGGATGGGCGACCAATACACGGACATGGCTCACCGTAGGGCTTGCGCGGTGGTCATCAGAAGGTAGTGAAACTTCCTGCTCACGCCAATGCTGGTGGAGGGGCCTCCACTTTAGCGAGCTCTATCGAGCACCCCCCTTAGAGAGTATTTGACCCACTTTTCCGTGCCGGCTAGATTTCTTGGAATACTCACACTTTACCCCCACCAGTAGCAGTGAGGTCTAAAGGAGTAAATGTAAAATTTCGATTTAAAGCTTTCGTGACTGCAGGGATTCATCTTCTTGGTTCTTTCGGTAAAGTCACGTAGAAGGGAAGTAATAAAATAATAAAAATAAAACATAATAAAATAATTCTCACGACGTTTCGGCCACAACGCAAGCAGCCGTCCTCAGGCGAAGAATGAGAACATTATCAAGCTAGGAGCTTATATAGGTGTAGCGAGGAGGAGCGCCTTAACAAAAGAATGTGCATATGAAGAGGAATTTAGCATACCAATGGGCAATGAGTAGGAGGTGGGCGGAGGGGTTTCAAAGTCCCATTATGCCCATGCATTATGCAGGATCAACAGCACCACGGGGGGGCGCAAGGAACAGCGTTAATAAAGGAAAGGAATGTTAATGATATGTAGCTGCATTTACCAAACAACCACGTAGAAAACCAAAGTAAAAACTACATAAAAAAAAACTAAAATATAAACTGATACTTACTATACTCTACAATAAGCTGAGTTACTAACAACAAATAATAAATTACAATTCTACGTCGTAAGAAGTATATCATATACTTCCATCTAAACTTTATTCTCTTAGCATATACAGTACTATATACTGCCATAGATAAACCCAACATTAAATTATATACTGTATTGCTGTAAACAACCCTATACTTTATACATTTTAATATAACACTATGTATTATTCAACTCACCCTAATGTGTATCGAAACGGTTTATTACGTCCTTCCAATGATTGCTAAGCCTGAATCCATCTTCTCGGTTAAAATTGTCTCTGTGTTTGTATATGTGGATCGCCTCATGAACGAATCTCTCATGATAGCCAGATGGCTTGCAGAGAACCTCCGTCTTGGAGAAGTCAATGTCATGTGAGCCCACTGAGTTGTAACAGTGGTCTGCCACGGCTGAGGTGTTTGTCCTACCGTGTTTTAGATCAGCTTTATGTTCACGAATGCGGTCTGAGACGTGTCGTTTGGTTTCCCCAATGTAACTGCTACCACAGAGGCAACTTAGTTTGTAGACGCCAGGGTACTGTATGTCTGGAATCACATCTTTTACAGACGGTACCAGATCACGGATTTTATGTACTGTGTTGAATCGGACCTGGATCTTGTGTTTAATCAGGATTTTGGAGATCTTTTTTGTGACCCCAGCAATGTAGGGTAAGGTGATGGTCTTGAAAGGCTCCTCAACAGGATCCTTCTTAATGGTTGGAGTGATGGCTTTGCGGATTGTGTAGTCGGAGTAACCATTAGCCTTAAGAGCTTGGCGTACGTGTTTGAGTTCACTGGAAATGTGTTCATGGTCGGAGATGCATTGGGCTCTATGATATAGAGTCTTGATGAGGGAATTCTTCTGGGATGGATGGTGGTGGGAATCCGGTTTTAGATAAGCATTCGTGTGGGTGGCTTTCCTGTAGACAGAGTGGCTCATTGAACCATCAGGTCTCCTTTTGATTAGGACATCCAAAAAGGGTAGCTTGCCATCATTTTCGACTTCCATGGTGAATCTGATGGCTGGGTGTATGGAATTGATGTGGTCGAGAAATTGGTCTAGAGCAGGCCAGCCATGTGGCCAGATGACAAAAGTGTCGTCTACGTACCTCTTCCATAAGGTCGGGCGTAGAGTGGCAGTCTGGATGGCGTCCGTCTCAAATTTCTCCATAAATGTTGCGCGTGTGTCTGCAGGCAATAGCACGTCAAGGATATTCCACTGCAACTCGCATGACATGGAGCTGCTGATCCCCCTGAGCGAGATCTCATCGCGCGGGCTGTCCGTGTACGACATCCACCTTCAAGACCCGTCGTGCCGCGCCACGATGTACGGTCAATACGCCCGGCTCTACGTGCCGCTCAACGGCTGTGGCTCCAGGACGGAGGTAAGCTCAGGGATCAAATACTCCTCCCGAGCAAAAGCTCAGGCCATGCTCGGGAAATGTCACCTTGCTCAATAAATGGGTCGCATTTCACGCGGGAAAATTTCACACCCTTCAATTTCGCTTTTCCCGAGTAAGCAATTCCCCGAGTAAAAGTGGAGCTCGTTTAGAGGGCCCTAACTGGCTCGACTCGCCCCCATTATCGAGGTCAAATTTGCCAAAGGAAGAAGGCCGACTTTGGACCTGGCCATAATTGCTGCGATCAGTCACTTGTGCTGACGAGTCACACCGAGGCCAGTTTATAACAGAAGCAAACATATGGGAGCAACGCTGGTTTTCCTCTCCCCTGCCTGTGATACGGCATGGAGGAGATGCCCTACGCAACAGATGAGTAGCCTTCAACCGTCTCTTAAAAGTGGAGGTGGATCTGATGGCTGCTGAGATGCCCAAACATCTCGTGTCAAGCCAAACCTGCCGTGCCAGGAGGGCCTTTAGAACCACCTAAAGTCTAAATTCAAGATGAAGACGTGTCATAGTGGCCAAAGCCATTGTTAACCCCGCACCTCGCAAATGACTTGAACCCTCTGCCTGATCCTATAACTGTTGTTGCACACGTTCGAAGATTTGTCCGAACATTCTCCCACTATTTACTCTTCGCTCTTCGACCTTGGTCAACGGACTCCAGGAGCCCACTCCAATTCCTGTCTCGACAATCATGACCCCCCCCCCACCCCCCCCCCCCCACCACATTCTCCACACTTCCTCACCCAGAAAAGCCGATTTTGCCCAATCATATTTACAACACCTGCCTGCCATGGTCTCTTCAGAACTTCAGCAATGCGACAAAATTCCCAGCAGCCATCTCAGACACCTCTGCTAAAATGCCAGCAACTTCCTTTCGAGCATCCACCTATCCGATCCATACGGTAATACTTGTAGCAATTCCCGCGTCAAACGCCATTGTTCTTACACTCAGACTTAACTCTCTTATCCAAAGTGGTTTTCACAGCCCATAAAATGACCGCCCTGACGAAGCATTAACCCTCTTGACTTCCCTCTCACACCACTTGAAGGACTTTGCTACCTGCGCACACAAAGAGGATTCTGTCATCGTATAATGGTTAGCAGCACACTTAATTCCATCTCCCGGTGTGGCAGTTAGTACAACGGTGCAAGTTCCTTAAACCCCCACCCGCCTCTGTCCACCTGCAAGTTAAATGGGATCACCATAGGTAGGGTCGCGTGTGGTGGGGTAAAGTGTCAGGAGGTACTGCCACCTCGTTCCAGACGGTCTGGCCAGCGTGGAAGATGTCCTCTACGGCTAAGATCCCCTCTATGGCTAAGATGCCCTCTATGGCTAAGATGCCCTCTATGGCTAAGTTCCCCTCTACGGCTAAGATCCCCTCTACGGCTAAGATGCCCTCTATGGCTAAGATGCCCTCTATGGCTAAGATCCCCTCTACGGCTAAGATGCCCTCTATGGCTAAGTTCCCCTCTACGGCTAAGATGCCCTCTATGGCTAAGATGCCCTCTAAGGCTAAGTTCCCCTCTACGGCTAAGATGCCCTCTATGGCTAAGATGCCCTCTATGGCTAAGTTCCCCTCTACGGCTAAGATGCCCTCTATGGCTAAGTTCCCCTCTAAGGCTAAGATGCCCTCTATGGCTAAGATGCCCTCTATGGCTAAGATGCCCTCTAAGGCTAAGATGCCCTCTAAGGTTAAATGCCTTCTAAGCCTAAGATACCCTATATGGCTAAGATCCCCTCTACGGCTAAGATGCCCTCTATGGCTAAGATGCCCTCTACAGCTAAGATGCCCTCTACAGCTAAGATGCCCTCTACAGCTAAGATGCCCTCTATGGCTAAGATGCCCTCTACAGCTAAGATGCCCTCTATGGCTAAGATCCCCTCTACGGCTAAGATGCCCTCTATGGTTAAGATGCCCTCTACAGCTAAGATGCCCTCTACAGCTAAGATGACCTCTATGGCTAAGATGCCCTCTACAGCTAAGATGTCCTCTACAGCTAAGATGCCCTCTATGGCTAAGATCCCCTCTACGGCTAAGATGCCCTCTATGGCTAAGATGCCCTCTACGGCTAAGATGCCCTCTACGGCTAAGATCCCCTCTATGGCTAAGATGCCCTCTACAGCTAAGATGCCCTCTATGGCTAAGATGCCCTCTACGGCTAAGATGCCCTCTATGGCTAAGATGCCCTCTACGGCTAAGATGCCCTCTATGGCTAAGATGCCCTCTACGGCTAAGATGCCCTCTATGGCTAAGATCCCCTCTATGGCTAAGATGCCCTCTACGGCTAAGATGCCCTCTACGGCTAAGATGCCCTCTATGGCTAAGATGCCCTCTACAGCTAAGATGCCCTCTATGGCTAAGATCCCCTCTACGGCTAAGATGCCCTCTATGGCTAAGATCCCCTCTACGGCTAAGATGCCCTCTATGGCTAAGATGCCCTCTAGGGCTAAGATGCCCTCTACAGCTAAGATGCCCTCTATGGCTAAGATGCCCTCTAAGGCTAAGATCCCCTCTACGGCTAAGATGCCCTCTACGGCTAAGATGCCCTCTACGGCTAAGATGCCCTCTACGGCTAAGATGCCCTCTACAGCTAAGATGCCCTCTAAGGCTAAGATGCCCTCTTAGGCTAAATACCCTCTACAAGCGCTGTCTAGAGCTCCCTCTGAAATAGGTTGTTCCGCCAGCAGTAGCATGAGCATGAAATTGCAGGGCTGCACCCTTACCTTTTACCTTCTGTGTATCATTTAGATGTGTCCCTTTTGATTTGCCCCGCAGACCAGCGGCGACACCATCATATACATGAACACGGCCTACGGCTACGTGTCTCCAAACGGCGCCAAGCGTCTCCGGGTGCCCATGTTCTGCTACATGGGCTCGAGTGGCCGAGCAATGGCGACCTTCACCCCCAGGTACGGCTGCTGAGGCTGGTCAGTCCCCCCGGGTTCAAGGGCAGTCGCCCGGATCTTGGAAAATGCACGCTTTGCCATTGTTGCATGAACGAAATGAATGCAGAATTGATACCTTGTTAATAGGTGTTCTATTTGGTGTTTGAACATCTTGACAACTGTATATTCTTTGCCGGGAAGGGTAAAGCCTTTAAATTCTTTCATCATCTTGATACACGCAAAAAAGTGTCCCATAGATATACACTTCGGACACTTTACATGCGCGGGTAATCATTCATATTCAGTAAAACCTCGTTATTTAATCATTCGTAATTGGGGATACTGCGGCGGCACGGCTGCGCTTTCAGCATACATTCAGTATTAGTAATACGCCACGAGCCGAATTGCCGTGCCGAATGGCCCAATGTCGCGTGCCACGACCGAAACCACAACTCGGCGGTCCGGTGGCAGCGTGGGTGGCGAGCGTCAGTGCAGACCCGTCGCTTTTGACCTTACCTTGTTTGTACACCCTGTTCAAGCCAACCCTCTCAGAAACGTCGTCCATACCGACGTGAAGAGGTAACGGAAAGGGACCGAAGTACAAATCCTACAGTCTGCGAGGCAAATCCAAAGTTTTGGATAGAAATGATGCAGGGTGTGTGTCAATGAGTACAGTGTGTGAAGAGTTTGAAAAACAAGTTTGGATTTATTTATTTTCTATTTCGGCAGGAGGCACTGTGAAGTACACCACTGTACATAATTCGGAATATTGGATAATTCGGCAAGGTCAGAGCCCCATATGTTTTGAATTAACAAGTGTTTACTGTATATTGCAAAGTGGATATTGTAACGTGGGCACAGGACGTCAATCAAATAGGCCTGCGATTCAAAATGATTTGTCTACTTGACCTTGGTGACGTTTCAGGCAATGGCCCTTCTTCATAGCACGTGTTGAATTTTCTTTGTTGTTTGTGTTTGTGCACGACTGCTCACGCGGCAGCGGTAGCAAGTAAATTGTGTTTGCTCAGGGACAAATGCTCCGAAAACATCAGTGTCGGACAGACTCAGACCACCTAACCTCTTATTCATTATTTTATGGTTATGGTACATTCCGGTTAGTGTTTGCATAAAATAGTTGACATGTTCCATAAACGCAAATTAAAATAACCACAGTAACAGACCTAAGTTGTCCAATTAACAAGTTCATTATCATACTAAACTGACATCTAACACATTGCAAGCAAAGGCAATGAACTCAGAAACGCAACTATGAATAGAACCTTGAACATACAGCTCACAAAAACACACAACTACGTGATATTACAAACGTCACTCGCAAAAGCAACTGTCTGGGCGAAGTGAAATCTCTGCTGTCCTGGAGACAACCTCTGTAACAACATTCGCCCATTACACCCACAATGCACAGCGTATTCCCCCTCAATAACAACCTATACACGTGACTGAATCTTCACGAAAGCGAGCTTCCTCTACCAAAAATGAAGCAAGATATGAACTAACTCGCCTGGTATACAGGAGGTGGTGGGTTTATTCGCGTGGTCCCCTACCCAGTACAGCCACTCATTGCCTTCCATCCTTGCTACAGGGTACAGGACGAAGTCAGCATGGGGCTCTTCGATCTTCGGGTGCGCTTCTACACGAACCAATTCTTCAACCAGCCCATCTACTCCTACCCATACGACATCGAGCTGGGAGAGCCTCTCTACGCCGAGGTGAGAAGGGCCGAGGTTGAGAACGAGCGGAGTGACCGGGGGAGGGGATGGCAGCAGTGGGTAGAGAAGTGTTCTTATTCTTAGGTTTTTTCGGTAAAGTCACGTAGGTAAAAAAATAAAATTAATAAAAATAAAAATCACGACGTTTAGGAGGCAACACAAGCTTCCGTCTTCAGGTGGAACCGTCACAGCACGATAGCTGTATCAAGTGACGGTTCCACCTGAAGACGGAAGCTTGTGTTGCCTCCGAAACGTCGTCATTTTTATTTTATTTTTATTTTACTTTTATTAATTTTACTTTTTTACCTACGTGACTTTACCGAACAAACCTAAGAATATGAATCCTTGCAGTCACGAAAGCTTCAAATCTAGAATTAGAGAAGTGTTCTTCATTGCAAGGCCCGTGGGCCACCGCTGTGTCCCGATGGCCTTCAGTGCGGCCCCTGATGTGCTGCTCCCAGCAATACAAAATGTGAAAACACCCCGGCCCTCCCCCCCCATCGTGTTGTCAAACTCCCCAATGGTTTCAAATGCGTGGCGGCCCTCGCGCTCGTGAAGTCTTATCAGCCAAAGTGCCGAAACACTGGGGGTAAGAGAGGGAAGTCGTCGTCGTCGTCGTCGCGATTTCTGCCGCCGATGACGAAGAAACGCGACGCGTCTCTCTGGCAGGTGGCGCTGACATCGGTGGCCCGGGACCTTCAGCTCTTCCTGGAGACGTGCAAAGTCTCGCCCTACCCAGGAGCGCCGGACAGCGCCTCCTTTTTCCTGCTCCGGAACGGGTGCGTGCAGATGGCTCTCTCCCGTTCGCGCGACTTGATCTGGTCGCGTTGAGCGAATGCTGAATTGCAGGCAATGCGAGCGATTGCGATTTAGAATCACAATGGTCCAATCCTTCCCCGCAAGTTTTTAAAATATAAAATACCACTTAATTGTTAAAGCTGATGGTGCAATTCTGCAATAAGTTCGTGGCATTGTTTTCTGTTCATCCAGCAGTTAGCCTCTGTAGCATGGGGGCGGGGGGTATTCTCATGACTTAACAATACTCAGAATAATTGTGCTGCTGCTGCTACATTGAGAGTATTTAACTGCTATAAATGTCCGCGTTTTAAGTCGCTTCGTTGAGCCATCGTTCGTAGTGAGGTCGCTTCTGAAAAAAAGCTATGTAGCTCAGTGAGCCTTAGCTGATAAAAACAAAAAGTTGCCAGTGCTGCACAAATAACAAAAACCTCGACGGCATTCGTCAAATACACTGCTCTCAAAAGAGAAAACAAAAACATGAACGGGGTCAAGTTCTGGGCGGTGGCCGTTCTCCCAGAAGTCACGTGACGTCCGTGTAATCACGCCCCCCCAACTCTGAACCCCGCCCCCTCTGCCCCTCGCGCCCACTGTGAAAACAGACGCCGCTCTTCCATCACCCACAGATGCGATTCAGGGGAGCACGGCGATTGGCCAGACGGTCACGTGTCGCAATATGTGTGTGAATTCTTTTTAGAGCGGTGTAAATCGACGAATCTTATTATTTGTGCACCACGGGCAACGCAGCAGCAATTTTTGTGGGTGTTGTTTGTAAGCGATGAGAGGTCTGCTACGAAGCAGGAGAGATCTCTATCAGGCTCATTATTTTACACGTGACATTTCTTTCTTTCCTTTCATGGCAGTGCTATTGGCACGTGAGTTCGTTCTTTTTTGCTACCCGCGACGAGGGCTATTGCGAGGTCAACCCGCCGCGTGCGTGTGGTCGGACAATGTAGGTGCCGCGTTGACCCCTCCTACAACGAGCACAACAGCGGCGTCAATGACCGGCGGCGTTTCAGCTTCGACAGTGTGGAGTTCTTCGTCGGAGCGCAGGTGCGACGCGGGGATTGGCGACGGGTATCAGTTAACGGGGTAGAATTAGATGCGATATGATCGCATCGGAATCCCGGCACGTTTGTTTCTCCCGACGTTGATATGTTTTGCGGCAATCCGCCGAAGCCAAATTTGAATGAAAACTCTCTGGACAACCCTAGTTTCAAGTCAATGCCAACCTTCGTTTTAAATTAATCCGAAAATCAATTCTCACCCCCCACCAAATCACGTTACTTCTGTGTGGTCACATACCACTATAACCCCCCCCTCCACTCTCCCCGCCACCTCCTGTGGAGACAGACGCCGTTTCATGCATCAGCGTCGAACCCCTTAAGTAGTCACTCCCTCCCTATCCTCATCTCTCCCGATTGATTTTCTCTCGTTTCTCCATTAATTTCCCATCCTTTACCTCCAGTTTCCCATTAACGATCATCTATCCCGCCCTTATCGTTCCCTTTTCATTTTCCATTCATTATAGCATTGATTCTACTCCCTTCACTGCGATGTGGCACAGGTAAATAGTTGCCACTGACCTCACGATAATCGGGATATAATGAAACGACAGACAACGTTGTCTCTGAAGGCTCGTTGTGACAACACCAGAAGACATCATGACGTGTAGCACTGTTAGTCACTGTCAAAGCAATGCAAGATATTTCAGATATTGAAGCCAAGTGGTTTAAACAATCCCCAGTCTCATCGGATCTGTCTATTGATAAATGAACCAGTGGGCATTCACGACTTATGCACTCGAGTAGAAACCACAGAGATTTGTGAGGGTACATAGAACATGGGTTTCAGTTAAAATACTGGTCATAGGTCAGACAAGACACTCTTAAAACCGGTGGACATGATTAGGTGGTCCCTGGCAGCTGTGCCTGTATATTGGGTAAGGAATGGATTGATGATGACGATGGTGATGATGGTGGTGAAGACGATGATGATGGTGAAGATGATGATGATGGTGAAGACGATGATGGTGGTGCAGACAATGATGATGATGGTGCAGACAATGATGATGATGGTGAAAACAATGATGATGGTGAAGACGACGATGTGGTCCCTGGCAGCTGTACTTCGAGTGATAACGACGACGACGATGTCCCTGGCAGGTCTACCTGGAGTGCGCGGTGCGCGTGTGCAACACCTCCGACTGGGGCTCGCGGTGCCGTCGAGGCTGCCTGCGGGGATCGCGGGCAGCGCGTGGCCTCGGGGAGGCGCGCGGGGACGCACGTCACGCCGACCACTCCGTCGACCTGTCGCAGGGACCCATCAGGCTGCGCAAGACTCGCGAAGGTCAGAGCCCTCGTCTCGCTGTCGCCACAAGCTCCACCGGCCCCACGAGGCGTGTCCGGTGGACCCTGGCTGTCCTCCGAGCAGGATGCGACGCGTTTGCCGATTTGTTGCGGTGATTCGCGATTCGAGCCCCGTGGCCGCCCTGGTTAATATTGCGGGTTTGAAGCTTTCGTGACTGCAAAGATTCGGTAAAGTCACGTAGGTAAAAAAAGAAATTAAAATTAATTAAAAAATATTTTATTTTCATTAATTTTAATTTCATTTTTTACCTACATGACATTCAAATTAATTTAAAAATATTTTACTTTTATTAATTTTAATTTCATTTTTTACCTACGTAGGTAGGTAGGTAAAAATGAAAATGAAATTTTAATTAATAAAAATAAAATATTTTTTTCTTAATTTTAATTTCATTTTTTACCTACGTGACTTTACCGAAAAAACCAAAGGGTATGATTCCTTGCAGTCACGAAAGCTTCAAATCTAGAACTACCTAGAATTGCATTGCGAGATAAAGCAGCACGTGGATTAGAGAACATAACGCGACCATTGGAACCTCCTTTGCCAGTAGCAAAATATGATAATTGGTTGTTTACCCTTGTATCTGGCAACAAAACTGACACCTCTTTTTTATGGTGTAAATGCTTACCCCGAGCTCTCATACTCTGATGCTGCATTGTCTTTGAGTTGTGCGCCTTTTGGCGTCATCTGGTCCAACACCATGTGAGACTAGGCTCTAAGGAAAACTGTCTCAGGTGTGGACCGAGTATAATACTGCGGGTTTACTAACTGTAAAACTGCACAACGTCTGCTTTCAGAGTGGGTATTAAAGTGTAGGTCATGTTTTGATTTGAAGCTTTCGCGACTGCAGGGATGCATACTCTTTGGTTCTTTCGGTAAAGTCACGTGGGTAGAAAAAATAATAGATTGCGACGTTTCGATCGCCACACAAGCAATCACCTGAAGACGATTGCTTGTGTGGCGATCGAAACGTTGTGATCTATTATTTTTTCAACGTACATGACTTTACCGAAAGAAGCAAAGAGTATGGATGTTATTCGAAAGAATAGGCCATAGTGTGGCGGCGTAAGGGGGCAAATAGATACATTTTCCATTATTATTTTTATCACCTAAAAATTGCCCGATGGGTTAAACACGTGGCAATCATCGCCCCCAATACTGTGAACTTTACTAGGACCATGCTGTACAAAATGATGTGGTAAATCAAACGGGAGAAAAAGTCTGCCATTTGCCTCCCCAATTTACCTCCGCTGATCTTGCCATCAACTAGGACACGTGCAATGCTTTAAAACGAAAGGCTTTTGTTACCCGTGTGGGAACAGAGAAGGCTTCCAGGTGAGCTCATCTAGGCCCCGAGAGAAGCGGTTGTCAGTAATGGCATTAAAACCAGGTTTTTATATATATAGTGAAATAAAGAGACTTTGTATTGTTTATACTTATGAGGCCGTCAATGTACTGGCTTGTCTGCCTTGTGCTTGCTTTGTTACAGCTGGTGGGTCCAATTCCGCTTCCGATGCATCCGTTTCCTATTGCTGCTTCTGCTATAGATTTGCGACTATTCGAACCGCTATTCTGCCGTCACTGCCTTCCCCGCTGTTGCTGATATTCATACCGTTCTCACGGCTGCTGAAGCCTCCAATCAACTTTCCCTACGTGGGAGGTCACCGATTCTCCTGTGCTGCCACCATGGTCTGAATCTCCCTTGACCCCTGCCATCAGTGCTATCGACTCCTTGTGCCTGTTCAGGTCGAGACACATGAACAGCATTAGGTCGTCGGCCCACCACCGACTGAATCTCTCCCACTCGATGGTTTAAGCGCACCGGTTTTTTCCACAGCATCTCAGGATGCGATCACATTTTTTGCACGTTTCATAAATTCACTTTGCATTGCATACT
Organism: Lampetra planeri; assembly: GCF_965212315.1. Taxonomy (NCBI): domain Eukaryota; kingdom Metazoa; phylum Chordata; class Hyperoartia; order Petromyzontiformes; family Petromyzontidae; genus Lampetra; species Lampetra planeri. The sequence continues at coordinate 2,866,996 of NC_136133.1, read as the reverse complement.
CCCACCCCCAACCCCCACCACAGCCTCCCTGGAGGAGCATGGCAGCGCTGGGCTGCCTGGCTGGACGGGCATGGTGTACGCCTTGGCTGCCACCCTGGCCGTCAGCGCCGTCTGCGTGGCCGCCGTGAAAATCTACCGCCTCCGCTCCGGAAGGATCCAATACCAACCGCTCGTCGACACCGATGCCTTCACAACCTGATGAGCCGTAGAATTGTATTCATAGTCGTAGTGGAAAATTTCAAGTTCTCGATTCAATTCATGGACTAAGCTGCAACATTGGTGTATCGATTAATTTCAAATAAGCCGTGTTCTTCAAATGATTTGTCAGGCATTTTAATCTCGGATTTCTTTTTAAAATACCAGTTGTTTTTATCAATGCTTTATCTGTTCGTAATCATGTAGTTAGGGTTATGGCTTCATACTTGAACACTGCACATGCAGGTCAACGCTTGAGTGATTCTTTGTATTGGGAGCTGTCCTCAGTACTTTGTATTGGGAGAGATATTTAATAAATGGCTAACGGTCAAGCGTCGTTGTGTGCTTCTTCTGGACATTGGGGCTGGAGGTTCGTCCAAAGCATCTCCTCAGCGTTTCCCTCACCTGGGATTGAGGTAACACATTCCTGCGGAGGGAGCTGGTAGGAACGTTGGGTTGCTCGGTCAATGGCCAGGGTCAACGGCGGCGTGGTGTATTCCACAAATATGCCCGACTGTGAGGGCGGGCACAAGCCGGCGTGAGTAGGTTAAACGTTGAGTTTTATAAGGGCACCACGGGGTGACCAGCCCCTCCCCACCCAGCCCCACCCCCCCACCCTCTCCACCCAGCCCCACCCCCCACCCAGCCCCTCCCCATCCAGCCCCACCCTCCCCACCCTCTCCACCCAGCCCCTCCCCACCCTCCACACCCACGCGGACATTGACAAAAAAATTGCTCAAAAGGCTCAAGTAGTAGGAAAATAATCATTGAGAGGTGCATGACTACCTAGAATTATACCCTTTGGTTTTTTCGGTAAAGTCACGGAGGTAAAAAATAAATTAAATAAATGAAAACTAAATTTAAATCACACATAAGCGTTTGTGCTTTCGCTACGTTGTCCCCACCTGAAGAAGGACACTTGTGTTGCGCCCGAAACGTCGTGATTTTATTTAGTTGTTTTCATTCATTTTCTTTTCTCCCTACGCGACTTTACCGAAAAAACCAAAGGGTATGAATCTTTGCAGTCACGAAAGCTTCAAATCTAGAACTACCTAGAATTACATTGCGAGATAAAGCAGCACGTGGATTACAGAACATAACGCGACCATTGGAACCTCCTTTGCCAGTAGCAAAACATGATGATTGTTTTTTTACCCTTTCATCTGGCAACAAAACTGACACCTTTTTTTCATGGTGTAAATGCTTACCCCGAGCTCTCATACTCTGATGGTGCATTGTCTTTGAGTTGTGTGCCTTTTGGCGTCATCTGGTCCAACACTAGGGTGAGACGAGGCTCTAAGAAAAGCTGTCTCGGGTGTGGACCAATCAACTTCAAGGACAGTGCATACATTATCAGAGTTGTGTTTTTGTTTGCATTCCGACCGCAGGTATTGTGGTCAATGCAAACATGATTCCTTGTAAAAAAAAAGGTGTCAGTTTTGTTGCCAGATAAAAAGGGTAAAAAACCAATGAACATAACGCAAGTTTAGCCCAAGGGTGGAGACTACGCACGTGACCTGTACTCCAGCACTGTGGAGGCGAGGGTTGATGGACCACACACAACTTTGGCAAAAACTTCCCCGTGGGGTTGGGCAACTGCAATACATACTCTCAGGTTTTTTCGGTAAAGTCACGTAGGTAAAAAATAAAATTAAAAGTTAATAAAAATAAAATAATTTTATTTCCATATATTACCTTTATTATTTTTTTATTTTATTTTTTACCTACGTGACTTTACCGAAAAAACCTGAGAATATGAATCCTTGCAGTCACGAAAGCTTCAAATCTAGACTTAACTGCAATACAGTGGCCCGCCAGGAGAGGGCAGCACAATCAAGTCAAAAAAGTGGACTCCACCTTGCCCCGTCTGTGTGGGGCAGCGTTGCCCCCCTTCATATGCGTAGGTTGCCTACGCGTGCACCAGTTTGCTCCCACACGTAAACGCTCATACTGGTAGGAACCTCCTGGTTACACCAGCCCACAGGGAATTGTTGTTCCGTCGTGCAGGGAGGGGCTGGGTGGGGAGGGAGGGGCTGGGTGGGGAGGGGAGGGTAGGGAGGGGCTGGGTGGGGAAGGTGGGGCTGGGTGGGGGGTGGGAGGGGTGGGGCTGGGTGGGGAGGGGAGGGGCTGGTCACCCCGTGGTGCCCTTATAAAACTCAACGTTTCACCTACTCACGCCGGCTTGTGCCCGCCCTCACAGTCGGGCATATTTGCGGAATACACCACGCCGCCATTGACCCTGGCCATTGACCGAGTAACCCAACGTCCCTACCAGCTCCCTCCGCAGGAATGTGTTTAAATTGGCCGTGAAACCCTTAATACATAGAGGACTGCAGAGCTTGGGCAGTTATTGGAGCCAGCTCAGCGCGTGGTTACAGCCCTCCTCCTCGCCTGTGGTTCTTTTTTCCGCGATAGCGAGCGAATGTTGCGAGACAGTGGCAGCCCAGCGTTAGAAGCTAGCATCCATATTAAAGACAGGCCCAAAATAATGTTCAGTTTTCAGTTTCAGTTTCATTTATTTGGTATATCCCTGTGAGCCATTCACAACGAAGATCTGAGACGAGCAAACAGCGGGCTGCAGAACTGTGAGCTCACACGAGGGGGTTGCAGAGATAGCCCGAAGGCTTGCGGTTTAGAAGCACTATTCAGCAATCACGGTGGCTGCCAATGGTAATCGAAGCTCCTGAAGGCATGAAGATGAGTGGCGATTGGAGCAGAAATTTTGGGGGGGGGAACCTTCGGGGCCAATTTTGAAAACTACCCCATAGCAGCAGCAGCCCCACAATGAGAAGCCCTCAGAGGTGCAAGCAGCCACCGATGAGAGTGATGGGCAGCGAGTGCAACCACGTGCACAGATAGAATCTGAACGTCACAGGAGGAACAATAAGGAAGGCGCGATAGCCATGGACAGGGGTCGGCAACCAAAATAACAAGAAGAGCCATTTCTTTCCAATTCGGTACAAAATTCAGTATTTCAAGAGCCGCAATGCATCTGAGTACATACTGTACATACGTACATATTGTCAAGAAGCAGCCCGCAAAGAGCCGCATGCGGCTCCGGAGCCGTAGGTTGCCGACCCCTGGCCATGGAGGATGCCTGGGAAGCGTACTTCAGGCCTGCAAAAAAAATGTGATTCGTGAAAGATTCGTGTTTGGATGCTGCGAGCAGGAGGAGGAGGAAGGCGAATCAATTGACGGCTTCATCGCGCGACCGAGAAGCGGTAACGGTGCGAGCATCGCTCATCGAAAGCGGATATTGCTCTTGACAAGTTTGTTCTCATTTTCATATTCTTAGGTTTTTTCGGTAAAGTCACGTAGGTAAAACATTAAAATTAATGAAAGTAAAATAAAATAAAAATCACGACGTTTCGGAGGCAACACAAGCCTCCGTCTTCAGGTGGAACCGTCACAGCCACGACAGCTGTATCGAGTTTAATGTTTTACCTACGTGACTTTACCGAAAAAAACCTAAGAATATGCATAACAAAAGGCTGAGCCTTAGTTTTAACGAATACGAGCGTGGCACGTGGTGGAAGACAGCGCTCACGATGAGTGCAGCACAGCAAAACCCGCCCATGGAGCGGGGCACGTCGCAAGACGCGACAGATCGAGAGCAATCGACAGAGCGGTCTGGCGTGACGAACAGCGAACCGCGTGAGCAAAGCAGCGATTCTCCTGCCGGGCCTACAGCGTGCAACTGCTGTGGCGATGAGCACAGGTCGGCAAAGGGGCCGTTCATAAATGACGTCACGCACCTGGGGGGGGGGGTCAGACATTTGTGACGATGTGTGACGAGGTGGGGGGGGGGGGTTTGAGAAATGTGACGTCACATCAAAATGCGCAACTTTAAATAAATATAGACAACACGTTCTACTTAGTTAAATATACTTTTTAATAAATGTTTTATCCTACAACATCAGAGTGCAGCGCCACATTAAATACGCACGACAATGACAATAGTTTAAAGCGATTTGAAGCATGTTTTATTTGGGGGGGACAGAGCTTTGTGACGTCATATTTGAGGGGGGGGGTCTGACTTTTTGTGACGCCGTGTGACGAGGGGGGGGGGGTCAAAAATCGTCCAAAATCGCGTGACGTCATTTATGGACGGCCCCAAAGAGCAGCGTCCTGCATACGGGGACACGTGCGTGTGTGTGTGTAGGTTGTGCGATCGGCCCACATCACTTTTTTCCAGAGTGTGCCTCTCACTCACATGGCCGTCTACGCCAAAAGCGTTTCCCCACGACGTCGTTTGTTCAAAGGAATGTGGAGACGACACAGCCCAATGATGTGAAAGCAGTGGCAAGCGATTCATCGGGTTCGCGAACCACCTCGCAAGGTTCATGCCACGCTTTTCAGAAATGCGCTCCTCCCTTGAGGATTCTCGACAGGAGGCAGTCTGACCGCTGGCTCCCAACGCAGTGGCAGGAAATAAAGGACCCGAATCTCAAAGGACCTCACCTGGTATGCAAATATGTAGACCCTAACGTCGGTATATTTGGAGTTTGCACGCTCTCCCCGTGGTCGCGTGAAATTTTCTCCAGGTCCTCCGGTTTTTACCTCCACATTTAAAACACACACTTGTGGTTTTTTGTTGTTATATAGCTGCTATAGATTTCCATAAGCTACTTCGCAGAGCCGTCAAACGGCCAGGTCGCTTCTGAAAAATTGCTATTTAGCTCAGTGGGCCTTGTTAAAAGCTGTTAGTATAGTCTCAATGAGCTCTCGTGGGTGCTCTACGGATTGCGACATCGCAGAACCACGAGCCAGGACGGCCACAGGTTAGCGATGCCTTCAATCGACGCCGAATCGCAGTTTCATTTGTGGGCCACCACCAGCCAGGCCCTGACCACCATCAAACCGGCCCAGGCCACCACCAACCTGGCCCTGACCACCACCAACCTGGCCCTGGCCACCACCATCCAGGCCCAGGCCACCACCATCCTGGCCCAGGCCACCACCAACCCGGCCCAGGCCACCACCATCCTGGCCCAAGCCACCACCAACCTGGCCCTGGCCACCACCATCCTGGCCCGGGCCACCACCATCCTGGCCCAGGCCACCACCATCCTGGCCCAGGCCACCACCATCCTGGCCCAGGCCACCACCAACCTGGCCCTGACCACCACCATCCTGGCCCAGGCCACCACCAGCTTGGCCCTGGCCACCACCATCCAGGCCCCCACCATCCTGGCCCAGGCCACCACCAACCCGGCCCTGACCACCACCATCCTGGCCCAGGCCACCACCAGCTTGGCCCTGTCCACCACCATCCAGGCCACCACCAACCTGGCCCTGTCCACCACCAACCCGGCCCAGGCCACCACCAACCCGGCCCAAGCCACCACCAACCTGGCCCTGACCACCACCATCCTGGCCCAGGCCACCACCAGCTTGGCCCTGACCACCACCAACCCGGCCCAGGCCACCACCAGCTTGGCCCTGGCCACCACCATCCAGGCCACCACCAACCTGGCCCTGTCCACCACCAACCCGGCCCAGGCCACCACCAACCCGGCCCAAGCCACCACCAACCCGGCCCTGACCACCACCATCCTGGCCCAGGCCACCACCAGCTTGGCCCTGACCACCACCAACCCGGCCCAGGCCACCACCAGCTTGGCCCTGGCCACCACCATCCAGGCCACCACCAACCTGGCCCTGTCCACCACCAACCCGGCCCAGGCCACTACCATCCTGGCACTAGACCACCACTTGCAAGCGCCGTAAAAAGCCCTGCCCGTTGCCTTGGGCGTCCCGCCCACCCAGCCCCGGTGCTGCCAATTGCTCGGTGGCCCCAGCGCCTCATTCCCCTGCCGGGCCACGTGGCAGGCGGCGGTGGTGGCCACCTCACCACGAGCGCCTCGCCCGCCTCGGGGCAAGAACACCGCGTGGGCTGCCGGCAAGAGCCAAGACTCCCAGCGGCCCCGGGGAGATGGTGCCAGCTCCCTTACTCCAGGCTGCCCGCGGGGCCCACGAGGTCGCTAAACTGATGAAGCGTGTGGACTAAATTCTAAAGGGTTTTTATATTTTTAGCTCTTTTACGGAAGCTGCCTGGCCACAAATGAGAACTAAATGAAGTGGCTTATCAGGTGGACATGTATAGCAGCCAAATACAACTGGTCCCTGATAGGTCAGGGACCAGAAATTTCTACTTCAGATGTCTAACGGGGAATTTATACCAATAGCAAAAATACGTAGTGTACGTGTAAAACAACACAATGTGCACATTTATAAGCAACCTTTAAATAGCAAAACTTATCAAACACTTGATTAAATACATTTTCATGATCATTTCGAAGCAGCCCTGTACACTTAAAACTTCCAATTTTTTTTAAGCGGAATTTTTTTTATCAAGGACTCAAACACAAGTATCAAACACAATTTTAAACAGCATTTTATTCAAACAATATTTGACCGTAACCTAAAATTTTCATCTTACCTTGAGTTGATGAGTTATGCTTAAGGGTTGCGACGGTGTTCAGCGCTCAATTCGGCGCAGATCAACAACGGCCACTCGCTACGTGTAGGCGAGCACACGGATGGCACAGAGATGACTGCGCATGCGAACAATCCCAGTTGTCCACAGGACGTCCTCGTCACCCCCCCCCCCCCGCCAAACAAGAGTTCAGCCGAGCCAAGTCCCAAACAACAATCGTCACCGGTGTGTTGGCAGTGAGTAGACATCAAAGTCCGGGTCGCTGGGCTAACCGCGACGCACCCCACGGACGCCGTTGTCGACTCGTCATTGCGTTGAAAACGACGCGAACACGAAGCTACGCATATCGAGGACCACCTGCACTCTAAACGTGGTTCTAAATGTGGAGGGGGGGGGGAGCCGGTGGACCAGGCAGGAAAGTGAAGGCAACCACAGCGAGAACTTGCAAACCTCCAAATATAGACAAGGTCGGGATTGAATCCATGACCAGGCGACGTAGCTGGATTAGTTGTAAACCTGGTGCAGCGTGTGGGGTCTTCAATGCTTGCGAGTCCATGACACCAGGTTTATAGTGGTACCTGTTGATGTACATCTTGTTCATAGCCACGTGGGCACACTTGTGGGTGGACACCAGCTTCATGTTGTGCGTGTAGTCATAGAACGACACTGAGAGACCAAAACCGCGAATACAATCCGTCAGTCATCGTAGTAGTTGGCTCCGAAATTCCGCAAGGAAAAAACTTTTATTTATTTTGTCAAGTAAATATAAGAGCCCTCGTCATGATCATACATCTGGGGGAATCGCAGCAGTTACCTGGGATTGCCTCACCCCCCTCCACAAACACCATCAGCTCAAAGAGTAATTGCCAATAAGATGTCATCATGGCAGCTCGCCACATTTAAAATGTAGCACCATGGAAGGTGTTGTCGCATCTACCTCTTCGCGAGAAGAGCAAACCTCGCGTGGGGAGCTCCACACGGCTGCTTATTGTGGGCATCCACAAATACATCGTTGATTTCGCAGTAGCAGAATGGCATAAATTGTGACACCCGACAGGACACAGACCCATCAGGCAGCTCCGTCCATGTCGCTCTGCGGTGGAAGTAAACGTCAGTAAATTCATCGACGTTATTAAAGCACAGTTTAATCACGTAGCAAATAATACTAATACAACGGTTCGGACCGTGACAACGCGTAATGTTGTGCGCATAGCAGCAGTAACCCAGCCACGTGAACCACCCTCGGCTCAACCCTGCTTAGCTGCCCAAGATCCGATGCAATCTGGAACATCCCAGGTGTGTACACTATGAGACCTCCTTTTCCAGTGGCAAAATATAGTGATAGGTTTTTACCCTTTCAAATGGTACAAAAACTGACACCTTTATACAAGGCATCATGTTTGCAATAACCACAACACAAGCAATCAAAATGCAAACAAAAAGAAACACCTCTGATAATGATATGCACGGTCCTTGAAGTCGATTGGTCCACACCCGAGACCGCTTTTCTTAGAGCCTAGTCTCCATTGGTGTTGGAATTTGACTGCTTGTGTTGTGGTTATTGCAAACATGATGCCTTGCATAAAGGCGTCAGTTTTTGTACCAGTTGAAAGGGTAAAAACCTATCACTATCCCAGGTGTGATTTGACCACAGGTGCTGTGGGTGTTATTAAAAACCGCTCGTAATTATTTTTAAAAAAACGTGAACGCAATGCATAAATGGACATTTATTGAACGCGAAAGAAAAAAAAAACGTAGGCGCAGCTCCGGTCGTCAATTTTATTGCCGGACAAACGTGGACGTCATTTCGTAAGGAGGGGGGCACTTCACAGCGCCTCCGGCATCGACCAACTCCCTCCTCCTCTTCCCACCACTTCCTCCTCCTCATCATCATCGTCATCGCTGCCGCTGCATGCCCCTCACCGCACAGCAGCAGCACGAAATACTGGAATCGCAGAGTTCACACTCCAATATTTACGTGCTGCTACGGTGCAGGGGAGACGATGGGGGGGGGGGGCAGGGGCGGTGGTCCGAGTCATCTCGAGCTGAAACAAAAGTGAATCGTGAGCGATCGTGGCGACACAAAACACTGAAACCACTTCAATCAAAACCAGCAGCAGCAGCATCTATTGTTGTACTGCACTCCTATACCATCACGTCCAGTGATCCCCGTACCTTCACAAATCCGCACCGACCAGCGTGGTGAAGTATGCTCAAGTAACTCCCGCACGACGTGAAGAAGGCCGTCATCCAGCAGTGGATTTTCAAAAAGGGCTGGTACACGTACGCATTTTGATAGATTTGTTTTTTTCTCCACGCAAACAACCTTTATTGGAACAAGGGGGGCTTAATAGGGGAGCCGTTATAGCTGCCTGCTCGGCACGAAGGGGCTCTCTCTCCTCTCCTCGTTTCACGCGGAGCACAGCGGAAAACTTCAGCGCCGCGAGCTCCGCTCCCAGTCTGGGCTCGATCTGGGTTTCGGCGAGCGACGCCAATCACAGACGGCTTGCAACAAAACAACAACAACAAACAACTTCGTCCCAAGTAGCTACGAAAACAAATGCTACACTCGAGAAATTTCACCAGGAGCCCCCCCCCTCCCCCCAACTCCTTTCCACCCCCCCCAACCCCACTCTTCTCCCCAGCCCCATGGCAGCAGCGATCATGGGCCGCCGCGGTGATTTGCGGTGAACATTCCACGGGTGATTTGTCTTCCGTGTAATGAGGCAGCAGGCCAGAGGCCCAAGCGAATGCTGAGTAAGCGCACGTAGCGCCCCGCAATTCGTACCGGGGCGCGTTCCTGGACCACGGACGGACGTGTGGGAGGGAGACGGGGGGGCCCCCGTGACGTTATCGTTTCTGTAATCTTCATGCATCGCCGCTTTTTCTCTGCATCGAACGTAATCCCCCGTATTTTATGGGGAGAACTCCTGCCAAGAACATACATCTGGTCATCCTGAGCAACATTTCTTTCCAGGCTCTGACTGCCGATGAGACCCAGGTCAAAACCGATCCAGAGTTTACTTGCCGAAAACAAAGGGGCTTCGGATTATAAAACATGTGAATTTATACGGACAGAGATGCAGAACGGTTCTCTGCTTAGTCGCACGCGAGTATTTTATTCGTTTGTTAAAAAAACTTTCCAGACAGCAATGCCAAGACCGCGTGCCGCACGGCACCCAGGCCGTGCCTTCAAGGCGTATAACCACAAGCGATTATGATGACGATGGCACTTTAGCGATACCAGTTGGCGCATACGATGAATAAATGGTCGATAGCGATGGCGTGCTTTTAATTGGAGGTTATTTCACAATTCGCCGTCGGCGATTTAAAAGATGCGGGAACATCCCCCATCGTAGGTGGTGCCAACGACTAAAGAACACTGGTGCTCTGGGCCAATGGCCTAATAACGCCTGCGGTCACACCCGACCAGACGAGACGCGCCGTGGGGGTTCAGACGAATCGTCAGACGATGACAATGAGTGTGGGTGGCGTGGTGGGCAGGGAGCGGGGGGGACTGAGGGGGGCCACGTCACGGTTTTCATCTGGCCCAGACTCTAGACTCCAGCACCCTCTCGCACGTGCGTGGAATTTATCTTGCAAGCCTGCAGCGAAACGGCCTAGTCACGTCGGTGAAATGTGCTCGGTCATGGCCCCCGCGAGCTAGCGAGCGAGCCGCCCACGCTGCACCGCAGCAGCAGGGGGGGCCATTGGTAGTGGCGGCAGCGGCGGCGTGCCAGGGAAAATGACCTGGCTCTCATTACGGGGGTGTACGGAGGGCGGAGTGAGTGAACACTCACCACCGCCAACGTCCAGTGGCGCGGTTCGGGGGGGGAGGGGTTCGAGCATTGATTGTACCACGTGTCTCGTTCTCAACGTCTCACTTCAATTGCTTTTGCCTCTCTCTCCGCTTGCCTGCCAAGTGTGTACACCGGCCGTCGTTTAGTTTCAATTCGCCCCAATGAGACGCGCGTTACCCGCCTCGTCATCTTCGTCACCAAAGACCACGCCGCTTCCCCAAGCTGCTACCGCTGCCACAGCCACAACCTCCTCCTCCTCACGATCCTGCGATGCTACGATCCACCCAGCCGCTGCACACGAGCCGATTTTATCGCTGCATCTCCACGGTGGACGTCCTCCCGGGCGTGCTCCCTTCTCCCTCGACTGCCACTCCGGCAGAGGTCGCAACCGGGTACCCGATACCCGTACCCTACCCGATGGCCGGGTAGCAGTTTGCGACCCTGGTGCGGCCGGGTACGGGTACGGGTAGGCCGTGAGTCACTGGTGAGGAGCCGTTTGTCACTCATTTCGGGTAGGGTACAGGTAGGGAACGGGTACCCGTACCCGGCCGGGTACGGGTACCCATTTGCGACCCTGGTGCGGCCGGGTACGGGTAGGCCGTGAGTCACTGGTGAGTAACTGTTTGTTACTCATTTCGGGTAGGGTACGGATAAGGAATCAAAACCCGTTTGCGACCTCTGCACTCCGCTAGTTAAGTCTTGGACACCGGCCATAATCCCTTCTAACAAAGTGTCCTGCCCAAGTCCACTTACTTTTCTCTTCGGCGGTCAATATTAATCTCTCAAACTCTCTCCGTGAAATCCCAACAACACGTCTCTCTCGAGCATTATTTTACATGGACGTTGTCACGAGGAGCCATTGGAATCGAGAATAATCTTGTTTATCTCCGATCTCACTAATCCGGCGTCCCTTCATCTCTGTGCGAACCGTTACTTGGCGAGTCGCACTGCCAGCAAGCCTGCGGGGGAGACCGCTGAAAAACTCCCCCCTCCCCTGCCCCCGCGTGAGGGTTTTACTTGCGTCACCTGCGCTGCACATGGTTCAATTTCCAAATGCCCAAGGTGTAACGGCACGCGTCACCACGAGTAAGCACCACGGACCCAGGCAAGGTTCTGCACCACTGCATCCAAGTGAGCGTCTTGTGCGTGAATCGGCTCCAAGCTCGTTATTGCCGTATTCACCAAATTATAAAAAAGGCGCTCCAGACAGGAAAGGAGGACTTTGAAGAGGGTGGAATGGCCACGCTTTACCCCACCACGCACAACCTACCGATTAGCCATCTGTGGTGTATACGGACGATGCTGGGTGGACTTTGATTAATTACCAGGTTTCCAATTCACTCCTATCCTACTCGCAGAGGAAAACAGCATTGTACATTTTCTTGAATAAAATGCGTTTCAAAGTCAAAGTTCTTCTATCAAACCACCGACGGTTAATAATCAGGACGCTACTGTAATGAAATGCCAACGCGCAAATCCCTGCAAATGACGCGAGAAATCTCTTCTGCAGAAATATTGCAAAATGAGAATACTTTATAGAATAATAACTGGAAAATGTTGACTTAAAGCTTTCGGGAGTGCAGGAATTCATATTCTTCCGAGTCTTTTCGGTAAAGTCACGTAGAATGTTATTTTCTTTGAACCTTTCTATGTGACTTTACCGAAAGACCCAAAGAATATGGAAAATGCTTTTATTAATAAGTTTAATTATTCATTCTCTAGTTCGTAGAAACCTGGCGATGTAAATCGATTTGCCAATCACCGAATTTTCTGGCCAAACTTTATCGCAGACTAATTCCAATCGGAAAGATTTCGAGCATTTGCACGTGCATGCTGTGTAATTAAATTATCACAGAGTTCACAAAAATTGGACAAACCACCCGGGCTGTTCAAGTTAAAGGCGCGCGCTGCGTGGCAGGCCGTGCCAACAACACAAAATCGCAACAATAGTCAGGTCCGTGGGCTGCTGCTGCTGCACAATCCGATGATGACTGCCACCAGATCCGCCACGCTGTGGGGGGTGGCGGGGGTGGGGTCAAACTCACCACACAAATTCCTGGGCTCGGAGCGCGAGACCCACGCACCGTCGTTACAAAGCCGGATGGGTTACGGGGGCTGCGATGACAAACTCATTATTTCTCAAGGGGGGTTTTTATTTTTTAATCCTCCCATAGCATTTCAGCTGCGTTCATCTCCCGTGGGCAGCCTCCCCCCCCCACCCCAGTCACTGGTGGAAATTCCACATGCCAATGACGGGGGATAGATTATTCCACAGGGAAGGGGGGGAAAAAAACAACACCGTGGGTTTCCACAAAGTATTTGAGTATGTAAAATATATTAATTATTATTCAGCGGATAAACGTTACTAAGAATCGACTTTCGATGATGTGGGGGTCATGGGGAAGGGTGGCCCCCAGACAACAAGAACAGAAAACGTATCCACGAAGCTATAAAACATGTCGTCATTTGGCGATGATGCTGCTGCTGTAGTCCACAATTTCACAAAATAATTGACACTCGTCCATAACGCCGTGGCCTTAAATGACATAAAGTATATAATTGGCAACGTTTTGGGGGTAATGGCCCTTCTTCGTGGCACAAATGTAGTAGAGGCCAGAGAAAGAGTGAGTCATAAGGATTGGAAACTGCACTTGACACCATAGGGCCCGAGTGAGATTTATATTTTTCATATTTCGTGTTTGCCAATTCGTTTTCCGTCACGTGGTCACAAAGCGACCCGGCTCGAAAAGCGAACTATTAAAATGGAGTGCACGTAAACGCATTTTATTTTAGCCGCAAACCCTGGTTTATCCGCAAACCAGATGACCTGCGCGTACGCTCGAGTCAACAGCGCTTACTTTAGCAAGCCAAGCAAGGAGAGCATACGGCCGTGACGGACAACCCGAGCGGGATCATAACTGGCGGCCTCACCACGATGCCGCCGCCCGATCCGATGAGCAAACGATTTTGCATTGTCCACTTACTTTCGGCCAAAATCGACCTCATTGCGCCCGATGACGCCCGGGGCCCTTGAGAGAGTCGAGCAGGGAAGAGCCTGGCAAGTTTGGATGAGTCACCAAGGGGCTTGCCGGGTGTTGTAGGCGTGGGGGCTGCCATGTGGTTGGGAGACAGGGCAGGGCTGTGTCACCCGCCCCCTTATTGCCGTGGGTTTTCTCCAGGGTTCTCCAGATATCCGCCCGGATGAAGCCAAACGCGAGCTAATGGAGATGGCCAAAACATCCAAATGCAGAACGCTCCGAACAATCGTCGCGAAACCCTCGGCCAGACTTTCTTGGATAAACGTTTCTGTAAATGTACTGCAGGATGAGGGCCTCCCCACACTATGATTGTCGTGGGTGTTATTTGACCATACTTCACCACGTTGGTCAGTGTCGGTTTAAGGCAGGATTCATGGACATGGGATGATAGTATAGTACAAGAAAGGACTGTGCTGTACTGACCTCTAGTGCCCACAACATAGCCCCACAGCAACCTATAACGCCTGATTTATGATTGGTGGTCACCTACCTACACATCTAAATCAGCTCACTCTGCCCGCCCGTATGTCACGTGACTTGTGTGGTCCCCCCCCCTATTCTAAAACCCTCCCCTCTCCCCACCCCAGAGGTCGCAATCGGGTACCCGGTACCCGGCTACCCGTACCCAGCCGGGTACGGGTAGGCCGTGAGTCACTGGTGAGTAACCGCTTGTCACTCATTTCCCAACGTCTTGTCTCTTCTCACAATTCAAGTTCCTAGAATCAACCCACCCGCGTCTGCAACATGGCTTCATCCCAGAGGTCGCAATCAGGTACCCGATACCCGTACCCTACCCGATACCCGGTTACCCGTACCCGGCCGGGTACGGTACGGTTATCGGGTATCCTAACCGGTGCGGGTACGGGTAACCGTTTGCGACCCTGGTGCGGCCGGGTATGGGTAAGGAATCAAAACCCGTTTGCGACCTCTGCCCCACCCCCTGTGAAAACAAACGCCGTTCTATTCAGCAGCGATAAGGACCTTGCGTCAGCCTCTTCCTCCCTCATCTCCCCCCCCAACCCCCCCCGGTCTCTTTCAATCTTTTCTCTCTCATTTTCCAATTCCCTCTCTTCTGTCTTCCCTTTGCCATTCCCTTTTCTTCGATCCCGGTACATTATATCCTTGACTCTACTCCCCCTTGCCGTGGTGTGGCATGGCTAAAAGGGTTGCTCGTGCACCCGACCCCCCCTACTTGGCTCCTGATCTCTTGACGAGGCTGGGCACATCCCCGGCGGTTTGGTCCCTTGGGTAAACCACTGGCATCAGTCTTGCGATTATCAATCCGATTCACCGAGGAATAAACTACGGAAGACCTTCGATTATCTGCGCCGACGAGGAAGATGGCTGCAGGATTATTTTAAAATCACACAGATAATCCAAAAATATATATTTTCCGCAGATCTCTAGGCCAAAGACCACTAATATACGACCGACCGATCGACGCGCGTGCCGAGTGATAACACTTTCCTGCTCCCGTGCAGAAGACTACACCCACTAAGTGGATAGCAGAGCCACGCCAATCAAACTCCGCCCAATGTTGTAAAGATATGCAACTCCTGTACTGTAGGGCGATCATGTGGATTTCGTATGAATCGGAGCACATTTCTTCGGGTTTAAGCACGTGCATTGTAATTAACATATCCAAGAATAACAATGCATAACCTTTTTTGGATTATTAATTTGGGCTTAAGGGAAAATCCACGAGTTATTAATTTCTCAAAATCTCAGGTGCACGTTTAAGCTGCAAAAATCGGATAAACCGCACGCGGATAATCAAGAGTCTGCTGTATTAGATAACTAAAAGTTGAATTTACTTTTAATTAATCAATACTATATGGATATCGAGATTGCAACAGGCCTCTTAAAATCGTTTGTGCGCGGGTGTGGGGCTCCGCTTTTTTCTCTTTCACGTGGCCCTGCTTAACGGCAGCTGGCGGCGGGGGGGGGGGGCGCGCGAATGACTTGTGCATGCAGGGGTCAGAGTTGAGTGCGTGGGAGTCCCAGGGGGCGCCGTGGTCATTAACCCCGACACGTGCGAGAGAGCGCAGCTCTGCTCCACTACCAACGGCGCCCGCACGCTCACACTCGGCAAATCACCGCTGTTTACCCATAACAAACAACACTCACACACCCTCTGCTACACACACAAGACACGAACTCGCAAATAACACTCGTGTTACACATTTTACACACTCGCCACTCATTACACAAGCACTCGCACACACGTATACCACATACACACATATATATATACTCTTAAAGACACACGCACTCACTCTCCTATACAAAAACCTACACATCCACACACACCACTCTTCGCTTACTAAATTGCACTCACACATAGACATTTTATTCTCATGTGGTTAACAATGCCATTGGCTAAGAAAAATCAGAAAAGTTTAACAAGGTTAAATCATTCCCTCTAATGCTGTTAGAGCAAGTGGTGTTAACAAGCATTTGTGAAGGCCTGCAATGCACAGAAGGCCAGCCACCATGCCGACCGCCTTCGTCTCCCCAGTACTAAGTTTTACACACCGCACCAGGTACTAATTTAAGGCCGAGTCAAACTAAGGGAGAGGCCCTGGATCAATTAAAAGAGACTCTCATCACCGATATTTTCCACGAGTGGCATTGTAATGCATGTAGCTAGCGCAGTGCGCTAACCACCACTCGCCACTGACAGCCAAGACAAACCCATTGATGTCGGGACCCCACCTCTTCCCAGAACGTTTTTTTTTCCCTGGCCCCGAATCACAACACATGTTTTGCACTCATGCTTCAAATGGTGCGGTCGCGCGCCTGAGTAAGCGACTGAAAATGTTGTTTAGTCACGAGTCGTGGGCAGCAGCAGCAGCACTTCCCACCACCACAATCACCTCTCATTACCACCACCACAACCAGCACCCACCATGAGTAGCAAACCTCCCACGACCAGAAACCACCACCTCCCACTGCAACTAGCATCACCACCATCTCACACAAATGGCACCACCACATGCATCACCAACTGACCACCGTCACCAGCATCAACACAACACTCATCAGCTCCCACACCACATACATAAGCTATATATTCATTATTTAAATTATTATTGTAAACCTTAAATCATTGCCGATTTGTAAATATATAAAAATTACATGACTAATGATTATAACATTTTGCTAAACGACACGATTATTGTGGATCGTATATATCGTACTATGTATCGTAGTATTACCATATAACACCCTGATAATGAACCGGAGAAAATGTGATCTTTCTATGTTGTCCAATAGACACAACGAATTAATTTTAATTTCAAATAAATGACACTTGATGGATTCCATCCAAATCACACGGAGTTACAATAAAGATGCTGCTGTAAAATCAAGGACGCTGCTTTCAACCAGTAAGGGCCATCAAAGGATTTACTTCTGAAAAGGGGCAATAAGTTACCACGGGAATGATTCGACGGGAAAAAAAAAACCACAGGTAATTTGTATTTCGGGGTCCAACAACTCTTAGATTTTGGTCAAAAAATTACCCATCTTATTTGAATTATAACCGAGCGATTCTCATTCAAATTAGTCCAGCCATTTCTTCCGCTTCTTAAAAACAAAACCTCACGGCCGGCGATTGCATTTTCCAACTGGGACATCCCACACTAAATTCCAAGGTCTAGACCGCCCACCCCCAATGCCATCTCTGCGGTCCTCAAACTTCGGTGCACCGAGTCAGGAGCCCCCATCGCCTTTGCGACCCAGACTCTCTCTCTCTCTCGGCACGCAGAGCTACAGAACACAGCGCAAGCGCCAACTCCGCGCAGCACCCCGCTCCCACGCACGCGTGGGGGCAGGCAGCAGGAAACGGGGTCAATCAGGGGCAGGAAGCGACAATCAGCGCGGGCGCGGGGGTCACGGCGTTAGGCACGGGGGAGCCCTGGGACGGCGCAGCGATAGGTGCCACACCAATTACCCACTTTCACGGCCCAGCATCGGCTGGGGGTCAAGGGGCAAACACGGAAGGGTGGCAAGGGGCATCAGGCCATCGCCACCACCACCACCGATTTGGGAGAAAACGCAGCTGCCGGCGATGGACAGGTCTTGAGTTGGTGGGCAAACTTCAATTCGATATTCAGATGTGGCAGTTGGGCAGGGCGCTACAAGGAGGTGTAAACATGGCACGCGCAAACACTGGCCACGAAGAATTAAAACGGGTTGCGGGTTTAAACATTTTGGATACATGTAGTCCGAGTTACGATATTTCGATCTTACGATGGCAATACGACAAAATTGCCATCAACAACCTAACATCGTTCAAGTATGCAGACAGACAGAATCTTGGCGAGTACAGTACAATATGATACGTTACGACACGTTCAATGCATGTATGATACGTAGCTTTAGCGATTTCATGTTAGGGTTACCACGATATGATACGTTCAATGAATGTTAAAAGTTTTTTTATAGCAGATAGGATTGTTTCCTGAAAAAAAACTTTCTATTCAATTGCAGTTCATATCGGTAGGCTAAGAATTTACCTTGGTTTTTTTTTACTTTACATTTTACTGTGCAAAACAGTATTGTAATTAATAAATACATACACTATATAGTTTATATAGTACGGTACTGTAAATTTCTCTGTTTGCTATTTTTTAAGACTCCTGGGTAGGCTAGGCCATCTTCGACTTACGAGATTTTCGACTTACGATGGGGTCGTCGTAACGCATCTCCATCGTAAGTAGGAGGACTACCACTTAAAGACAATTTCGGATCTTTACTTTTCTCTTCAGATCGTTGGCCCTTTTACACAGCGGGTAATAACTCAACCTTAGATTCGCACGGTTGGCTACGTACGGCGCGAAAGAAATTCAACCTACAACCTCATTTTCTCCAAAATAAAGCAGCCTCACTCGATGCCACATGAGAGCCCAGGAAATACACAGGGCAAATAAAAATCACTTCTTTTCATGGTCACACTCTCGGGTCTCTTCAAAAAAACAAGGATCCATCCGAGAAGTTGTATGTAGGCCGTGTTTTCCGTATTGGACAGACTAATCGGAAACAGATAAAACATTCCTACTGCCTACGATACCGGGAACAGCGGTTTTTCCACGAAGCGATTGGGCCCCCGTCACAGGAATGTGGAATTACCAGCACTGGTTTAGAATCATAATTGGAGAGGAGTACCACTCAACGCTCATGTGCGGGCAGCACACTTTGATTTGTTTTGCACAGAGCTCCTTTCAACTTTCCTTCGTAAAAAATTGCATGAAAAGCTAAAGAAATACGAGGGATACGCCAATAACCAAAACACAATACGCACGGGGGGGTCGTATTGGTTGAAAACTGAAATACTTCGGGACAAAAAAAACTTCGCAAAATAAACTTCAGACATTTTTCAAAGGAATAAATTTCGAAAGATTTCAGGCCAATAAAACTTCTGCACATCTGATTGCGAGCGGATTTATTTTTTTACAAGGGAACAGCACATTTTAAACAAAATGTTTATTAACTCGTAATATTTTGCTCGTTCATCCCCCACCAACGCAACCCTATTGCCACGGAACATGAGACAAACATCAATTCCAGAATGTGCATGCGCATAAGACACGCAAGGAGCAGCGGCTCAGTGGTTCGTGCAACTGTGCCGAGTTTTGATTCCCGAGTTTGATGGCTACGGGCAGCATCAGAGGCGAGCGGCATTCAAGCCTCTCCCGGGCTGCAAGCCAATCACCAACCCGCACTGACCAATCGTGGTGAAGTATGGTCAAAGATCCCCCCTCCCCCCCATATATAACTGACAAGGCATAGAAGGAATAGGCATTGATCCAGCAGTGGATTGGCAAACAGCTGTACGTGTTAAAGGGAGGGGTGTCTTGGAAGAAGAAAAAAACGATAAACCCGCAAAATTCTCACTACCCAGAAAGTAGAAAGATTTTTGTTGAGAGTCGGCCAATTAACTGGATGAAAGAGTTACTTATTTCGCTCAATGTGCAGCCGCCATCTGCGGGCTGATTAGACAAATAATTTTAATACAATCAAAAGCGGACGGTGAAGCGTTCCAATGAAGCTTAGTATGCCGGTGTCTGATTTCTGTGGGTTTTCAAACTTTTTCCATGATACCCTCTCAATTATTAAAACTACTACGAGAGATGCCCATAGGCAGACACACCCCCATCCACCATTCCATCGCTTGCATTGGCATCTTGACCTAAAAGTGCTCCTGTCTTTGTGACAAAAACAACTCCGATTGGGCGCAAGTTTCGCCGGTAACCAAATCACTGGGGCAATGTACCCGATCCAGTCTGGATAGCCCTCGCATGTGTGACCACCATGCACGAAAAGATTGCCACAGGGCTTGCAAGGGCTATGCAGTGGAGCTACGTGGTACACGGCAGAGGGCGGTGCAGCCAACTTCATTGTTGTCCTGTACTTCTATGCTTCCACAAGTCTAACTCCACACCTTCACCTACAACCAGCAATGACCAGAATGGTTTTTTGTTTAGTTTGTTGTCCCTCCGCTACACTTCTGATTAGCAGGGTTGGCTACGTAAGGTGCGACAGAAGGTCAACATGCATACGTGGTGCCGATCTGGTACTGGGGATGCCCAACTTACCCCTTCCCCAGCCAGAGCCGGACGGGCGTGGGGAGGCCCTCATCTACCAGTCGATTGACGAATGGCTGCGCGTCTTCCCCAAGCAACTCAACAAACCAACTAGAATTTGGAACTTCCACTTGTTGCTTTGTTAACGGTTGGAAGTGCGTCTCTGCATTGGCTATGTCCGCCCATATGTCCATAGCAAGGGGAAAATCCAAAGAGAACCAACTTGCAGTATAAAGTCGTAATGGGATTCAGGACTTGCGCTCGAGAAAACTGGGCTATATTAAATCACAGGGTTGCCAAATCGTTTAGAAGACACGGACCACAGCAAAAAAATACGCAACTATTATTCAAATACGCAAACTCGTTTTGCCCCCAGAGCTGAACGTCGGCTTCCAGACTGATAATTAAAACACCTCCACAGATAAACGCACGTTGGAAAGTGTTACACAACCACACATCTTTCCGTAACTTGGGTTCTATTGCAATGTTCTGCACGATCCGCGTCACCGAAACTCCACCACGTTCTACGCAAGTCAGAAGCACTCGCTCCCAGAGCCACCCCACACACCCTTACGTCCTCTTGGTTAAAAAAGAAAAGAGCACTTCTGGCGTTAAGGGCCTCCAGGTGAGGGAGCTCTACAGGGCCACTCTGTACCAGGTTATTTTGGCCTACTCTTCAACGCTGGCCAATACCGTCTTGGAAGAAGAGGTGGTAGTCCCCCACGCTTCGACGCGCCACACGAGGCCTGCGCCGATGGGCGAATGTCAAGGACCCATTTATAGCCCGCGCTGCCGGCTTGGGCAGAGGCCCGGGCGATTTGAAGAAATCTGCACCGTTGTTTGTACTGCCGCGCCGGATGACGGGATCGAACCGGAGAGACTTCTGCCGGGAACCATTACACACCAACCAGCACCTCTAGGTTGGGTTTGCGCCCCAATTAATTTGTTTGCAGCGTCGGCATTACGCAGCAGCGGCAGGCAATGCAACGCAAATGTTAACTAGGCACGTGCCAGTACAGTTAGGGTCATGGTGACCTTTGCGGTTTTATTTAGTTTATTTTTGAAGCGCTGCCTTCGTGTACCGATCACGACTGTAAAAGGGACATGCCAATAACCAACTCCACCAATGCGGGCGTTTTATCTTCCCAGTGTCAAGGCTTGTCGTCTTGAAAAGTACAAAAAAAGCAAGCGGTTTGCTTACGAAGTTAGTTAATTAAAAATGTCAAAGCAGACCGCACACTAAACAAACATGTAATTAAATATAAAACATTGGATACATTTCTATTCCATATTGCAGCATCTTCAGACACTTTACGATAAAATAAATACGTGATAAACCCTACACCACATTATATACAAACAATAACATCAGTCGATAGTAACTGGTGTAAAATTATAAAATTACGTTTTGAAAGAGCTAAAAGACCGACTTTTAAATAGTTGACTCCATGCTTATAACGCTATATTTTTGTTTTATCTGAAAACAATTTATTTTTATTTTGCCATGCCATTCCCTCCCACCACCCAGCCCCACCAAGAAATTTCAAAGGGTACAAAGTTTTATCTATTTAGCACTTGAACGTCTGCCTGTGAAAGCGATCTGCGGATTCTGAAGAGTGTGGAATACAAATATGGCATTGGAGTTTCAATATCGTGACCGTGCGGCACTAAAGCCAATGGAAAAAAAAACGGTACCTTCTTACGTATCGCTTAGTTTTAAGTAGTTAAACAAACGGGTTTTTTCTATATACTATTCAAGATTCATATCACCGAATTATTTTAGTATAAAATGTATATTTGTGCCAGTTAGCAAGATCTATGTTTGTATACAGTATACACACACACACACACTATAATAAATACGTAAAGATACAAAACGCAAGTTTGAGTTTACACAAGTAACTTTTAACAGCGGTCGAAGCTGAACTATTACCGTATTCTCCAGATTATAAAGACGCACTACAAACTTGTCCTGGGATTTAAACAAATGTACAATACACAAAATCTAGAGAATATGGTATACGATGGAAATTTTAATACACACCAGGGTATTTAAAATGCTTGACAATACAACGCTAACAAGTTACGAGTCTACGCCGATGCCTTTTAACACCAGACATTGAGCTGCTGCCAGCTTGCACGTGTACAAAACCGATCTCGCACAAAAGGGACTCAAAACAAAGATCAACATGCGCATCTCCATCTGCACCGAAATGTGTTGGAGGGTATTTTAAAATGTATATTACCGACTTCCGCAATTTAGGTGAAGATTTTAAGAGAGAATTGTCCATAATGCAATCGACTCATTCTTATGTAAAATAAAATGGGTTTCAAAATGTTGATTTGTGGCCTTACAGCAAAGCTCTGCACGAAACATCACCAATGTTTATATACATATATATATTTCTCATTCAGTCGATTATTTTTATATTGGATGCCTTTAACAAAGACAAATTATGCGGTTGGAAAATTTTAGGTCGAAAGTTTTGTGCGTGCAATTTAGTGTGCATACATTGAATAATAAAAAAGGACTTATTCTTTCTGGCGTAAATACAAATATTAATATGTTCAAACATCAACTAGACACCAACTTGCAAGGCATCATGTCTATGGCAACCACACGTACTTGTGGTAAAACCTAGAGGTGTGGACTCGAGTCATGTGACTTGGACTCGAGTCAGACTCGAGTCATGAATTTG
Source organism: Lampetra planeri (assembly GCF_965212315.1). Lineage (NCBI taxonomy): Eukaryota > Metazoa > Chordata > Hyperoartia > Petromyzontiformes > Petromyzontidae > Lampetra > Lampetra planeri. The sequence continues at coordinate 2,844,238 of NC_136133.1, read as the reverse complement.
ATGACTTGCGACTCGACTTGGACTTGCATAACAATGACTTTGTCCCACCTCTGGTAAAACCAAACAAACATGCTTTTATAACGTATGCGTTGTTCTTGAAGCTCATTGCCCTACATCAGACATCCTTCTTTATAGCCTGGTCTCACCATTCGCTTGACCAAAGACCGCCAAAAGTCGAGCGGGCAGCACATAGACAATGCAAAAACCAAAAACATAAATAAGCTTAGGTTCCGGCAGTTAGTGGGCATGCAACTTGGTGCTCGACACCAATGAACCTACTCGGCACTGTTTATGAGCTCGACTCCAACAAAGTATTAAATTGTAGGAAGGTAATAAGTTCAATGCCACTTCCAATAATAAAACACCCAATAACCGCTTTGAAAACCTTCGCATAATCAAAACCCTCCACCATTGTTGGTGGTGTAGGTGGTGGAGGAGGTAATGGCCGTGGCAGTAATGATGGTGGTGCATTAATACCTCGTGATGGTGTACTAGAGATGCTATTCTTGCATAGGGCAGGAGATAAATGCCAATGGCGAAGTCCACTCGGCAGGAGAGGGCTTCAAGACAGAATGTGTAGTGGCCGTTAATGTGTTGGTGGTGGTGGAGTAGTGGCGCTTATGATGGTGGTAGTAGTGGTGGTGCATTAGTGCTCGTGATAGTAAGTGGCGATTGTCATGGTGATGCAGTGGTGTTGCTGTTGGTGGTGGCGTTAATATATTTATGATCGTGGTGTAGTGGTGGTGGTGAAGTTGTGTAGTGGTGGTAAAAAGCGGTCGTTCTGTAGCGATGGTGGTGTTGTCTCTCACCGTTAACCGACGTCTCCGACTGCCCAGGGATGCATCTGCAGGAAGCCATCTCGCTCTGCCGCAATGAGTCAGCCCTGCAGGGTGGGCAGATGATAAGGTCGCTGCATGGTCCAGCGGCATTCCCATCGGCTGAAACCGAAAGAGCATGCGGGCCCCGTCAAAACATTTTCCCCGACTTTGGTTTTTGTTTCCGTAATGATGAGTGGTGTAATACTTTACTACTGGGTGGCAACGGTGGTGCTGGATCAATCTCCCGAGAGACTGTTTGTGGGGCGTTGTCTGACCATACTTTGCCACGCTGCCAAGTGCAGGTTGGTCATCAAATGAGGACCAGCACCGGCGCAAATATCGCTTTGCTGCTACGGATGTTCACTGCGGCTGGAAATTAAACTATGTTTGCCAAGTTTGGATTGAACTATTGCAACACCTTCATACACAACCCAATTGTGTAATGGTGAAAAGTTAGTGTCAAAAGGAAGGTTTTATTTCCTGTGATTATATCGGGCATCTCAGTGACATCAAGTGCCCTTGTATCTTTTCATTTAAAGCTTTCGTGACTGCATGGATTCATAATATTGGTTCTTTCGGTAAAGTCACGTAGAAGGGAAACAATTAAATAATAAAAATATAAAACAATAAAATTCTCAAGACGTTGACTGCAACACAATCATCATCAGGTGTGAAATCCACAGCAAGAAAATTGTGGATTTCACACCTAATGATTGCTTGTGTTGCAGTCAAAACGTTGTGATAATTTTGTTTTATATATTTTTTATTTTATTATTTCCCCTCTACGTGACTTTACCGAAAGAACCAAGAATATGCTCTTACATCATTATTGCTTTGATGTCATTCCAACTGCTAATACAGTCTATGGCTCAAAAGTAAATTCCATGTCTCCCAATGAACTACTTTAACCATTTCCTTCCTTTCAACTTTTGATAACATTTGTAGTAAAGAAAGCAACGGCAGCAACTTGTGGATTTAGTTTTGTTAAAACGTACAGGATGCATTCGTATACGTGAGATCAAACAACCCCGCACGACCGACATCCAGAAAGTGGGTTGACAAGAGGGCCGCCAATGAACGAAGCAATTGCAAACGTGCGCACGGTTTTTAGACAAATGCAAAATAGCGGTTCAGTGCAGGGCGAGCAAAGGCGAACAATAAAAGGAGAGGAACTTCTGACAGCTGGCCTGTGAAAAGGGACTGCAAAAGAAAAAAAAAAGTCATGGGGAAAAGACAATGACGGCAGCCGATTCGTCGTAAGCATCGTTGCAGGGGAGCAAATCTTCAATCCAAACTCGCCGTGAATTTTCTACAGCCAAATTCAGCCCCCACCCCCTCGCCCGCCGGTTAAAAAAAAAGAGAAATTTTCCATCCTCACTTTCTTTTTGACGTCGTTTTGTTGTGGCACCGTGGCGGCCGATTCACGTTTCCCGATGCTCGTGTAACTCAGGATTATTCCCTACAAATGGGGGAGGGTTTCAAAGAAAATCGTTTGCCGAGAGAGGTTTTTTTTTTCGAGTCCGACGTAAAAACGATGCAACTTAACCGGCGTTCAAAGAGAGTCCTCAATTTGTTTTATTTTACGTAATAATTTAAAGGATACCGCTAAGATGCAACGAACAACGCAAACTGTAGAGGCTTGATGGTGGTGGTGACGGTGCCGATGTACGGTATTATATTCTCATTGAAATTGTCGCGTTATTTTAACAAGAGACCAAGTCTTTCTTGAGCTTAGATTAACGTAATATAAAAAATATATTTTTCATTGCTTAACGCATCTGTTTATACTTCTTCTAGAGGCCTGGCAGCTGAACTTTGTTGGATAGCTAACTTTCAAAAGCAAGGCTGCAACATTTCATATTTGTATACTGTAGTCACAATTTTGCTTTGATCTAACATTTTACATGTATGTTTTATATAAAACTGTGCATTAGTTGAGCGGCACATTACACTGGAATTATTCTTTGAACGCTTCTAAACTTCTCGTTTCGCTTACCAAGTTATATTCAGTCATTTACAAAATTCTCACGGATTACACATTTAGTTTCGCACAATTTTAACGTTCCCATATCGCAACAGCAATGTGTGTCGCTGCTCTGCCATCAAGAATATTTTGGGAAGAGAAGTCTGAAAGAACGAAAACAGGCCAACCCAAAAACCTAAAAAAAATTAAACTTTTTAAAGTTCCTCACGCCAGCAAAGTCATCCGGTGTTGCCCAATGTTCATGTAACTTTAGAGGTGCTCCACAATTGTCCCGCAGCGAGAGGCCCGATTCACGATGACCACACGCCTGAACTACGTGGGCCCGGGGGGGGGGGGTAGCGGCTGATGTTGCTACTCCGGCTCAGCCGTTTACGCAACAACATCGAGGCGATGCAAATAAACAAACAAGCAGTGACACGCTGGCGACCGGCGGAGAAAGAGAATTCTCCATTTTTTTTTAAACAACCCAAACACGGCCAGAGAGACGCCAACGCGTCCCCCGCCTCGGTCACTCACGACCTCTTAACACAGAGGTGTGGAAACTTTTCCTTTTACCGAGGACCAAATTGGACTTGAGAATATCCTTTCCATTACCACGTACACCTCAGTAACTTCCGGCACTCCAAGAGACCCTTGCGAGGTTGACGGAAGTGACCGAGGTGTGTTCTGACCAGGTAGAAAATATTTCCCCAGCTGGTGCCCGAGACGGACGACAAAGTTGCTTGCGGCGATGGATAAACATCGTTTGGCAGGCCGTTTCGAAGCGGTTACCCCTCAATGTAGCAGCGGACCGTTTGAAATGAGGTTTTGGGCCATATTTGGCTCCCGGGGAGGGCGGGAGGCGTTTTCCACTGCAGATGGCCACCACGGCAGTTTTCTGTCTCATCGCAGTCAAGTGCCAGGCGCTGGGTCAGAGTCCTCTTGTTCAAAAAGGTGTGGATTTCCCAACAGGGCTCCACGTGCACACACGCGTACATGCTTATTGTTAGGCTGTCAGCGGTGTAAGCTGTAGTTGCCTATTTTACCCAAATTACCGCAATTTTTTCATCGAGCACCGCCGAGAGCACTTTGAGATACTTGCGTTTCACAGCTTTACAAAGTAACTATTATCCTTCATGGATAAACTTTACTAACATATTCAAACTCTTGATTACCACAGCAATGGAGGCGGCCGTTGGTGGCGGGGTAAGAGGTTAACAAAAACACAGCATAATGCCAAGGTTAATAAATTAGGCTATACAATGTACCATAGTGTTTACCTACGCGGAGATTAAAGTAATGAAAGCAATCGCTTCACTTGCGATCACGCGGGCACAGGTATGACTAGCCCCCGATGGATTGAGGAGCGCCTAATAATTTGTGATGTCGTCATTATTTTTCAAGTGCAGTTAATCCGCAAACCCCCAAAAATCCGCCCGCGGATAACGAAATCAACCGTAAGTGCATTTGGCATCTCAAAGTTCTCTCTTTCTCCTTCCTCCTCAGATCAATTTGCCGGCTGACTAGAATGACACGTTTCCTAATTTAACACGTAGTAGATTTTCATAGCCAATTTGATTATTCGCAGTTGATTTTTGGCGTTGGGCCACATAAAAGATCTGACAAAATTGTTGGCTTGTATAGAAAATAAATGTGGTATAAATTCTCATTATTTTTACACCTATATTTAAATTGCATTGTAACGTATGTCATGCAATGTTTAAAACGACGGAAATATTTTCCTTATTGATTTTTAGTTTATGCCAGACGACAGATGTGGTCAGATCGTTATGTCAGCAGTTTAACCCAAAATATATTTTGAAAAAAAATTTCAATGTATAATTTTCCACCACCACTACTTTTGTGCGAGAATTTGAAGGCTGCCTTCAAATCTTATTATTACAGATTTTTTTATTCATTACATTATTTTTCCAAGCGGCTTTCGGTCAAGAGAGCCAAAAAGACAATTATTTTGTGATGCTGCAGTGGTGCACAACCCCAAATAACAAAGTCACGGCCGTCATTCACGCCGCCTTTAAAAAGTCGACAGGCAAAACGCCGCACTATTCCATCCTTTTCATTTTCAAGGCAGTGTTATTGACGCATGTGTAAAGTTATTTTAAATACAATAAATCAGGTCATTTTAAGTCTCAGTCGCATTTTTTTTTTTAAAAAGACCAAAATGTGTGCGAGTTCACAACTTGTGCGTTTGTATATAAAGCGTAGAATTATTCAAATTTCCGGAACAACCGTGCTAGCAAGAGCAAAAGTGTCAGTCCATGCACACGCAGGTTTAATTATTAGCTGCTCCTCACTCGTTAGGAGTTGGTGACTCTGTGTCCACGTGACCGCAAAACAAATTACCAAGTAAAGAAACACATAAAAAGGTTATATTTGTGTGTGTATGTATATATACACACACACACACATCCATGTGTGTGTATATATACAGTATACACACACACACACATGGTTAGCAAGTGATATTTGAACCGATCCTGGGCCTCCCCTTTCCTTTCCAACCCACATTGACCAGGGTGGTGAAGCATGGTCAAATGACCCCCATGACTTGACATTTAAATGAGGGGGGGGGGGCAGGAAGCCTTCTCACAACAGCAGATTGACAAAGGGCCGTGGTGCTTACTGCACATATGGTACAATGCGGCATGTTCATGTAAATTAATAAATAAATGCTGTGCTGTGGAGCTTCAACAAAATAAAAAATCAAATCGTTGAACGCGACTCCCAGTGGGCAGGTTTGCCCATTTATGTTCAACACAAAAGAAACGGCCTGCACCCTACTTCGCAAATTTTTTTTTTTGCTAGTTTCAAGTCCCACACAACACAAAAAAAAGGGGTTGGAAAAATACAGACATAACATCCCAATGTATGTTGAGCCAGGAAAGTAAATATAGGGTGGGTCATACAAGACTTTTCCGTATTTTTTGTCTTATATATAGATATATAAAAACAAGTCATACGTGCGGAATTAGTTACATATATATGCTAGAATCTCAAAGTTAATAATCTCAACTTTAAAGAGATATTCTGCAATTATTTTAAATTATTTAAACTATATCATTGCAACTCTACGTTTTAAATGCCATTTAGCAAGAACAAATGCCCACCTCAAATCGCCACTGCACAAAACAGAACAATTAATTCCATCGGTTTCACAAAGAAGTGGAGATCACCAAGCATTAATGACACGTGACATTTAAAAAGAACGAGTCAACAAAATAACCCAAAAGTCAACAACAATAACCACTTCATCACCTCTTGGGGGTGGGGGGGGTGTAAAACCCAGGGTTCGTTTTTTTTTACATTAATGGTAAAACCACAGCGGTCTCTAACCGGGGTGCCAACCCCACCATGGCTTCACGACTTCGATTCTCAGCAGATAGAAAACGCAGTTGAGCCATCAGGTGCATAACCGCGCGTGCTCGTGACAAATTAGGAACAATCTGAAACGTTATTTGGACAGAAGGCGATTAAATAAAACGCCTCTTCTACTCAAAAGCGACTCACAATTTCATCAACTGAGCAACCCCAACTCAACACGGGCACCGCGACCACCGACAAACACGGGACCATAAGCCCAAAATAAAGGCCCTTAACTCACCCCATTGTGTTCATAAGTGCAGTGTCCCACCCTTATTATGCACCCCGTGTCTCTGGCCTCCAGCTAAGTGATATGAAGGAGGACCAATGCCCGAAACGACACCGATCATTCCAAATTATTTTCCCCATTTGAGGGTCACAGTGCTGTTAACGAACTGAACGTGTTGGAGTTTTTTAGTTAGAGGCAAGGCCGGCTTAATGAGTGGGGTTTGTCTGGGGAAGAGAAGTTGTCCAGTTGGGCTAATTAATAGGAGGCCTTTGAGAGGAGTGCGGGGTCAGGTAGGGTTAAGGCAGGACTGGGAGAGAAGGGGGGGTCAGGTTGGGTTGAGTGAGGGGGGGGGGTCAGGTCGGGTTGAGGAGTGAGGGGGGGGTCAGGTCGGATTGAGAAGGGGGGGGTCAGGTCGGGTTGAGGAGGAGGGGGGGGTCAGGGTCGGGTTGAGGAGGGGGGGTCAGGTCGGGTTGAGGAGGAGGGGGGGGTCAGGGTCGGGTGGGGGGGGGTCAGGGTCGGGGTGAGGAGGGGGGGTCAGGGTCGAGTTGAGGAGGGGGGGTCAGGGTCGAGTTGAGGAGTGAGGGGGGGGGTCGGGTTGAGGAGGGGGGCTGGGAGAGAAGGGAGGGAGGGGTCAGGTCGGGTTGAGGCTGGGAGAGGAGAGGGGGGGGGTCGGGTTGAGGAGGGGGGCTGGGAGATAAGGGGGGGAGGGGTCAGGTCGGGTTGAGGCTGGGAGAGGAGAGGGGGGGGTCAGGTCGGGTTGAGGGGTGAGAAGCTTGGAGGGGCGGGGGTGGGGACTGGGGGGAGAGGGGGGTGGGGTCGGGGGGGGGGTGGCCAAAGCGACCAACAAAACCCCGCGGTGGCGGCCGCGACGCCCTTTTGTTCATTTATTTGCTTTCAAAAAAAAGACGTCGCTCACACGTGGCCACGCTCGCGCTACGTGTGACAATCAAAGCGCGGAGAAGGCGAGATGACGACATGGTCCCCGCCGTGTCTCTCTCGTGTGTTACTCACTTCACTGGACAACGATGAAGGTGGCGGCGACGGCGGCGGCGGTGGTGGCCAGCGGCGGCGACATCTGCGGCCAAAACTCTTGGGTGGTGGTGATGGGGGGGGGAGACACGCGGCACGGACAACAACAACCAGTATAAGACAACAACAACAACCACGAGGACACAGATTTGTTTTTGTTTGAAACCCACACAATGGGCCACACCCCTCGGAAATTAAAGACGCGCCGAGGTTGGCCGCTGACGGCAGAATCGAGAGCACGAAACGACACATCTCGGGGGGGGGGGGGGGGGAGCCCATTGTGACCCCTGAAAACGTCGGGGGGCCTCGAGAGAGAGCCCCCCCCCCAGTGGTGGCTGCTGCATCGACACATCGATACATCAGAAAATTCTAGCAATAGGACACGAGCCACAGGGGGAGGGAGGGAGGAGAGACCAGCGCAGAGACTCAAAACATCGAACAGTCGGTCGGGCGAGCTTACGAGTAACACCCACCCCCTTTTCTTGTCGTCGTCGTCGTTGTCATCCGTCCGTCTTTGTATCACTCGCGGCTAATCGTAGCGAGAGATATTGCGCGGAAATCGAACGGCAAAGCGGAAAGGGACGGACCGAAGCGACGCCGCTGCCGCTGCTGCTGCTTCGGTGTGAATTACGCGGGTTTGTAAAAAAAAAACCCACTCGTATTAACTTGGGGGGGGGGGGGGGTTTGGTACGAACAAAACATTACAAAAAGCTATAGCCGAATCCGTGTTTTTCTTTTCAAACAAGTTAATCAGATCTCTAAAAAAAAAACGCGCAAGCCACAGCACCATCACCATCATCGGCACTTCTTTACGTGCGCGCTGAGAATGTAATCGCTCACTCATTTCAAACACCAACAACGGGGGACAATTAGCCCGGCAGCGCTAAACAACATTTCCATCAACAAACAAACTCGACACAAAAACGTCGCGCGCCTCCGTTGCATTCGTTACCCTCCTCGTTCCATTTGCGACCCAACGAAACGTCCACCGATAAAGCAGCCAAACTAGCGCGCGATTGACGCAACGCATTTCACGCTTTAATCATTCGCAAAATGACACCACGTCTTTTAAAACGTCGGCCATACGCCCCCTCCCATTAAACCCACGATCACAAACGGCGCAACGACGACGTGTCTCTCCTTCTCCTCCGATGAGCGCGACCCGTTATTGTAGCCGATAAGCGGCTGCATCTCCACGCTGCTACCACAGCCTCCTCCTCCCAAGAAGATCGTTCTCCCTCCTCCTCCCAATGCCTGAGAGCCCCAAGTCAAAAGTGACGCCGCCGTCACGCAGAGAGAAGAAGCCCCGAGCCTTGCCCAGAAACCCGACCGAGTCAACCCACCAACTCCCTCCACCCACCACCACCACCAAAACTCGCTGTGTCCGGAGCGGACAGAGAGAGAGAGAACCACCCCACACCACTACTCCTCCCCCCTCGGTCCAATGGCAGAAGGGACGACGGACGAAGCAGCAGAAAGGACCCCCCCCCCACACACACAACCACCCAGCATCTCTACACTACACCCCCCCCCTTCTCTCTCGCTCGCATCGGCCACAAAGCGACGCGGCCATTGGAGGCGGTGCACGTTTCATATTCACGAGGAGCAGAGGCGCCGTAATGACGCGAGTGGAGGCGCAGTTGGGGCGATCGGGAAAGGGTTGGTGGTGGTGGTGGTCGTGGTGGTTGGTGGTGGTGATGGTTGTGACCGGCTGTGGTGGTTTGGAGTGGGGCATGTCCACTCTTTCCACCCCCTCCCCTCCGCCCGCCCGCCCGCTTCAGATCGCGACCACAACCAGGGCCGACAACCACGGGCTAGAACACGAACAACAAAACCTTTGAGATCGATAATAATCGCGATCGCAACTCGCCGCAAGCGAATGAATGGATCCCGCGCGTTAGCAGACACGGAACGCTCACCTGCCCCCCCCCGCCACGTGTGTGTGTGTCTATATAATCATGGCCACTTTCACACGTAAACGCGCTCGCAAACCGTGCGACTCACCCATCCACCCAACCAAATCCTCACACCGATTGAGGCCAGACGCTGCTGTTAGCGAGCGCCTATTAAGGCCCCCCCCCCCGAGTGTTTCCCCAGGACGTACCCGAGGTGACAACGCAGCAGACATTCAATGTCGATGAAGTCGACACGAGGAGGAGGAGAGGCCCAGGGCCAATCTTACACCATTGTGTGTGTGCGCAACTTGCGGTCAATAGTGCGCGGTTAGGAATCGAACCGAGGTCGCCGTTTGTCCGACGTTTCAGTTGGACACATGCCCCCCGGATGTCCGAGATGAAAGTTGTGCATACGGCACATTCAGAAACCCTGCCGTGTATACTGTATGCTGACGGTACAGACTGTATCTGAACGCGTTTGGAGAATTCTGTATCCGAAACGCGCCGCTTGATCGGCCCAACAGACTAATACACAAATACATGGAGACGAGTAAAAGGTGACGTTATTATCTTTACATCAGGTACTCGTTTTAGAAACGCTATTTATCAACTGCTAGGAATGAAGGCCTCACTACGCCGTATCGATTATTTGGGGCCGGGGGGAGAGCAACGATGACCATACTTCACCACGCTGGCCATCGCCGATTTGATCAGGGAATGCGACCCTGGATCGGTACAGGTGCCAGGCACTTGCAACTCATGTCAGCCGTGCGATCGGGAATCAAACTTACGCCGCAGCGCAGCGCGCTAACCACAGCGCCACCGCTCCCTACACCCCGACTTTGTTATACAAAGACAAAGATCACCCTCGTAGCATTAACAAACTACTGGGGCAAGCGCTCTTAGCAAGCACCTACGAAGGCCGGAACGGCACACGATGGGGGTGGCGGTGACCAACCACCACGCCCGGCCACCTTTGTCTCCCCAGTAGCCTGCAAACAGGTACTAATACGTGGCCAAGAAGCCGACCTATAGCGCTTACCCTCTCACCGTACGTACGAGCGAGCGAGCGCACACACACACATTCTGGGAATGGGGGCAACCAAGGACAGCCGTGCTACGAAGTAGTGGAGGAGGGTGCTTGCACGCTCCCCCTTCCGCCAGAAAACGACACAATCCGCTTTCAGAAGCACCTGCCATGCGCGCTCCGTGCCTTTGTCGCTGAAAGTTTTCCCAACCAGCGGGATGGACATTACAACAGCAACGAGTCAGTCCTGCCCCCCTACCCCCCCCCCCATGCATCTGCTATAAGTCACGCTTAATAATGGCAGTCGTGGTGTTAATATCGATCCTCTGTGGGAGGTTTGTGAAGGACGCTACTCGGCATTTGGAGGCAATCGCCCTACGTTACAATGTTCGAGAGCGGATGATCGACGCTCATAACAGCGAGCCGAGCACCGAAATGACACACAACTTAAACATGAGAAGCGCATTTCCCAGTAATCCCAGTCATGTGCAACTCATAACAAACCCCCAGAGGCTGTTAGCCCGACCTCGTCAGGGAGCCTTCGAAAACACACTTCGCTTGACCCCACACTGCACCTAGCCTGGCACAAGCGCCTTGGTGATGTCATCGTCTTTTCGCGGCGAATGACGGCTGTTACCGTACGACACAAAAACGTGTGCAGATATGTATGCTACCTAATCTCAAGGCCTAAAAGCGCATTAACGAAACGCAGCTTACACATTTTTTTTTTAAATGGCCACGTCCCCGAAAATCGTAGCGCTTCGACTCTGCCCACTTCTTCTGGGTCACGGCCGCTCCCAAGTGACACCAAACCAGCCATGGTTTTTGCAACAACAACAACGAGGAACAACAACAACAGACCCTTACCAGCTAAGAACAACGGACCTCGCGTGCGTTAACACGACACGCGTGAACCACCTGAAATTCGTGAGTATCCACAACATAAAATAACCTAAACGCACACATCCAGGGCGTTTGCACGACTCAACAACGCCCAATAAGACTCAAAGAGTCGAACTTTATGGACAAACAAACAACGTGTATCGTTGGTGAAGCTGCCTCGTTCCTTCCATGAAAGAACATCAGACCGAACATTTGCCGAAGACCCCAACCCGTGCGTGTGTCCATCGCCAAGGTCATTTCCAACGTCAAGGTCAACATCAGTCATCATCAAAAAGCTATTTATATCGGGCAGCAAAAGGCGATCCCATCGTGACCATGGGATTCGCCAACTGGATCTGCCAATGATGAGTCCACCATCGCGCCCAACGCGTTTTGTACAATTCCTGCCCCATCGGTTTCCCATCACTTGCAGTGTTAGAACTGGTTCACCGTCATCGCCACCTCTACCAGACAAAGGTAAACTACACCATTGGAACCTCATTTGCCAGTTAAAAAATATGATAATTGTTTTTTTACCCTTCTATCTGGCAACAAAACTGACACCTTTTTACAAGGAGCCTTGTTTGCATAGACCACAATACCTGCAGTCATAATGCAAACAAAAAACATAACTCTGATTTTAAAAAAGGTGTCAGTTTTGTTGCCAGATAGAAGGGTAAAAAAACCAATTATCAAGGTAAACTACAGTTACCGTAGCCTACTATACAACTTGGTTGTACGAGACTACAAAAAGGGTTCCTCAACCTAACCCTGGCTTGCGGGCCCGTCCACTGCCCCAACAGTGGCAGCAGCCACAAACCCGACCCACCCCCACGTTGCCACACGGACAGCGGAGTTCATCTCGGGCCACTCCACGCTGAATCCGCATAAGCGTCAGACCTCTGGGTCTCCCATTAAAAAGAAGTCTGAGCGCGAATTCTATTTGAGTATTCGAACGGTAAATCGCCCGTCTCAGTTTTTTTTGCTTCTTAATCGAGTAAGTCGTTGTCGCTTTTTGCCGATTTCCAAGATGCGAGGATCGGTTTGTGCAGCGGCCCACGATCGACTGTTGTCCCGTCCAGTTAATGACGCGATTGGGACAGCATCTGGGTCACGTGGGGCTGTCACACCGTGTCCTGATTTGTAACCGACGGCGAAAGCGCTATAACTGTGTATACAACCTTGATGATTCGAAGCTTTCGTGACTGCAGGAATCCATACTCTTTGGTTCTTTCGGTAAAGTCACGTAGGTAGATAGAATAATAAATCAATAGATCACGACGTTTCGATCGCCACACAAGCAACTTTCTTCAGGTGGGAGACGGCTGCTTGTGTGGCGATCGAAACGTCGTGATCCGATTACTTTTCTACCTACGTGACTTTACCGAAAGAACCAAAGAGTATATGTATATACAACACCTATCGATTTACACACCAGATCGATTTTCCAACTTTTGATCCAAAAAACGACGCTTGGTTCGAATAACCTAATCAACGCATCGGAAACCCGTGACTTTTCACAATGGTAGAAACGTCGTCTTGTAATTTTGGTTTAAAGGCCACACGCTTATTGACGAACGTGTCGAGTTGTGGACACATTCTAAGCCGTCCGTGACCACCCAAGTGACTGAAAAGGACGCAGATTCGTGTGAACGGGGGAAGAAAAACAATATTTCTGTACCGCGACATTTCTTCATAAAGCAAAGCTCGTTCCGACATAGTTTGAACCAAATATTCCTTCGGTTACCTGCAACTCGTCCTCTGCGATATCGATGGGCTTCGTATTTCCTTCCTGTTGCTGCCATGCTCACGGACCCGATCTCCCTTGTAAAATAGTCGGAAAACTGGCTGAACGGGATCATCCGTGCAGCAAATAAAATCATCTTTAACTCAGTCTTCACCTCTCTCTCCCGTTGTTGGGGATGGTCTTAACAATGAGCGCCACGCCCGCGTCTGTTCCAAACCACGGTGACGAAAACTGCATTTCGTGAAGACTACTCACTTTCATCCGCAGAAATCCCTACGCCAGGTGATTTTTTAGCTCACCTGCCATATTGGCTCGCCGTTATTGATGTTACGTTCAATCGACTGCTGGATCAAGACCCTCCTTCACACGCCGCGTCACCCAAAGGGGGTTTTTGTTTGATCATACTTCACCACGCTGGTCACTGTGGGTTGACGAGGTTTGTGGAGGGGGGCGACTGGTTCGGAATTAACTCGCTACTGGTGACATCGTGGCCAGGAAATGGAACTCTGGACGCTGGGTTCATTGTTCAATGCGCCAAGTTCCGACAACCACTGCGCCGACTGCTCCATCAGTTGAACCATAATCATATTTTAATTAGGTTATACTTTAATAATAACAATGCCATCTTTGTTTAACACAAGAAAGGCTTTCTCGAGTCTCCAGACTAATTGCGATAAAGCCCTTGCGCTGAGACTTCGGAGAAAGAAAAAAATCACTTTCCCTGGGGTGATTTTTAGTCCATAAAAGTAGTTAGACTTTAGTCCAACAAATGTATTAATTTGGCGAATAAGCGTGAATTATTTGACAATCCACTCGTTGCAAACGGTTATCGAATGCACCTTTAGTGGCCAAAAAGAAATTGGAACCACTAAAGTTATGCAACTTCAGGTTTACCGACAAGCAAAATATCTTTGTCTGGGCTTATTGACTTTTGTTTGTTTCGTTTGAAAAGATGCCACGGCTCCCAGAGACCCCCCCCCCGGCAACATTTACGAAGGGAAAGCATTCCATCCCCTCCATCACTCGCGCGGTACCACCAACTTAGGGAGGCACAAATGCGTGGACGTCGATCAGGAACTAAGGGAACCATCCGATTACCGAGGGTGGAATAGAACGTTCAAAAAAATAACCTTTGGCGAGACGCACATGACACGCGTACATCACAGACTTCAGTTCAGAGTAAGTGACCGAGTGCCCTTGAATTAGAACCACAGTGCTGTCTGCGCGAATACACATTCTCGCCTCTGGTACCCGATTAGTGCGACTACTAAGACGCTCACAGCAACGAGGCAATCGCGTCGTATGCGGGCCGGCTCGAAGTGGCGGGTCACGGGCCGTACGGAGTGTGAAGTCGAGGATTAAAAACGCTCCGCTGGCCCTGCAGCAACGCGTCTACGCCGCGGTCATTCAGCAAAACTAATATGCCCGTCCCCGCTCTTGGCACCTGTTTCGCCAACACCGCACTGACCAGCGTGGTGAAGTATGGTCAAATTAACCCCGCACGAGAGGCCCACATCCAACGGTGGATTGACACACACACAACAAAAACAAAAACCAGGCTGTACATGTAGCCTGTTGGCGCCTGAACAAACGGCGCACAGGCGCAGGAAGAATTAAAAATTAGAGGGGGGCAAGGGGGGGATGAAGAGACTCTCGGGGCTAGATCGGGTCACAAACCCCCCCCCCCCCCCCCCAGAAACGGCGAATTTTGACTTTTATCGCACAAAACACCTGTGACACGTGACCCAACAGTTCCACCTCGGAACGGCCGACTACGCTGTTGTTATTATTGTGTCACGAGGAGCCATGCTAATCCACTGCTAGCTTGAAGGCCCCCCCCCCCCACGCCTTGTGATCAAACCACACCCTCAATGACACGAAACTTAAAAGCGATCCCCAACCGCGCGCGTTTCTCTCGTGTGGGGTGAAAAAAAACCTCGGAGTCTCTCCGTATTGAGCGACAAAAACGGGCGTTGGAAATTCCACATTCCTGCGACGGGGGAGAGGGGGGGGTCAAACCGCTAGTGACTTAACAGAACACGACACGGTACTATTTTTATAGATCAGCTGTGAGAAATGATGGTCGTGGTGGTGGGCTGGGCGGGCCACTTGATCGTGGTTTAAACTTGCGAGTACTGTATAGATATATACTGCAGCGTTACAGTATCTATGTGTGCGTGTGTGAACGTCTCTGCGCTGGTGAAACATCGATCGGCAAGTGATCATTGTTATCGTTTGAGGCACAGAATTGATGGAACGCCATCACTCGACGGCGATTCGATCGATTTGTAGCGCTTAGATTAATTTTAAACAATCTATTTTTTTTTTGCAAGAGCAGCGAATCGTAGCGGCTCTGCGGTTGTGATGTACCCTCATTGTATACAACACACGGATAGATACAAACACTATAGTTTTATTTAATAACAGATTCGTCAAGTCACATTCTTACCGACTCGTTTTTATTGTTTCCCAAACTTGTTACGTCCCGTTCGGAGCGTGCGCGTCAGGAACCTCCAAATGTCGCATTTGCAATTTAAGGTCACGCATTTGCACAATTCGATTAACATAGATTCTTACACGACACGCGTACGATCGTGAGCGGAACCATCGATGATAAATCGATGGCTCATTACAAGGTGCGGTAAAGTACTGTATAACTACTGTCACACGATACAGTACTTATGTAATACGGCACGATATAAATACAATAATACAATCAGGCGACACAATATCACAATCGGAACGCGTCGTGTTAAACGGACTCCGTGACATCATTGGCAAGAGGAAATTGCCACGGTTATATAGACGGCTGTCGATACGTTGTATATATAGTTAGTTGGTATATTATTACACAGACACGTAAAAATATACAACTACCGTAATGTAACAACACTATTCAAATTGTTGTTACATTACGGTCGTCAAGTGAGTAGCCCTTCATCTGGAGGTAGATTGATAATAATATAGTTTTAACTAAACAATAGAATTGTGGTCATAATACCTCCAAAACTGAGAGACGGGCCATAATCCAGCAAGGAGTTTCTAATAATATGAACTCATTCATTGATGGGGGTTTTTTTTTACCATCTTTCATATCACGTGTGCTATTAAAGCCCCTTTGTCCGAAACGTCGAACATCATATACATGTTAAATGTTATACGGTCGCTGCCATTGGAGGAATGTGTTTATGTGTGCGGGGTTTTTTTGCCATTGCGCACCGCTGCTGAAGCAGTCGCATCTCCCGTATCATATTTCATATCAGAGATGTCCCACCCCTCGTCCCCCACCGAATTCAAAGAAAATACTGATACCACACGCATGTCAGACATTGCAGTCGGCTTGTGAGCAAATCATTCCGTTTTGCCGATATCACACGGTGAGCATCAAAAAAAGTCGAACACTGGTGGTGGGGAATAAGGCATTCTCTCATTTCATTTCACAGTTGCATATATGTTTATGTGTGTTCATGAAATCACTGCAACGGTGCAGAAATGTCGCCGTTAAATTCTGCTCATAACTGGTGCCGAGTCCACCGTGAGAAATTGATCGTCTCAATATTATCGATTACAATTATTATAAAAGCCGCATCACAAATTTAAAACACGCAAACAAAAGCTAATTATACGCTTGAGCCGCACAAACAATAACGTGAACTTGTCACACGAGTTAAACAGTTGTCCCATTATATAAACATGAGATATAGACCTACAATGTAAATTAATTCGATATGCAATCTGCAAAGACATTTCGAACATTCCAATGAGTGAGCGGCAAGTTCTATCCATCGAAAAAAATTAAGTCAGCGAATGAAAATAAACTACAAGTTTGTTCACGTGCAGTAATTTTGTCTATCTACTGCTGGATGAGGGTCTCCCTACCCCGTGCGTGGCTGGCTTTTTGACCATACTTCACCACGATGGTCAACAACCATAGCTCACACACACACACGTGCTTGGCGAACGACGCTTTTGGGAAATTGCGTTCGACTGGTGTGACCCATAAACAGGGATGAAAACAAAGTTGTACAAACCCCGAAGGGGGGACAGAGAGAGATGGGGGGTGGGGTGTATGGTTCTTTGTTTCTGAATTCGACAACTCGTTTGCAAGATGGTAACGGCACATCAAAGAAGATAAGAGAGAGCGAGCAATGAAAGATCCCCGTCGCGCAACGCATCAGCAGCCTCCCTCTGCCCTCCCTCGGGCTCGCAAAGGGTTAATTTCATAAACGCAACGGTCCGTGTGGTCGGAAATATGGTCAGAACCGATAGGTTTTAAAACATAGAAATTAAGAATCATTCTCCCTGCCACCCACCCCCACCAAACACACAGAAATTGCTGATGAGCCCGAATCTCGGGAGGACCGTCCACGGGATTTGCAGCGCTGAGATTACTTTGGTCACCACACAACCCAAACACATTGCGAGAATCCTTGCACTGCCCGGGCATCGCCCATAGACAAGCGAATACTTTGTGTGGTTATTTTTTAAACCTCGTTGTTACGTTTAATTAAACCTGCCGTCAACGTTATCTTGGTTAAGTTACTACGTATGGTAAGCTTCGATAAATGCGATGTTATAACGTTAAACAAGTACAACTTCTGCTACTTTGGATCATTTATCAATCGACTGCTGAACAGGGGGCCTTGCCCACGCCAGGCCGGGACGCATGTGGGTTATTTTGACCATACTTCACCGCGCTGGTCATTGTGGATTAGTCAAGTACAAATAAACAATGTTCGCCTGCAAAACAATACAAGCGCAGGTGATCGATGGTGGACATTCCACGATCCCATGACGGAACCACTCTTCCTACTAAACGACAACTCTTAAACTTTCCACAAAGCGGTATCTATTTTATCTACGTGCCAAGAATGATGTACGACTTTGACCGGTTTAAGAGTCGACCCCCCCTTCCCCCCCACTTCCCCCCCCCCCCCCACGCACCACCCCACGACCGACCATGAATCGAACTTGTGCCCTTCCGAGTAGGACCAGCTGAACCACAAGCGCCACCCGGCATGACAACCTAGTTAAGCTTTCACATGTGTTTGTGCCCTGTGGTTCGCGCGCCTAGCCAAGCCAACTCGAGTTCGATTCCCGGCCAAGGCTGACACAGCAGTGGCGATTGATGTCTGAACCGAACCTGGGTGGCCCACCCAACTCGTACGGACCAACCAGCCTGAATTATGACCAAACAACCAACCCCCGTGAATGACAAGGCATGGGGAGGCATTCATCCAGCAGTAGATTATCAAAGGGTTACTTCTACGTTATTACTATTTTTAGACTATCAAAACGCGCCTCCTGCTTAGGGTCTATACTCGCATAAGGTGTATAAGGGAGGCCTTCATTAAACAGTGGAATGATCATGGCTTATGATGACGGTGTTACTGCGTTTTACAGACAGAGGCATTCAGATTTGGGGAAGCAACGTTTGTTGTCCGATGGATTCACTGGTCCTTGGCCATAGGAATGTAGAATTGGCACCAATACGCTCGGGGCCACCACGGATACGGCGTCTCAGGGTTCTATATTTTATAATAAAACCTAACGTTGCTGAACATTTGCCGACAGGAAATACGCCTCGATAATAAGAGTCGGTTGTAGTTTACACTACAGTAAAATCTCCGTATCTTTACAACTCTTTGCCGAATGATGGCCTTCCCACGCGGGTGTCCAGCAGCTTGGGTTGTCTGACCATACTTTATCACGCTGGAAAAGTGCGAATTCGTGAAGGGAGGGAGGGGGGTTCGATGCCCATGACCGAGTGCAGCAGCTATCACTCGCCACTTTAGTTGGTAGCCGTGGCCTGGAATCAAACTTAAATCGGCCGTGGGTTCGTAGCGTTGCATGTGACAGCTTGACCACGTTGCACTGTGGGCTAAAGCACGCGTGTTCGATTCCCAATTGGGAGGAGGCAAGGGTCGTCTCGGCACATCATACTCGGCATCATCCCTCGAGGCGCGGATAAGTTTAACAGAATCTAACTCGTGTTGCCAGGCTCCGTAGCGTGCATTGTATGCATGTGTGTTGAACTTCTTTCGCGCCGTACGTAACCCAACCGCGCCACGGCGATGCATAGCGATACGCCCGCTAAATCACACTGTTGACTGATGTGATTGATCATGGCCTCAACACACGGTAGCCTGACGATGTCTTTTTGGGAAGAAGAAAAAAACACAATCTAATCTATTGACACTAACGGCCTTTGAATGTAACGTGTCCGTACAAGTCGCTCTTTAAAATACGCAAAGGAATAGAGTGATGCAAAAATGCGACGTCTTTTTTTTTGACCGTGATGGTTTTTTTAAATCCCCGTTCCTTAAACTTGCGCAGTTGTGCCGACTCCAGAGGGCAACTCCCTAACAGCAACACAACTCGATGATAAAACGCCATTCCCACGACATAAATGTCACGTACGTCATTTATATGACATTTTATTGTACAGACGGACAGCGCTAACGCATTAACACCCTCAAAGCTCAGCTGTAACGCTGTAAATGTTAGTTGTTAAAGCTTTTTTTCAATACAGGAGGAAACAACCTGGAGGCGAGGAACACGTGATTATCGCGCTAAAAAGGAAGCCACCAGCGCAGGAACACCAAATTATTTAAGGCGCTAGATCCCAGAGAAAAGTTTAAAACGTTATGATATGTTCAAGAGGGTTCGCTGAGCTGTGTGGCCTATACGCCAAGATCGCTTGGAACACGCGACAATCGATGGGAAACACTCATCGGCCACTCGTTTAAACTTTCCACAAAGTGGGTACCTATTTTACCGACGTGAAGAAAGATGATGATCCGCCTTAAAATGCTTTACTATTTTAGTCGTTGGTCACCGTGGGTTGGTTGGTGTTGTACGTTAATGTTAAGAACACCCCACGACTCAAGGGCCGCACACTTTGGAAGGAAAAAAAAGTGATCGGAATATCGGAGTGGGTGTCCCAAGCCGACCTGGCCAGCTAGCTCGTTTTGTTAAGATTTGGGGTGGCCTCATCCAGCAGTGGATCGATCATGCCCGATGACAGATGAGTACAGGTGAAGGACTTCTTCCACAGCAGAGGAAATTTAAGGACAACCAAACTGAACATATCACACGAACTACTACTACCATCTTCTGCTCAATTTCATTGATCTTGAACTTGTGTCCTGACCTCGTGTGAACCCTTCATGACATCACTTAACGTACAGAAATTTAAAAAAACGGTAGTGTGTTTTTTAATTTGTAGAAACGCTATAATCTGCAAGTCGGCGGCTTTTGGTTTGTCCTATGGGTTTGTTATGGAGTTGGGAGTGTTATTAGGCGCATGATGGGAGGGGAAATTAATTCGTGTGATCATTTAGGTGGCCGTGTCGTGCTTAATGCCCTGCACTTGTTGAGAACCACACAGTCGAATATCTGGGGTCTTTCGACATTTTTTTTCATAAAACTATACAACATGGCGTGATGATGTGGAATCACAAAATAATAATTAACGACCGTAACATTAACTGTAGCAGTACTGTACTGGCATTATGACACGCCAAATTAACGGATACTCTTACAACAACAAAAAACACACATTTATCACAATACATCCATATGTACACAGACGTAACTGAAAATAAAAAAAGTTAGGCGGCTATTAACTAACAAACTTACAAATCTACATTAAACAAAAAACGTGAGCCCAAAAACAAGAAAAACTATTGGACATGTAAATACCAACAATTCGCAAAAAAAAATATCTCAACAAATAAAAAAAAAATCCGTGAACGGCCAGTCATCATCATCAACCATCACCAACATCACCACCATCAAACAACCATCGCAAGTGGATGGGGGCCCCGTACAGACGAGGCTATACACGGCCACTTTAGAGCTAAAATCTCTGCCTTTTCCCGCCCCAAATTCAACTCCGGCTCAACCGCCTTTTTCAAACTTTCTTCGCCAGCCAAATCAAGATTCCATTCACAGGCGACGCAAACGAAGACCAATCACTCAAACGTTTCATACCACGACACCAGCCCTCTTCGTTAACAATTCATTATATTAACCCCTCCCCCCTCCCCACGCTCTACGCGCTCGCTAATTGCGCCCGAGATAATGAATCAAACCCCCAAGCAAAGCTTCAAACAGTCCCACGGCCGTTCAAAAAAGTTCTGCGTCTCAATTAAGCGCGTAGCATACGCCCCGAGTAGCTGCTACAAGTTACACGCTGTCAAATCAATCAATTAAGCTACCAGGCAGGGCATGAGTGCGGTAAAATTACACGCAAAGCCGTACTTTATGCGATACCTTTCAAATCATTCATCCAGCAAAGGATTTACAACGCCACTGACCATTTTAACCAACACTGATTAAGTACGAGGTTAGCAGATGACCGGTTTTCCATATCACTTCGAGGTATGGCACCGCAATTCCCAACAGCAGCAGCTAGAGTAGAACACGACACAGCATTTTATACCTTACACGGCCGACAAGACTAATCAAATACCACTTGCCAAACTTTCAAATGAAGGCACCTTAACACTTGTTACATACACTGCCTAACGGAGACAGGGCCCGTTATAGGGTTATTACACACCAATCACTGCAGCGAACTGAAACTTTTTTTCAAAATGTAGTGATACACTTAAACAAATCTCAGCGCGGTGACGAACACAGTGGACTTAAAATAACGCGTGTGTAGACTTCATAATGAGCGTGTCCGTCTCCACGTGTATGTCCGCCTGTGTTTTCTACAACTTTATAAATCCATCTCGTGTCCTTCCCCCGTCCGAGGTCTGTGGTGCGCGTCTCCAAATTGTCTCTCGCTCTCGCAAAATCCTTGAGACTGCCTCGCAAGAATCGATCCTGTGTCTCACGATATTTTATATATACCACCTCTCACCCCAAGATACGATCTCTATCATTCAGACTTGTCTAAGCGTGGTCTCACCTGGGAAAAACCAAGACACCTTGCTCACCCCCCCCATGTGTCTGTACCCGCGTTTCTTACCCGTCCTCACTCTATCGTTGCGTTTGTTTGTAAAAAAAGTTCCCATTCACATTTTTTCTCAGAGCGTCAGATAAAGTTGTCCACGTCTCTCTCAATGCCCAACCCGTGTGTCTATTATCTCCTGGAGACCATCCTGTCTCCCCCCCCCTGTCTCTTGTTTCGTCCGAACATGTCTCAACACGTCTCTTTTCCTGCCTCCTAACATCTCCCTCCATCCGCATGTCTTTGCCTGCGTCTCTCTTTGTGCGTGCATAGACAAAATTAGATCTCCCTGCATCTCTCTCGCTCGTCACCGTGTCTCTCTTTACCCCGTGTGCCCCAGTCCTCGTGTCACAGGATTGTCCGTCTCTGCTGGTCGCCACAGCCGATATATCCACCCCTCCCTTTCTGATGCTGTACACCCCCGTCTCTACCGGCAGCTACTCCCCGTGGTTGTCTCGGGATGTCTCTCTCGTCACGTCCACCGACCTGACTTCTCTTGCCCCCAACCCTGACAGTCATCTCATCCCAACCAGACTTCGTCTCTCATCCCAACCAGACTTCGTCTCTCATCCCAACCAACGCATCTCATCCCAACCAGTCCCATCCCAACCAACTCATCTCATCCCAACCAGTCTCATGCCATCCCAACCAAACTCATCTCAATTCCCAACCAGTCTCGTCTTATCCCAACCAGACTTCGTCTCTCATCCCAACCAACTCATCTCATCCCAACCAGTCCCATCCCAACCAACTCATCTCATCCCAACCAGTCTCATGCCATCCCAACCAAACTCATCTCATCCCAACCAGTCTCATCTCATCCCAGACTCGTCTCATCCCAACCAGAATTGTCTCTCTACGTAACATCTCTCACCACGTCTGTGAAGTCCGTCTGCATCCCTCCTCCCCTACCCCGCCACTATCACGGTCCATCCTCTTCCCCTATCAGCCTGTCAATGTCCGCGTCCGTCTCCCTGCCCTTGTCTCTGTGTGCTCGTATTGTCAGAATGTGCGTGCATCTCGTCTTGTCTGTGTTATCCGATCGCGAAGTCTGTGTGAGTCTGTCTATCTTAACCCTCCTCCGTTTGTCTCTACTGGATTTCCCCAGGTACCCGCAAATCACCGGGTCTGTCTGTGTGTCATCTCCCACCTCGTCTGTGTGTCATCTCCCACTTCGTCTGTGTGTCTATCTCCCACTTCGTCTGTGTGTCCATCTCCCACTTCGTCTGTGTGTCATCTCCCACCTCGTCTGTGTGTCATCTCCCACTTCGTCTGTGTGTCATCTCCCACCTCGTCTGTGTGTCATCTCCCACTTTGTCTGTGTCATCTCCCACTTCGTCTGTGTGTCATCTCCCACCTCGTCTGTGTGTCATCTCCCACCTCGTCTGTGTGTCATCTCCCACCTCGTCTGTGTGTCATCACCCACTTCGTCTGTGTGTCTATCACCCACTTCGTCTGTGTGTCTATCACCCACTTCGTCTGTGTGTCTATCACCCACTTCGTCTGTGTGTCTATCACCCACTTCGTCTGTGTGTCTATCTCCCACTTCGTCTGTGTGTCTATCTCCCACTTCGTCTGTGTGTCATCTCCCACTTCGTCTGTGTGTCTATCTCCCACCTCGCCTGTGTGTCTATCTCCACTTTGTCTGTGTGTCATCTCCCACTTCGTCTGTGTGTCATCTCCCACCTCGTCTGTGTCATCTCCCACCTCGTCTGTGTCATCTCCCACTTCGTCTGTGTGTCATCTCCCACTTCGTCTGTGTGTCATCTCCCACTTCGTCTGTGTGTCATCTCCCACCTCGTCTGTGTGTCTATCACCCACTTCGTCTGTGTGTCATCTCCCACCTCGTCTGTGTCTCATCTCCCACTTCGTCTGTGTCTCATCTCCCACTTCGTCTGTGTCTCATCTCCCACTTCGTCTGTGTGTCATCTCCCACCTCGTCTGTGTGTCATCTCCCACCTCGTCTGTGTGTCATCTCCCACCTCGTCTGTGTGTCATCTCCCACTTTGTCTGTGTCATCTCCCACTTCGTCTGCGTGTCATCTCCCACTTCGTCTGCGTGTCATCTCCCACTTCGTCTGTGTGTCATCTCCCACTTCGTCTGTGTGTCATCTCCCACTTCGTCTGTGTGTCCATCTCACACTTCGTCTGTGTGTCCATCTCACACTTCGTCTGTGTGTCTATCTCACACTTCGTCTGTGTGTCTATCTCACACTTCGTCTGTGTGTCATCTCCCACTTCGTCTGTGTGTCATCTCCCACTTCGTCTGTGTGACATCTCCCACTTCGTCTGTGTGTCATCTCCCACTTCGTCTGTGTCTCATCTCCCACTTCGTCTGTGTGTCATCTCCCACCTCGTCTGTGTGTCATCTCCCACCTCGTCTGTGTGTCATCTCCCACCTCGTCTGTGTGTCATCTCCCACTTTGTCTGTGTCATCTCCCACTTCGTCTGCGTGTCATCTCCCACTTCGTCTGCGTGTCATCTCCCACTTCGTCTGTGTGTCATCTCCCACTTCGTCTGTGTGTCATCTCCCACTTCGTCTGTGTGTCATCTCACACTTCGTCTGTGTGTCCATCTCACACTTCGTCTGTGTGTCTATCTCACACTTCGTCTGTGTGTCTATCTCACACTTCGTCTGTGTCATCTCCCACTTCGTCTGTGTGTCATCTCCCACTTCGTCTGTGTGTCATCTCCCACTTCGTCTGTGTGTCATCTCCCACTTCGTCTGTGTGTCATCTCCCACTTCGTCTGTGTGTCATCTCCCACTTCGTCTGTGTGTCATCTCCCACTTCGTCTGTGTGACATCTCCAACTTCGTCTGTGTGACATCTCCCACTTCGTCTGTGTGACATCTCCCACTTCGTCTGTGTGACATCTCCCACTTCGTCTGTGTGACATCTCCCACTTCGTCTGTGTGACATCTCCCACTTCGTCTGTGTGACATCTCCCACTTCGTCTGTGTGACATCTCCCACTTCGTCTGCGTGACATCTCCCACTTCGTCTGCGTGTCATCTCCCATTCCACCTCGCTGGCTATCTCACCGTCCGCTGTCTGCGTGCCTGTACGTAAATCTCCACCGTCACACGTGTGTGTGTCTATCTCCCATCTCGCGATCTGTCCGCCTGTCTGTCCATCTCCCCCGTCCCCGTGTCTCTCTCTCTGCTGCTCTACCTGCCGGCGTGGTGCGCCCTACACCACCCACGTGCGTGGCGTGTGCGCGACGCGGCGTTCGCCACTTTTCTCACCCCGCGGGGCGAGCGAGCAAGCGAGCGGCGGAGGAGGAAGAGGCGAGGAGGAGCGAGAAGGCTGAGGGCGGTGTCGTGGCCCCCGCGTCCCGGCGAATGCGAAAAATCCGCGGAGAAAAATTCACGGGAAAAAACCGCGGGCGGCGCGGGGAGGCGGCGGCGGCGCGGGGCGCCTGTGGCGGCGGGGCGACGCGCGGCCGTTAGCGTCGCGACGCGCTGCACCCTGGGACAAACCGCCGCGCTAAAATTTCAAATTTTCGCGCCTTATAAGGGCATGGCGTGGGCGGGGCGAGCGAACGGGGCCACGCGATTGGCTGGAGACGTCTTTTTGAATTAACGCGCGCTTTTTTTTTATACACCCTGAGCCGGCTGCGGGGCGGGGCTGTTGGGGGGGGAGTGGTGGGGTGTGTGGGGGGGGGTGAAATCCACGCGATGTGATTGGCTGGCTGGGGAAGCTACGCGCGGGGTTTTTTTTGCACCCCCCCCCAACCCACAGGTGCTTAAATATGAGCGGGCGTGGTGGGGGGGGGGGCTTGGGGGGTGGGGGGGACCTGAGGGGGGGGGGGGGTGAAGGGGGGCTCGCGACCCGAAAACAAATCGTGATTGGTTGTCTTTTAATTTTTAAATTATGGCGCCTTTATATGGACATGGAGTGGGCAGGGGTTCAATGTTTGACGTTGAGGTTTTTTTTTCTTTCAAAAAGCAGCTTATAAAATGCAAAAGCGCGACCCGTTAGAAGGAAAAGAATATATTTTATTTTTGTATTATTAAACTCAATTAAGGCGCCTTGTTTGGGCATAAAATGGGCGGGGCGCCTGTACTGAACGCTTATTGGCTGTTTTTTTTATTTAAAATTAAGTGATAACGTTTACGATTTATTAATCTCAAATTCTCAAAATCTTGTTCTCTGCCCGCTGTCTCGTCGCCTAACCCTTGAGTAACTCACTTCTATGCCTCCCTGCAGTTATGAGAAAAGTTAGCTCGCTTTTATACGCTTTTGTTATTTATTCTTTTGATGGTGAAATCATTAAAGTTCCCTGTGGATAAACTCAATCCCTTGTCATAGGAACGTACAATTTCCACCACTCTGCCTCCAGGGCGTATACACAATTGAGCCACATGCCTCAAATGCGCGTTTGAGAAAGGAATCACCTTTATTGTTGTCTCTATATATACTGTATAGAAAATGCATTTTTAAGAAGAACTCCGTTCTGAATCCACCCCAAAAAAAATCATCATTATTATTTAATAAATATATATAGCATCCTCCACCCTTTCAGTTTTGAATGTGGGCGCCATATATGGGCATGACGTAGGCGGAGCAAATTTGGAGGCCGCTGATTGGCCGCTCCCCGTTTGAAATTATAACCGTTGCACGTTGGGCCCCCCCCCCAGGCCCCACCACTTGCCTCCCTCCCTCCCCCCCGTTTCCTCTCTTTTGATTGGACCTTCCTAATATGGGCATGGGGAGGGGGGTGGGTGCTGGCCGATTCTCTGTTTAAAGCCAGAGTCCGTTATTCGTTATTCGCACCTTTTTTATTCTCATTATTGTTATTTGAATCGGTCGCAAAAAAGAATGTTGTCGGTTACGCACTTTATTTGTTGCTTTTTTTGTGTGTGGGTTTTTTTTCGTTTTGCACCCCATCCCCCCCCCCCAACAAACATTTTTTAACGTTCTATATCGTAAATAGGCAGAGCTCTCACAAATCCATTCTCAATCTGGGGGGGGGTCATGATGATGGCAGTGATGAGCAGCACTGCGCTTTGTGAACCTCGGTAACTCGAGTTTGATTCCAGGCCACCGCTAACATCACCAGAACCCTCTACCCACCACCACTGACCAGCGTGGTGAAGTATGGTCAAACAACCGCCACGGCCAAATTCGACGGCGTGGAAAGAGGCCCTCGTCTCGCGGTGGGACTAACGCTGTAAACGATTCCCATTGTTATTGTAAACTAATTATTTCATCTCAGGCTTACAACTCTGCTACAGTCCCTAGTGCCATCCGGAACCGAACTGTCAACAACCCAGCCTCTTCCTTTGCAAATTAATTCAGCGGTGCCACTTCGAGATTCACTGCGGCCCTCTCCCTTGGCCGCAAAGGGCCGCACTCTTGAGAGGAAGGGGACCGTACGAGTCAAAAGCTTTCAGATGCTGTCGTGGTCACTTTAAGATGTTTTCTTGTTCATGTTTTTGTTTGTTGCGGTTGCACCCGATTCAAGAGCCGAATGGCTCACCAGGGGCTATACCAAATAAATGAAACTGAAAAAAAATGAAAAAACTGATGCAACGGGTCTTGCGATGGCATTGCGGTCTGATAAGAGTGGGTTCGCCTACTGGAAGAGTAGGCCAAACACCCTGTAGACAGGCTTTCTAGAGGGCATTAATTCTAGATTTGAAGCTTTCGTGACTGCAAGGATTCATATTCGTAGGTTTTTTCGGTAAAGTCACGTAGGTAAAACATTAAAATTAATAAAATAAAAATAAAAATCACGACGTTTCGTAGGCAACACCTGAAGACGGAAGCTTGTGTTGCCTCCGAAACGTCGTGATTTTTATTTTATTTTATTTTACTTTTAGTAATTTTAATGTTTTACCTACGTGACTTTACCGAAAAAACCTAAGAATAGGCTCTCTAGAGTTCCCCTCCAGCGAAGACCCTTCCGCCATGAGTGACGTGGACAAGCGATTGCAGGTCTGCGCATGTACCTTTTGTATTGATTGAGTAATTTTTATTATTATTAAAGTACTCTACCGGTTAAAGGGGACTGCATTGATTTCACCTGTCGGTGGTGGCCATGCACTTGACCCGTGATCCCCAGCACTGCGGAGGTTGGGGTCACACAAATGTTGTGAAAACTCCAGTCCGGTGGGCGTTGGGGAAGTGCCCATACCCCTGGCTTGCCAGAAGGCAGTGCAGAAACAAAAATGTGGACTCCACCTACTCTTTGGTTCTTTCGGTAAAGTCACGTAGGTAACAAATAAAATAAATGAAAACAACTAAATTAAAACACGACGTTTCGGGCGCAACACAAGCGTCCGTCATCAGGTGGAACAACCACAGAAAGAAACAATTGCTGAAATTGCTTTAAGTGGGCACAATTGTTTCTTGCTGTGGGTGTCCCACCTGAAGAAATACGCTTGTGTTGCGCCCGAAACGTCGTGGTTTAATTTAGTTGTTTTCATTTATTTTATTTTTTACCTACGTAACTTTACCGAAAAAAACAAAGAGTATGAATCCTTCCAGTCACGAAAGCTTCAAATCTAGAATGGACTCCACCTGTTCCATCTGCACGCGGGAACGGGCTGTTTGCTCCGGGTTTCCTCCAAATTCAATGGCCGATCACATCTTCATATGTAGAGGACGGCAGAGCTCTGCGGTTGGGGGGGGGGATTTGACGCCGCGTGACTGCTGCCTTCCCACTCGACTGTGCTTCCTTCTCGCGCCTCTGAGTTGCTATCTCTCTTCTCGAGTGAAGGAATACTGTACTATATAGCGCGGGAGCGTGTTATAAGGAGAAATTATTAATACTATTCTTGGTTCTTTCGGTAAAGTCACGTAGAAGGGAAATAATAAAATAAAATAAAAACTATTTTGTTTTAAAAAATATTTTTTTTTTAATTTGTGTTGCTTATATTTTTATCATTTCCCTTCTACGCGACTTTACCGAAAGAACCAAGAATATGAATCCCTGCAGTCACGAAAGCTTTAAATCGAAAAGTATTAATACTATTTAAGTGGAGGGGCTAGACGCGGGGGGCATTTCCACGGATAGTTGCTGTGGATTTGCACAACGGGCATTACTTTAATTGAACCAGGTGACGCGGGGTATCGCTTAATTTTAAAGATATCGCTTGTGTCAGCCGCGACAGGGGATTTAACGGAGGTTCGTGGAGAAGCGTGCGTTTACCATTGTGGCCACCTCCCTTTGTTACATCCGTTAATGAGGAGTTCGCGTGATTCCTGCAGCCGCTACGTTTTTTTTTAATCTCATCTCGAAAACGTATCAAATCACCAGGGGTGGGTGAATCGTAACATCACTAGAAATTCAAGTTTCGGACACCGATCATGCAGGTATGATCAAACCCACTGCTGTATGAAGGTCTCCAAACCATCGGCATCTCAGTTTCACGTACAAACAAATCCACCCAGCTTCTCAAAGTGAGCCGATGTCATCCCTCCATCCTCTGCGACGGCACGGCCTCTCTCGGACGAATTCTCTTTCTACACGCTTTCATTTAACTCACTCTGTCTGTTGTTGTTGTGGTCGTTGTTATATGCTCAAATCTTGTAACTCAATTTTAACCCACTTCCCAATGTGGTATCGACTGCAAACGTGGTATACTTATGTCATACTGATGACAATACTATATTTTATCATAACAAATAAAAACATATTTTCATATGATATGTTTCGGCTTGGGTCTAATTGTCCACGGGAAACAGACGGTGGCTGTAATTGGCCAGGGTCTCTTACGTTCTGGCAAGCTTCGGGGCCACTTCCTGGAGTCGTGGAGTTCTTCCATTACTAGTACATTTCATTAAAGCGTGTTTTAAAAAAGTGTTTTTAAATCTTACTTATTTGGCTTCTAGTCCATCGTGTCTCGACCACAAGCCTGATTACCATACCATCTAGCAACGTGTGCTAACCCCCCCTCCTCTACCTAAAGCGATACGATGTCTTTAACGTGTGCACGTGTTATCGAATCCACGTTTTCCTTTGTCTGCAATTCCAAGCGTGCACTCCAACGTTGCTTCTTTGCACACTTTTCAGCTTTTATTCAATTTTGTCAATTCCCGTGCGCCTGTCAATTCCCGCGCGCCTGCCACGAGCGCCAATGGTCTAATTGATAATTAAATGTTTGAGAACAAACGCACGTTTAGAAAGTGCTCCAAAAAAACATTAATATGCACGATTAGTCTTCCTTGTCCTAATACAGTATTAGGTGTTGCTTCCGTCTGCCTCTAACTCCAGGAAATGATTGAAGAACTTACGTTAGAAAAGGCTGCAAAAGTGGGGATTAAGATGAATCAGCAAAACAAGAAACGCCGATGACCAACACAAGATTTGCCGACGCGTTATTTTCAGAATTTTTTTTAATCATTTGATAGCGTTCATTTACAAACACTTAATAATTACTTATGGACATAGTAACTATTTCTTAAGTACTAATAGAAAACGGACATTGACACACAGATAATGAATAACTTATCACAACGGTTGGTGCAAGGAACTTGGTCCAAGTCTATATTAACAAATCAAGAGCAGAAATGAAAAAAAATTCAGTTTAAAACATTGTTGAAATGTGCAAAATGTTATTACGGTTGTTAAATAGTTAATTGTGAAAATTGCTTTAATTTCGTTAAACAAATAAGCTCACCGCGAACCCATAAATACAGCCATTCGTATTAGTATAAAAAAAGCATGCTGAACTTTCAAGCCCTTTGGTCAATTCACTGCTGGATTAAATCTTCCCCACACTTCCCCCTCACCACGTTAGTCAGTGCAGGTTGGTTGGTGAAGCGGAGGAGGGTGGCGGCGACAGCCAAACCGGTTCAGATAACAGCCGCCACCGACCTGAGCCGTGGCCAGGTTATAGAACGCAGGCCGCCGGGTTCATAGCGCAGTGCGCTAACCACTCCACCACAAGCCTCAAATATTCGTCACGGATGAGACCGGACTCTCAATTGTGATCCATCCGCTGCTCGATTAAAATATGGTCAACAAGTCGTCATGGCACCTCGCCATCGCTTCCTTCCTGTTGCGAGCTTACGCCCATGCCTGTCACGCAATCGACCTCCGACCTCCAGTTTCCCCACAATGGAGATGTAAAGGTCCTCTTGCTACACAAATGGACGCATCCGTCAAGAACCACTCCACTCTTGCAGTTTCATTGGCATCATTGCCACCCGGCTGTAAGAATTGGGCCGAGTCACCGACCTCTGGACGGCGCTGCAAACTGGCCATGTCGGCAGCCTGCTCGTATCAATCCTCCGGCGACCCAGTCGGTACCGGACCAGATGGCACTCGCCACCAATGTTAGCCATAGTCGGGAATCGAGAATTTCGGTGGCCCAGTTTAGGAGTAAAAACTAGAAACTATTTTTGTATTAATCTTGATTGGAGGCTTTCGTGACTGCAGGAATTCACTCTCTTTGGTTCTTTCGGTAAAGTCGCGTAGATGGAAAAAAAATTGTAATAAAAAAATAATAGATCACGACGTTTCGATCGCAACAAGCGTCGTGATCTATTATTTTTATTTCATTAATTTTTATTTTACATCTACGTGACTTTACCGCAAGAGCCAAAGAGTATTTTAGTATTGTACCAGGTAAGTAAGACCCACCGAGCTACATAGCTCTGTTTCAGAAGCGATCAGGCCACAAATTATGGCTAAACAAAAAGTGGCTTATCGCGTGGAAATGTATAGCAGCCAAAAGCCCTAACCGTGCAGTGGGCCAACTAACCGCGCCACCGCTCCACCCACTGTCATTAATATGCACTAGCTAAACACTTATATTGGAGTAGCTTCGTTGAAGTCCAGCTTTCAAATCATTAAAATAACATTGGTCAACGAGTTAACACTACCTTTAGGAAGGGAATCATAGCAACTTAAAAGCTTAATTTATCACATATTTAAGCCATACACAAAATACACTCAAATAGACGCGACCTCCATAATCGCTACAAAGACTACACGAAAGCGTTAAACAAAAGTAGTTTTGGTCGTAGGGGGTTACTCATCCATATTTCACGCTGGCCAGTACGTGCTGGTGGAGAAGGGGTGCTCAGGAACGCTTCAGATATCACTCGCCACTGATTGAACACACGTGGCCGGGTTCATAGCGCAGTGCGCTAATCACTGCGCCACCGCTCCCCACCCCAAGTGTAGCCGTTCGCTGTGGATCCATCCGTGCCTGGGATACATTTCAGACTCCCTGCCGTTCTACGTTCAGCGTTCATATCGTAGGGAGGTCGCGACCAAGTGACGTGTTCGTTCTCGGGTTAGGAATAGAGTTACGAATCGAGTTGACTTTCGTAATGATCAGGGGGGGGGGGGGGGGAATAAACAAAAAGTATGCCGAGCGAGAACTATCTGGGGCAGAGTTCCAAAACATCTCTGCGTCACAACCTGGAGATGAAGCCATCTTATCTATTGCCACTTCAGCAATTGTTTCTTGCTGTGGTTGTCCCACCTGATGACAGACGCTTGTGTTGCGCCCGAAACGTCGTGATTTATTTCATTTAATACCCACGTGACTTTACCGAAAGAACCAAAACAGTAAGGATCCCTGCAGTGACGAAAACTTCAAATCTAGTCGAACAAATCATGGGCCCCGCGCGTCAATCAAATCTATTGGGTAACGCGGCACAAGTGGAGTTCAAATCCCGCCACTAGGGGGCGCAGAGGGGCTTGTGAATTTTTATCCGGGCCACTCACCGGTCGAACTCTCCCGCCCCCTCAATATCCCTCCTCCCACGTTCGCCACGACTCGTGGTGGTCAATCCACTGCTGGATGGATGATGGCCTCCCCCCCCCCTACCAGCATTGGCCGTGCGAGTCGTGGGATTGGGGGCGATTATTTTGCAAAGCCGCACAATCCCGCTCGAGTGCGGGTTGGCGGAAGTGGGAGAATATAACCCCAGGAATATACTGCGTTTCTTAATTTATATCCTCAAATCTTGTAACTCAATTTTACCCACTTCCCAATGTGGTATCGACTGCAAACTTGGCATACTTATGTCATACTGATGACAATACTATGTTCTATCATAAAAAATAAAATAAAAATAAAAAACATTTTTTTTATCTGTTATGTTTCGGCTTGGGTGTAATTGTCCACGCTCAACTGACGTTGGCTGTAATTGGCCACGGTCCCTTACGTTATGGCAAGCTTCGGGGCCACTTCCTGGAGTTGTGGAGTTCTTCCATTAATAGTACCGTACATTTCATTAAAGCGTTTTTTTTTATATTAATTATTTTGTTTGCATTACTCCACTAGTTGCCCCCCCCCCCACCAAACGTTGCAGAGCCCCCGTATATTCACGGCGCATGTTCACGCCCTTCCTCGAATCGCGTGCGGGTGTCGTTCACCCGTACGCACGGCGAGGTCACGAGGTTGGTCTGGGGACGAGTGAACAGAGATGAGCATCGTGACACAGAAGCACCCTGAAATTTACACGCCTGGCGCACCCCTATCAGTTGTACGGTTTTGGAAGGTGCGGGTCGCATCACGCGGCCGGGGTCATTATAAATGGTAGGGCGGATAGGCAGCTCCGGGGCAGATTCGCCGAATTGTCGATTTCGATCAATCGATCGATCTTCCGAGCACGAACGACGCGTCATGAAATATTAAATGAACACCTCATTTTATTCAAGTTGATGGAGAAGCCTGAGCGCTCCACGACTACCACAGATAACATATTTTGTTGCTTGGGAAGTATTACAATTGCAGTACTTTTGTAATTTTCGCCACAGTATTATTATCTAGTTCGGGACCAACACAAAGACATTATTTTATCGAAGAAAATCGTAATAGGTCTCGGATTAGCGTTTGCCGTCTAATCCAAAATGCTCATTTAAATGCTATAATTGTGGAAGTCATAACAATGGCCTTAATGCAGAAATGCCTCCGAGTCTCAAGCAAGACCTTTTTTTCAGGACGGTCCTGCCTGCTGCATTGGGATGTTTGACCAACTTTTACCCCCCGCGGAGGCGTTTTGAGGGCGTGAGAAACCCAAATAAAACTCACAAGCAAAGCAAAAGGACACAATAGCCACCTACTTGGCTGTACACGGTCACATCTTTATGGCCACCTAGCAACCTCGCCGGGCCACGGAAGCCCCAACACCTCACGGCTAATAAAAAAAAAATGAAGCGAAAATACTAATCTTGCGTCACGCACGGTCCAATTAAACGCCTCGCGATTGCGAGAATAGATTGGGTTCATGAACTGATTAAATTAACCACCAACCACTACATTAGCAGCAGGTAGCTCGCCGCATCTGGTGGCTACCGAGTGTCCAGGGGCGGCGAATTGGTCATCCCCTCCCCTCCTCCTCCTCGTGCCGTCTTCCTCTAGAGGGCGGCACGCACACGCACCGCCACGGCCCTCAGAACCCCCACGGACCCCACGGCCCATTTGGGCCCCCAGCCACATCCCAGGCCCTGCCGCCGCCGCATGAGGGCGTTGGCGCCCACCACGGCGACGCAGGGCAGCAGCGGCAGCAGCGCCAGCCCCACGGCGCCCGGCGCCCCGAGCTTCCCCCCCGCCGCCGCCGCGCCGTCTTCGCCGCGGACTAGGAGGGAGGCGAAGAAGCAGCAGCAGCAGAAGGCGAGGAAGAGGGCGACGGAGAGCCAGAGAGCGGCGTGGAGGAGCGCGGGCCGGGGAGAGGACGCGGGGCCTAGCGCGCGGAGCAAGGCCCGGCCGCCCCGACCGAGGACCTTCCGCGCCGACGTCTCGGAGATCCTGGCGGCGCGCGCCGCCAGCGCCGCCGCGTCGGCCCAGCGAAGGCTCGCCAGCGCCGAGAGGAGGACGAGGCCCTGCTCCACCTCGAACGGGAGCCACGCGGTCGCCAGCTCCTCCTCCGTCACGCCGTCATCCGCGTCGCCGTCGAGAAGCGCAAAGACGTCGGCGGCCGTCGACGCTCGCGATGCCGACGCTCGTCCACCGGCTCCGACACCCCAGCCGCGGTCAATGTCGAGTTCGTCAGCCTTCTGTTCAGTCCCATCGACGTCGTCGTCCTCTTCCGTCTCCTCCTCCAGGATGACGGACAGGTGGTGGTTGTGGCCGTAGACGGCTCCGTCTTCATCCGTTGACCCCAAATCCCCTCCGCCCAGGCCTCCGCCGCTGTCGCGCCGAACGCCGCCGCCGCCATCATCCTCCCCGCCGCCGTCGCCTTCGTCGTCGTACGGAAGTCGCGGCAGGGGCGCGTCCCTGAGCCGTCCGAGCGGCACGTCGGCCCAGCCGCGCACCAGGTAGTCCTGGCAGCGGGGACCAAAGCTCGGCGGCTCGGGCCGGGCGGCGCACGCGGCGGCGCACAGCAGCTCGTAGCGCTCGCGGAACACGTGCATCTTCTGCAGGAAGGCCACGGGCTCGCCCAGCAGCATCGCGTCCTGGGCCTCCCCGGCCAGCGCCAGCACGGCGGCGTGCTCGTCCAGCACGCCGCGCAGCACGCCGATGGCCCGCTCGTAGCCCAGCGAGGCACGCCGGCTGGCCGCCTCCATGTACTCCATCACGGCCATCTGCTGCTTGCCGAGATCGTCGCGCAGCGCCGCGAAGTAGGCCTCGACCTGCGCCGCCTCCTGGTTCACCAGCACCTCGTACCCGGTGCGCCGCGCCTCCAGCTCCAGCAGCTGGGTTCGCGCCGTGGCCCAGGGCCCCGGGTAACGTTGCTTCGCTCGACGTTGCGGGCTCCGATTCCGCTCCTCGTTTTGCTCGTCCACCGCTTCCTTGGCCCCTCGAGCGACCGCCTCGTCCCCAGCAGCCCGTTCTCCCCGTCCATTCTCCCCTCCCTGATCTTCCCTTCCACTCCCCACCTCCTCCTCGCTCGTCCCGCCGCTTGTCGTCCTCCTCCTCCTCCGGCGACCCTCCCCTTGCCGCTCCACATCCGGAGCCTCTTCCTCAACCTCCTCCTGATGCTGGTCATCCTCGGCAGCATCGTCACCATCGTTACCACGATGAGCATCGCCAACATCTTCCGGAACTGGATCCGAAACGGTAACCGAATCTCCAACTCCCTCCTCCTGATGGCCCACGCCTACCTCCCTCACGTTGTTGTCGTCGTCGTCACCGCCACTGCTACTACGGCCGCCGGCGCCCCCGTCGTCGCCTTCGGCGACATCATCGTCGTCGGAGAGCAGCGCGCGCGTGCTCTCCTCGAGCGCGCGGCCCTCGCGGGCGCAGGCGGATGCGAGCGACTCGATGTCGTGGCTGCGGTGCTCGCCCAGCGTGAGGCAGAAGCCGCACACGAGCGTGCGGTCCGTGAGGCAGTAGACGTTGAGCGGCTGCTCACTGTGCTCGGCGCACGCGGGCGGGCGCGCCGACTCGGCCAGCTCGCGCTCGCGCTGCAGCTTCTGCTGGCGCCGGTACTTCTCCACGATGGCCACCAGCGAGTAGTTGAGCGGCAGGTAGGAGAGGCCCGCCGAGGGCATGTCGAACATGTGGCGGCAGCTCGGGCACTTGAGAGGCACGCGGAGGGCGCGCCACAGCGGGAACTGCTCCACCGTGGCCTGCAGGACGCTCTCCAGGCAGCGGCGGCAGAAGGTGTGCGAGCAGGGCAGGACGCGCGGCTCCTCGAACAGCGAGAAGCACACGGGGCACGTGAGGTCCTCCTCCAGGTGCTCCATGGTTGAGGAGCAGGGCGGCGAGGTTGAACGACGCGGCGGAGGAGGAAGCAGAGGAGAGCTGCGGATTTCGCAGGGAGTCTGCTGCTAAAAAGTTTTTAGTTTTTGTATTCGAGCGGTGCTGCTCCCCCGACAGCCCGAATCGCTTTGGGTGTTGTTCCTTAAAATTGTCACAAATCGGAAAAAAAACAGAACTATAAAAAAAAGATGCCTCGGCAAGCAACGTTGCAGAACTTTGGTCCAATCCTGCGATGGGTGCAGATTCTTTGAAGGCTTCCGAGATTAATCCTGAAAATGAGAAGGTAGCAGTTGGCGGAGAGGGAGGGAGGTATGGGGGGTTGCAAGGAAAAAAACAAGACAGCAAAATGTTAATGGATTCAGCAATGCATGCGTGTGGGTTTTAAAAATGGTGTTATTTATATTGTACAATTTGTGGTGCTGTCGTGTTCCGAAAAAGTATCCGGTAGGATTTCTCGCACAGCAGTGCAAGCTTTTGTATTGGAGTAAAAAGGCTCACGGAATAAAGTATCGCAGCGCTCCCCGTGGCGCGAGCTCCCATCGAATAACCCTCCGGTGCACACGCGCAGTGCTGTAGAGGGCAGCACTTCATTAGGTTCGTCACATGACCGTAAAGCCGACGTTTGAATTGTGTGTACGGACAGTGCTCGACTTACGGACCACAATTCGCTCCTGGGACCGATTGAACGGTGCGTGGTCGCGGGTGTTTTTTTTTTATTCCACGGCTGGAATTTAGCCAAATTAAGATCAGCAGCAAATTTTAAAACGTGAATATTTTTCGCGTGTGTGTGTGTGTGTGTTACCAACTCACCAACTACACTTAACCTGGTTTAAATCATGAAATCACATGTGGCATCAGTGAAGCCAGCTCAGCACTTAGACTTTTGAGCTACCTGGCCACCAAGGGCTTAAAAAAATTGATAATTCAAAACCCTGAAATTCATAATCATCCACTCTGCAATACAACTCGATTCGCACAGTTAGGACGCAATGGTTAAAACAATGATATGGTTTCCAATACGCGTTGGGTCAATAGATATTTTTTTTTCTCAGGAAAACACCATATGTACATTACAGGACACACATGTAGAATCGATTTAAACCGAAGCATGTGTAAGTACATGAAATGTACTTACACATTAATTAACTGCTAATTAAAACACAAATCATATGCTAAATTAGCCCTTCGGTGCAGGCAGGCCCTCAACCAGCAGGAGATGGCCAAACGAGATATTCATGTAAATAACATGCTAATGCAACGTTAGCATCTGCTGTGGTTTAGCCACGAGACGGTGGGGGGGGGGGGGAAGAGATTAAACAAATCAATGCTGGAATCGAATCTCTGTTCTCAATATTGACGATTCGTCCAATCTCTCTCCGTGTGTGTGTGTGTTGCAGCTCGTTACACGCCTGATTAGTACAGCAATTAGGGCAGGCTCAGATATTGCAACAGTTTGCCGCAAGGTGTCATGGGAGGCACAACACGTGTGCTCACTGCTCACAGCAGCAAGCGCCCATCGCCCCCTTATCGCCACGTGTCCTGCCCGTAACGGCCCCACTTTATTTTCTCAACGGGGTGAATTATGCCGTGATCCTGCATGTGTTCTCTACGAAATGAATCGCTTACGAGTACAAACCCGCATGGTCGGAAAGCGTTGCATGGTCAGGCATATGCACGGTTTTTCTTCCTCGGTCTTTTTTTTCTTACAATTTCGTGTTTAATTATGCACCGGGAAGCGTCGCGTTACACGTAAATGGGAAATCAGTTTCTAAATTACCATCGTTAGAAAAGCTCAATTATTACGAAACACCCCCCCCCCTCCCCCAGGGATTAAACACACGTTTCTGTGATTAGATTCACGAGTGAGAAAAAGCCCTGTTTTTGTTTTGGCAGAAGCGCCCCTAATGGCTGTAAACATGGGTCAACGTGAAACTCTTTCAGAATCAGAACCCGTATTTAGACTACAGGAGGAATCCGATGAGCTGTGAGGCTCTTCATCGCAAATGTCCAGAATGGGCGGGTCAGATCTTGGAAGCGAAGCAAGTTCGAGCCTTCGACGGCTCCTCGGATGGGCGAC
Source organism: Lampetra planeri (assembly GCF_965212315.1). Taxonomy (NCBI): domain Eukaryota; kingdom Metazoa; phylum Chordata; class Hyperoartia; order Petromyzontiformes; family Petromyzontidae; genus Lampetra; species Lampetra planeri. The sequence continues at coordinate 2,805,617 of NC_136133.1, read as the reverse complement.
CACTCTACTTGTAACAGGTGCTATAGGCTTGCTGCGTGGCCACGTGGTGGGCATTGTAGAAAGCTGCATTGTTGTACTGTACTCCTACGCTCCCACGTCAACGGCTTTACGAAACAGGCACTGACCAATCTGGATTTGAAGTTTTCGTGACTGCATGGAATCCATACTCTTTGGTTCTTTCGGTAAAGTCACGTAGATATATTTTATTGTATACCTACGTGAAAGAATCAAAGGAGTAAGGCACCGACCAGCGTGGTGAAGTATGGTCACACGAGTCGCACGGCCTTAATCCAGCGGTGGATTTGTTATCAGGCGCTCTCGAGATAAACACACGCGCGCTCGAGTGCGAACATGGAAAGTTGTACGCTCTCTTGATTGCATCCGCCGCTGCTAATCATACTAATCATACATTGCGTTGTGAAGCACCCAGCTGTACCAACGCGTTAAATTATACTGGTAGGAACCGCCTGGTTACATCAGCCCACAGGGGATTATTGTGTCCGTCCGTCCGTCGTGCAGGGAGGGGCTGGGTGGGGAGGGGCTGGTCACCCCGTGGTGCCCTTATAAAACTCAACGTTTAACCTACTCACGCCGGCTTGTGCCCGCCCTCACAGTCGTGTAGTAGCTACTACACGTGTAGCCACTTTTGCTCCTAGGATAACTAATCCGGCTACGGGCCCCGCACTTTCAAGGGCCCCGTGCTAAATGCTTTCAAGCTATCAATTCCGGTTCAGTGATTCTGCACTTGCTCTATTACTCTAGTACTATACTGCCTTCAACTTATGAACGACTGGGGTGTTTAAGGTTCTCGATTTGTCGTATTATTTGGCTGTATAGCAAATAAATAAATTACTTTACTATGCAAGTAAAAAATGTGTGATTTAATATTTGTGTGTTTTTTTATTTATTTAGGGCCCTTTTTATAAGATCGTGCTACAAGCCCCGCTCGTGCAAAGCGAAGTCGCTGGACGGCCTCGCGGGCTGTCGACTTCCCTCCCCTGCCCCGCCTGGTCCACCAATCTCCCTCCCTTGGCTATCGTCTCGTGTTACAAACCTGGGGGGGGGGGGGTTCTTCCACAACTCTGCCCTGTCGCCTGACGACGCTGCTTGCAATTACCGGCGAAACGTCGGACTCGAATTGTTAATGTTGGCGCAGGGTTTACTCTCCAACACACCGGTGTGCTGAACTCGTAACGAATTGGACACGTTTTGTTTACGTAACAAACCTTACTAATTGACTGTGTCGGGTTTAACTGCACATTTATATTTTACGCGATATAACCCAGAAAACATCTATTATGGGTTTTGTTAAATGTTGCCAGGCAAGTCCCACTGAACTATTCAACTCTTTTTCAGAAGCGACCTAGCCACGAATGATAGCTCAACGACATGGCTTATCAATCACGTGGGAATTAATAGCACCCAAATACTCTAAGCGCGTGCTGTTGATTCTGAATGTGGAGGGGGAAATTGGGAGAATCCGGAGCAAAATCCATACGACCACGAGGCGAGATACACAAACTCCAAATATACAGCGGCAGCAGGAGTCAGGGTCCGGTTCGAACCCACGACCTCCTGTATACCAGGCGAGGTAGTTAACATCTCCTAGCCACCTTGATGATGATGATGAGAGAGACACACACAAACTCCAAATATACAGCAGCAGCAGGCGTCAGGGTCGGGTTCGAACCCACGACCTCCTGTACACCAGGCGAGGTAGTTAACATCTCCTAGCCACCGTAGCGGGTAGGTATTATCTTCTTGGTTCTTTCGGTAAGGTCACGTAGAAGGGGAATAATAAAATAATAAAAATAAAACATAATTAAATAATTCTCACGACGTTTCGGCTACAACGCAAGCAGCCGTCCTCATGTGAAGAATGAAACACCACCAAGCTTGGAACGTATATTTAAGCTGGGTTGGAGGGGGAAGAAGAGCGCCTTGAAGCTGAGCCTTCTTATCACGGAGCTTGTTGAAGTATCTTAAAGTTTTATGGAATCCCACAGCGTAGTGGCGGTTAAATTTCGATTTAAAGCTTTCGTGACTGCAGGGATTCATCTTCTTGGTTCTTTCGGTAAAGTCAAGTCACGTAGAAGGGAAATAATACAAAATAAATAGTTGAGGGGGGTGGAGGGGGGGTGTTGCATGGCGTGTCCTGCACTGCCAGCTCCAGGTGCTGCTGCCCGTCCGTTGATAGGCGCTCACCTTGCACCTGGCGGGGAAATCATCTCACCACGTGTCTGTGCAACCCATCTGTGTGTCTGTGGCTTTGTCCCCAATCTGTCCACGCTGCATCTCGGTGCTTTAATCGGCGTGTCCCGCGTGTCTGCGTTGAGCTCTTCACCCCGTGTCTACGTGTCGCCCCGTTTGTCATAGTCTCTCGCATACCACCCACCACCCACCCCCATGTGTACCGTCTTCATCATCTTCCCCTCTTGCGAGGTCACGAACTTTAATGCTCCGAAATACAAGCACACGGGTCGGAACCCCAAATAAACAATAATCTATATAATTTGTTATAATTCGGTAAAAAAATACTCAATATTTCAAGAGCCGCAATGCACTCACTGTGTGGTGAATACGAGAAGGCGAGTCCTTAACAACAAAGAGCCGCGTGTTAACGACCTCTGCACCAGGACCCGATCTATTATTCTAGATTTGAAGTTTTCGTGACTGCAAGGATCCAAACTCTTTGGTTCTTTCGGTAAAGTCACGTAGGTGAAAAAAAAGAAGTTAGTTATTTCTATTTTTTATACAAATTTTAAATAATTGAGTTATTCATATTTTTATTCTTATTTTTTTCAATAAAATAAAATAGACATAATTTAGTCATTTCTATTTTTTTTTATTTTAAATAATGTAGTTATTTATATATTTTATTCTTATTTTACTAAAAATATAAATAATTTAGTAATTTCTTTTTTTTTGTAAAAAAAAAGAAATAATTTAGTTATTAATATTTTGTATTTTTATTTTTTCACCTACGTGACTTTACCGAAAGAACCAAAGAATATGGACCCTATTCTCCCCCCCTCTCTCCTTCTTACTCTCCAGGTAAACACAGCTCACCCTGCACCTGCTGCGTGGTTCCCCGAGCCTCCCTCCCCCTACATCCTCCCCCCTACATCCTCCCCCCTACATCCTCCCCCCTCCACCCCCACCACCACCCCCACCACCACCCCCACCAGGTGCACGCAGACAAAAGGCAGAGCGCGGGCAGTAGCACGACAACAGCTGCTGCGGCTCTCCGCGCTTTGCCGCACGGCCGCCCGCGGGAAGCACTTTCTCAAAGTGCACCCAAAAAAAAAAACTTTAATTTTTATTTTCTTCTTTGGTTCTTTCGGTAAAGTCACGTATAAAGAGAAAATAAAAAATTAAATACTAGCATACGACGTTTCGATTTCTCTGTGTGCCTATGTATGTGTGTCTCTCTCTATGTATCTCTGTGATATCTGTCTGCTTATATGTCTGTTTATATGTCTCTGGTTCTGTGTTTTATCTTTCTCTCTCAAATTTAGCATTCTCTGGAAGAACGTAATCCACCAGGTAGGGTGTTGACTGTTATGTTATCCGACTCTCTGTTGTATTATTACATTACATTTCTAAGTATACTAGATTTGTGTTTCTATTTCATTTATACCTGATGATTGCTTGTGTTGCAATCGAAACGTCGGATGCTAGTATTTTATTTATTATTTTCTCTTTATACGTAACTTTACCGAAAGAACCAAAGAGTAATTCCCGCAGTCACGAAAGATCCAAACTAAGTTTTATTTTTCGATTTGAAGCTTTCGTGACTGCAGGGATTCATCTTCTTGGTTCTTTCGGTAAAGTCACGTAGAAGGGAAATAATAAAATAATAAAAATGAAACGTAATAAAATAATAAAAATAAAACATCATAAAATAATATAATATAAAAATATAATATAATAATGAAATGAAATAATATAATTCTCGCAAATGTTATTCTTTATTATTTTATTATTTTCCTTCTACGTGACTACCGAAAAAACCAAGAAGATAAGTTTTATTTTCTTGTCACGTGGCCCGTGCACCGCACCACACCACCGCCTCGTGCGATTGGTCGATTGGCGCAGACGACCACGCCCACAGCGCGCGAGCTCGCCCGAGTTGGCTGACGTCACGCCGTCATCTCGCCATCGATTGGACAATAATTTCGATTTGAAGCTTTCGTGACTGCAGGGATTCATCTTCTTGGTTCTTTCGGTAAAGTCACGTAGAATGGAAATAATCATAAAAATATTGGATTATTTTTATTATTTTTATTATTTCCATTCTACGTGACTTTACCGAAAGAACCATGAAGATGGACAATAATTGTGATTTTTTTTTCAGGGAGATGTTTTGACAATCCACTGCTGGATGAAGACCTCCCCGTGCCGTGTAGATCATGGAGGGGGGGGGTGTTGTTTTGCCATACTTCACCAGGTTGGTCACTACGGGTTGACGAAGGACCGGTTCAGATCTCACCTCGCTACTGATGTTTGCAGTGGCCAGGAATTGAACTCTGGTGGCAGATGGCCAACTACTGCGCCACCGCTTCACACCGCCATCACAACGCGCCCTCTCATATCGCACATACATCACACTCGTACATACCCCCTACTATCACACCCATCAATCACAGTAACTCCTTGCCATCATACCGCTCCCATCCACAACATCACCCCCATCCACACCATCACCCCCTCCCCGCCTCCACACGAACCCCCCGGCGTCTGTGGCGATGGATTTGACAATAAACAAAGCGATTAATAAAAAAAAATTGGCTTGCCCAGGTGTCCAACTCATCTTGTGGGGGAGGGGGAGGGGTGTGACACGCGGCGGTGGCGGCGTCGACGGTTTAGGACCGCGTCACGCCGAGACCACGTGGCGAGCACGTGACGAGCACGTGGCGCCGGCTAACAGCAACGACACAAAAGACAAAGACTCAGTGGACACACGCAGACACACACAGACACACACAGAGAGACAGACACACAGAGACTCACACACAGACACACACAGAGATTCAGTGGACACACACACAGACACACAGAGACACAGAGAGACACAAACAGACTCACACAGACTCACACACAGAGATTCAGTGGACACACACACAGACACACAGAGACACAGAGAGACACAAACAGACTCACACAGAGAGACACACACACAGAGACTCACACAGACACACACACAGAGATTCAGTGGACACACACACAGACACACAGAGACACAGAGAGACACACACAGACTCACACAGACACACGCACACAGACACTCACACAGACACGCACACAGAGACACACACACACACTCACCCGTCATGATACACGTCGAGTCTCAAGGATGACCCCCCCCCCCCCCGCTTTTGGGACGACTCACGGTTTTACGAAATGTGTCTGCGCGTGTCTCACGGCTGCGCAACGGATTCACTTTGTTGTTGTTGTCATTGTTGTTGTTGTCATTGTTGTTGTTGTCATTGTTGTTGTCGTTATTGTTGTTGTTGTTGCCCGAGCAGAGTTAACCCGGCCCCCCGTGTAGTTTAACCGGCAATTGCTGCCGATTGTGGATGTTTTTTTTATGTCAGGGTCAGATCCACTTTCTCCGAGTAACAAAGGGGGGTGGTGGGGGACACACACACAACTATCCAAGGTGATTATTTAATCCACCAAGTGGTGGACATTAACCGATTGTTGCGACGTAAAACTCATTTTGTAACCACCCCCCCACCCCCCATGAGACTCGCCCTTGGCCCTCCAGGTTTATTTGGGTCTCGCTCCCGGTTTGTTCGGTTTCCGTCTCCGTTTACTTTTAGGATTTCAGCCGTGGGTCTCGCGGTGGGTGGGGGTTGACGAGTACAAGGCACGCTCACCACATCACCTTACCAGCAGCAATCACCAAGACAGCACAAAGACAAAGATTCCCCCCGTATAGCCTCAACAGACTGTTGGGGCAAGTGCTGTTAGCGAGCACATTTAAAGGCCGGCACGGCACACGAGTGGGTGGGTGGCCAGCACCACGCCCGACCGCCTTTGTCTCCCTAGTGGCGATGGTTTACTACACCACCGCACCAGGTTACTCACCTGAGGCCGAGTCGACCTAGGGGAGGCCTAGGACCGGCTCAGATTATAATCGTCACTGGGTGTTGGCCATGGAGCGGGAACGAACTCGGGTCGCCGGGTTCGTAGCGCAGCGCGCTAACCGCTGCACCACCGCTCCCCATGCACATCGCGAGTCAGCAAAGCAAGTGACACGGATTCGCCCATTCTAGGAATTGTTAGCGTGGCACTTTGCGCTAAGATTACTCCCCGTCACCAACTCCTACCAACCCCCGCCACGGCGAACATCAGCGGCGAGTAAAAGCTGAACCTGAAGACGGAAGCTTGTGTTGCCTCCGAAACGTCGTGATTTTTTTTTATTTTACTTTTATTCATTTTAATTTTAATTTTTTTACCTACGTGACTTCACCGAAAAAACTAAGAATACGGTGTTGGAGGGCCTGTCCCTCCCCACGCCTCTTCTGAATGCCTGCATGCTCAACTTCTTTCGCACCGTACGTAGCCAACTGTGCTAATCGGAGGTGCGAGAGAGAGTCGGGGAGAGGGGGGAACAAACCAACCTCTCCACTACACCAACCCGCACCGACCGGATTGGTGAAGTATGATCAAAGGGGCTGCCGTGACAGACGTGCAAGATGCCTCGAACCAGCCGTGGACTAATTAACGCTATCTATCAACAATACAAACTGGGGACGCGAGTTAAGCGAGTTTTTTTTCGTATTTTCGCTCGGCTATTCCCGTCTACGCGGTTGATAATATTGTTCCCAGGTTGGCGACACATTCATTATTTACTTACTGCGCGAGAAACCGGTTTCCGTCGAAGCCGGTGGGGGGATGGAGGGGAGCGGAGCTGCGGTGTGATGTGTAAACACAGTGGGGAGCGGTGGCGTTGTGGTTAGCGCGCTGCGCTATTAACCCGGCGACCCGGGTTCGATTCCCGCTCACGGCCAATATCGGTGATTATCTGAACCGGTACTGGGTCTCCCCTAGGTCGACTCGGCCTGAAATGAGTACCCGGTGCGGTGTGTAAACTTCGACACTGGGGAGACAAAGGCGGTCGGGCGTGGTGCTGGCTACCCACCCACCCCCCCTCGTATACCGTTCCGGCCTTCATAAATGCTCGCTAACAGCACTTGCCCCTACAGTCTGTTAAGGCTATACGGGGGATCTTTGTCTTTGTTGTGTGTCACGGCGTGTTTGTGTGTGTGTGTCACGGTGTGTCTGTGTGTGTGTGTATGTCACGGCGTGTGTGTGTGTATGTCACGGCGTGTCTGTGTGTGTCACGGTGTGTCTGTGTGTGCTACGTGAATGTGGAGGCTTCTGTGCCTGCGTTGTATGCCGCGCTGCGCTACCAACTTGACTCGATTTCAGACTTCTCGATATCGGGATTTTTGCACCCCCCTCCCCCCCCTATAGGGCAGACTTACAGTATACCGGCAAAACAAAAACACGTTATCGATTCAAGGCAATATCGGATTGCCACTGATACAGCCCCATACGCCAGTACACACAAAAAAAAAATACATAAAATGTTCCCCCACGCAGACTGCCGGTACACGCGGGTCGACAATAAAGACGGTCCACTCACCCAGCTCTGGGGAGACGCAGCAGCAGCAGGAGCAGCAGCAGCAGGAGGAGCAGCAGGAGCAGCAGCAGGCGGCGTTGTGCTCGAGTCGCGACGCGTGCGGTGTTTACAAGGGCGCGACGCGACGCGATTTATACCTGAGCGACGTCTCTCCCCTGTTGTGACGTCAGCACCCAGTCTCACTTCACCCCCCCTCCCCCTACATCAGCCCCCACCACCCCCCCTCTCTCATCATCCACCCACCCACCAACCCATTTCACATTCACTCTTCAGTCCCACTTTAAGCACCAATCTCATTCCCCTCCCATCTAACAGGACCCCCCCTCCCTCCCTCCCTCCCCCGGCTGTCCGCCAACAATCTCACAACCCCCCACCCACCCACCCTCTTCATCTCACCCCCCCCCCCTCCTTCTTACGATCTCACGTAATCCCCCAGTCGCATTGCTCCCTCGACCTCTACCTGCCAACACCTCGCTCAGCCCTCAACTCGTTTCACCTCCTCATCTCACACCCCCCCCCCCCACCCCCCACATCTTCTCCCACACCCCACCCCCCAAATATCCTCATCCCTATCATTCATCCAATATTCCCATCCAATTTAACCTCTCAATTCTTACCCCCTCCCCTCTCTCCCATCTCCCCCCACCCCCACCGCTCCCTAACATCTCATCCCCTTTCGAATATCATCCCCCAAACTCCACCACCACCCCCCCTCCAATTACCCCATTCACTCCTCCAACCCCCACCCACTACACCCCCCCCCCCCACACAAATCTGACACCCCCACGCGTTCTCGGATTCCTAAACCTCCGCCTCACCTCCCATGGCTCGCGCAGTCTCTTACAGCGGCCTACGACTACTCCATCAGCCATGGTCACTCCACTGCTGGATGATGAAGGCCTTTCCCTCCAGGCCGCCACCGCCGCCCCCGTCTCTCGACCCGCAGCAAGACGAGCCGATTTCATCACCAACATCGCCATCAATGAGGCCGATCTCGTGGGGCCTCGCAAGCTAAGCAACGTCATCGAGTGTGGCCATCACTTACATGGGCGACTACCCGATAACGCGCCGCAAACGATCGGCTCGCTCTCGTCGAGAGAGACAGAGAGAGACAGAGACCGGCCCAGAGACGCAAGGAGGGCCGATAGCAAAGCTGGAATGCAGCCACGCCGCGAGCCAGCACCAACAGTTGCCCGAGCTCCGCCGTCCTCTATTCGCGAAGCTGTTACCGGCCAATTGCCCGAGTGTTTACACGTGGTGGAGCAGAGCAGAGAGCACCCGGAGGATACGCACGCGTGCCAAGGGCCACAGATGGAACGGATGGGTGGGGGGGGAGGTTACGCGTGATTTGCTGTACTGCCTTCTGGCGAGCCAGGGCTGCTCGAAGCCCACCGGGGAGGGAGTTTCACCACATCCGTGCGCAGCAAAATCCACGCAGTCCTTGAATCGATGCAGTCCTTGGCGCTGCTCAGAACATCCAGCACGTGGGCTGTGTGCATCGGAACTTCTGAAAACGACGCTCGTCCGTGCGTTCGTATGAATACACCACGGCATTGAATACGTTAACCGATTTTCACCACTAAAAAAACGATCCATTGAATACGTCAACCGATATTCACCACTGAAAAACCCATCCATTAAATACGTTAATCGATATTCACCACTAAAAAACGATCCATTGAATACGTCAACCGATATTCACCACTGAAAAACCCATCCATTGAATACGTTAATCGATATTCACCACTAAAAACCCTATTCATTGAATACGTCAACCGATATTCACCACTGTGTACACCTATCCATTGAATAAATTAACCGATATCGGTGATTACGATGAACTCCCTAAAAGGTGCTTAAGTTAAATTATAAGATAACCCCCCCCCACCACCGCCCACATGGCCCACACGGCTTGTGGAAGCCTCCATCCAGCAGTGCAGAGACAAAGAGCTCTCAATCATTTTGGAGTGGGGTGGGTGTACACAGCTGCGTGTACGCGTGAATTCAGAAACGGTAGCATCATCAGCTTCATGCCTCGAGGGTAGATAAAATGAGTAGCACCTGGCGAGGATTCGCCCACCACCTGGATTGACGCTTCAATGGACGTTGTCACCGATACGCGTTCGGTTTAGCAAATACTGGGACCCGCCCACAGGAACGTGGAATGATCACACACGAGTGAATGTGATGTTCGTGTTGGTCACAACCACCCCCTCGTGTGCCGTGTCGCCATTCAAAGGTGCTCGCTAACAGCACTTGCCCCAACGGCCTGTGGAGGCTACACGGACGACCTTTGTCTTTGTCTGCATGTCTGTTCATCTGCTCGTGTGTGCTTGTTTGTGTGTCTTTGTCCTGTACCTGTGCCATCTCGGTCATCTCAGTCAGTCGACCCGTGGCACCTGCTGGGTCTGCCCCGTGACCTCCTGCCAGCGGGCGTTCGACACTTCACGTGGCCTCAAGGTGCACATAGCCTGGCACAAGCGTCGTGGTGACGTCACCGCCACTTAGTGGCGAATGGCGGTTGTTGTACCTGTGCAAGGGGGAGCGGTGGCGCAGCGGATAGCGCGCTGCGCTCCGATCCCGGCAACCCGAGTTCGATTCCCGCAACATGGCCAAGACCAGTGACGATTATCTGAACCGGTCCTGGGCTTCCCCTAGGTCGACTCAGCCTCAAATGAGTACCTTCGTAGGTGCTCGCTATAACAGCACTTGCCCCTACAGTCTGTTCAAGGCTATATGGGGGATCTTTGTCTGATGTCTATGTACGTTGAACTTCTTTCGCACCGCACGTGGCCAACCGCGCTAATCGGAAGCCTTTGCCGTGTGTACTTGCGCGTATCGATCTCAACCAGGGTGATCGTGTATTTTAATTTCCGGCCACGGTCATCATCAGTGGCGAGTGAAATCAGGGACCGGTGAAACGCTTTGACGTCCCAAACCCCGGGAACTCGCGCTGCCGCTTCGTCCCGGGGCCCCTCCGGCTCCTTCTCAAACGCCTGCACGGTCTGGACCGTGTCACTGAATTATTGATAACGATGATCAAAGGCAAAGACAGCAAGCAGCACGCACGCGCACAGACGCAGAGCGCAACAACGGCCACGATGTCACGACTCACGAATGGCGCTGGTGTCAGGCTCGCTCGCTCGGGGGGGGGGGGGGAGGTCACCAACCAAAACAACAAGAAGAGACATTTTTTTATTCGGTAAAAAAAAAACAATAGTAATATTTGAACAACACAAAAAAACCCGGTAGTCAATAGGTAACGTCGCGAAATGGAGTGTGTATGTTATCCACCCCACCACACCACCCCTGTTCTGAAGCGAGTTTTTTCCGTGTTCTCCGGTTTCCTCGCAAAGAAAAACAACGAGGAGCTGTAACTCATAATGTCCCAATGCCAAAATATACCTGCAATCGACTCGATTACACAGAACAGCAGCAGCAGCGGCAGCAACATCACGACTTCTGGTGACAACGTGGGCAGGACCCTCTTCAGCATTGAGACTCGGCGAAATAAAACATCTGGCCCTGTCCAGCAAGTATTCGACCCCTGTCCATACATAACACACACACAATGTACACACATAACACAGGTTTTTTGGGGTTAGATCGCGTCAATATATTAATGTGTCGTTAAACCCGCCACCACCCACTTTAACAGACTGTAAGGGGCAAGTGCTGTTAGCCGGAACGGTGCACGATGTTTACAAACCACACTAGGTACTCATTTGAGGCTGAGTCGACCTAGGAGAGCCCCAGGACCGGTTCAGATAATCGTCACTGGGTGTTGGCCGTGAGCAGGAATCGAACCCGGGTCGCCAGGTTCATAGCACAGCGTAGCGCTAACCGCTACTCTACCACTCCCCACACACAGACACAAAGACAAAGATCCCCGTATAGCCTTAACAGACTGTAGGGGCAAGTGCTGTTAGCGAGCACCTATGAAGGCCGGAACGGTACACAAACGAGGGGGTGGGTGGCCAGCAACCACGCCCGATCGCATTTGTCTCCCCAGTGGCGATGTTTACACACCGCACCAGGTACTCATTTAAGGCTGAGTCGACCTAGGGGAGGCCCAGGACCGGTTCAGATAATCGTCACTGGTGTTGGCCGTGAGCGGGAATCGAACCCGGGTCGCCAGGTTCATAGCGCAGCGCGCTAACCGCTACACTACCGCTCCCCACACACATACACACATACAGACACACACACATACAGACACACATGCACACGTGCACACTCGCACGCACGCGATCGAGTATAGAGAAGGGTGTCTGTTATCGTCTCAAGTTCCACACGCGGAGCCTGCACCAAATCCCCGCAGTGGCAAGACGAGATGAAAGTTTTTCACACCGCATGCGCCAAGGCAGAAACGAAACTTCCACCAACACCACCACCATCACCTCCACCATCCTCGGGCGATTCTACGAATTTCCGCGTTTAGATCCAAAGAAACATGGACTGTTTGATTAAAGTTGCGGCGCATGTCAGGTGACGGCCGTGGCATCTGTCGGAAAGACCTGTTCTTCACCTGAGGACGGCTGCTTGCGTTGTGGCCGAAACGTCGTGAGAATTGTATTTTATTATGTTTTATTTGTATTAATTTATTATTTCCCTTCTATATAAAGTTTAGTTTACATAAACGAACCAAAAGCATAATATGGATCCTGCCACGCACGATTATACGTTCTCAGCCAAAACTATTTACACAGCAACACTGCGGAAAATTGCGCCGATTCCGATATCCCTCGCCACCGACTTTTAACCCAAAATGCGGCCGGGTGAACATGAAAGTTGGTTCGCTCGCTGACCACCGCGTCGCAGCTCCACGTCCCTCGTCGTAATTCGGGACGCGGTTTAATCTGTCGGAGGTGTCGCCGGTCACCGAGCAGGTTCAAGTTCAAGTTCAAGTAATTTTATTAGGTATAGCCCTGTGAGCCATTCGGCTCTTGAATCGGGTGCGCACGTGCGCACGGAAACAGACGGTTACGCGCAAACTAGCGGACGACGACGGTGTGGTTGCCCTTTACACCTGAGCCCATGAGATTATTCCGTGACCTTTCCGTGACTTGAGATGGATTTATTGCACTTTAGATTCCGCAACCCTCGTAAATACCGTACGAAAACCAACGCATCGTGGCTGCTTGTTTTCAGACAGAAGGCATGTCGCTATAAATAGCTCATGCGGTCGGAGGAGTTGAACAAGGAGAGACGAAAACATTGCGCGTGACGTTGCGAGGAGGAGGAGGAGGCTTGTGGGTTACGTGAACTGCCCCCGTCACCACCTCTACCTGTACGGGTAGCAACGCGTGTGCACGCGCGCACCAATACGATAGAAAAAACAGGGTAGAGGAGCAGCCCCGCAAGTGCTTACTCCACGCCTCTGCTGGCGGAACATGTCCCACGAGAGGGAGATGAAGAGAGCCCCGCTCTCTGCGCTCGCTCGTCACCGTGGCGTGCGCGATGACCACCACCACCACCACCACGTGACTTTTCTTTCGTGTTGTGCGCGGTGCTTTTAGCGCCACAGCGCGTGGATTTGTAGCGTTTGTTTTCATCTGTTTGCTGGTGACTTTGTGCGTTTCATATCGGAATCGCATCCAGTGCTGTTGCTGCTGGCGGCAATAAAAGTTGTTTAAAAGTCAAAAGTCTCCCTCCACGCTGGCGTTGACGTCTTAGAAGAGTTTGGGGCGTCCACGCTTTTCTCCCACCACTCCTGACCTGCCCATCCAATCCACTATAGCTGTGATGTTGAACCCATGATAACCCACTCCTGGCCTGACCATCCACTATAGCTGTGATGCTGAACCCATGATAACCCACTCCTGGGTGGGTGCACAGAGGCCGGGTGGATTCAAGGAACTTGCCCATTGTTTCAACTGCATCTCGACCTTTCAGCTGCGCTTCTGCGGCCGTCTGGAACGTTCTTTCTTCCGAAATTAAGAAGCCACTGGAGCTTTGAATTTTTAAATAATCGAGATTGAAAACTCACTTCTATAGAACTGCTCTTTGTGTTTAGTTTAGTTTTTGTCCCCCCGCACCTCCGAGTAGCACGGTTGGCTGCGTACGGTGCGAAAGAAGTTCTGCGTACATAGATAAAACGGTCGCGTCGGTAGGCAGAACAGGCGACCTCTGGGATTGCAAGTCCAGTGTGCTATTCGGACGAGAAATGCCATCTACGTCGGGCGTGTCGTGACAAGAAATTGGCTGGCTTGAAGGTCGTGATTGAGCACAAGTTGTGTGCGAAAATATCAGGAGGAAGAAAATTACAATGCTCGATGATGTTCATTATGGAATGACATATGGACGTATTTTGGGTCGATAAAACTAGTACCACTTTGTGCAATGTAAATACTGCCCTGGGCCATGGGAACATGGAATTTCCACCACTATATGCTCGTTGGAGGCTACATTTTGACTTTGCTTTACTCTGACTTCCACCGCCACGGAAAGGGAGACAAAGGCGGCCAGGAATGCGTGGTGCTGACGTCACCACCATTTTTTTCATTCTGTGTGCGTGTCGCGGCGCTCGCAGACAACATCTGACCAACCCATTCATCCAGGCAAAAACAGCCGGTGTTTATCTGACATCTTTATATTTTAATAAGCAGTTTGCGCTCAGTGCGTGCGTGAGAGAGGATGTGTGTGTGTATGTGTGTATGTGTGTGTTTGTGTGTATGTGTGTGTTTGTGTGTGTATGTGTGTATATGTGTGTATGTGTGTCTGGGCAGCCACCGCATGCCTAAACAGCTTTTGTTCGGCCGGATCGAGGGGGCTAAACGGGCGCGGCACGGGCTAGAGAAGAGATGGAGTGACGTGATACAGGAGGACGTGGAGCTGCGTGGACTTGCCGATGACTGGTACCAGCGGTGTCAAGATCGGCCTCTGTGGAGGAGGCTCGTGAAGGACGCTACTGGGCAGTTGGAGGCAGTGGCCCTCCAACAACAACGGAGGGCGGAGGAGCGACGCTCACAACAACGAGCGGAGCGCCGGGTGGCTAAAGCACAGCAAGTTGGTACAGTAGGGGGCACAGGTGGTGCATCAGCCAGTCATCTCGGTCATCTCAGTCAGTCGACCCGTGGCACCTGGGTCTGCCCCGTGACCTCCTGCCAGCGGGCGTTCGACACTTCACGTGGCCTCAAGGTGCACATGGCCTGGCACAAGCGTCGTGGTGACGTCACCGCCACTTAGTGGCGAATGGCGGTTGTTGTTGTTGTTGGTGCGGTAGTGTAGCGGTTAGCGCTACGCCGCGCTACAAACCCGGCCACCCGAGTTCGATTCCCGCTCACGGCCAACAACACCCAGTGTCGATCATCTGAACCGGTCCTGGGCCTCCCCTAGGTCTACCCAGCCTCAAATGATGACCTGGTGCGTTGTGTAGTAAACATCGCCACTGGGGAGACAAAGGCGGCCGAGCGTGGTTACTGGACACCCACCTCCAAACAGCACTTGCCCCAACAGCCTGCGAAAGGCTACGCGGGGGATCTTTGTCTTTGTTACATTGTAATTATATCAGCGTCGCCCGTGAAAGCCGAGAGGGGGGTGGGGGCGGGGCTCTGTGGGTCTGTGACGTCACCGCTCAGCTGTTGTCAGGTGAGAGCGGCGACGGCGGCTTCACCTGGTCGCCTCGTGGAGCACGTGACCGTGCGAACGGGGCCAATGACATGCGCGTCTCTCCTGGCGCTGTGCGCGTGTTTTTGTTTTGTGTGTGGCCTTTGCGCGCGTGTGTGTTATTGTGCGTGTCTCTGTGTGTGTCTGTGTGTGTGTTATTGTGCGTATCTCTGTGTGTGTCTGTGCGTGTGTTATTGTGCGTGTGTGTCTGTGTGTGTGTCTGTGTGTGTTATTGTATGTGTGTGTGTTATTGTATGTGTGTGTCTGTGTGTGTGTTATTGTGCGTGTGTGTCTGTGTGTGTGTTATTGTGCGTGTCTGTGTGTGTCTGTGTGTCTGTGTTATTGTGCGTGTCTGTGTGTGTGTATATGTGTGTGTCTGTGTGTGTTATTGTATGTGTGTGTGTTATTGTATGTGTGTCTGTGTGTGTGTGTACATGTGTCTGTGTGTGTGTCTGTGTGTTATTGTATGTGTGTGTCCGTGTGTCTCTGTGTGTATATGTGTGTCTGTGTGTGTATATGTGTGTGTCTGTGTGTTATTGTGTCTGTGTGTTATTTTATCTGTGTGTGTGTCTGTGTGTGTGTATATGTGTGTGTGAAGGGAGCGGTGGTGTAGTGGTTAGCGCGCTGTGCTACGAACCCGGCGACCCGGGTTGGATTCCCGCTCACGGCCAACACCGGTGACGATTATCTGAACCGGTGCTGGGTCTCCCCTAGGTCGACTCAGCCTAAAATGAGTAACTGGTGCGGTGTGTAAACATCGCCACTGGGGAGACAAAGGCGGTCGGGCGTGGTGATAGCCCCCCTCGTGTACCGTTCTGGCCTTAATAGGTGCTCGCTAACAGCACTTGCCCATCAGTCTGTTACGTTATATGGGAGATCTTTGTCTTTTGTGTGTGTGGTGATGTCTGTGTTGAATCGTCTCTTGTGTGACTGCGCATGTTTTTAAGCCTTCGATTGTGTCGTTGTAGTCGTAGTCCGTGTGCTACCTCAGCGGCGACTTATTTGCACCGGTCCTGGGCGATACCAAGGTTGACTCAGCCTCAAATGAGTGCCTGGTGTAGTGAGCATCATCATGGGGGGGGGGGGGAGACAAAGACGGCCCGGCCGGAGTTGCTGGCCACCCAGCCCCTCGTGTGACGTACACAGGTGTTCTCTGTCAGCTCTTGCCCCAGAGGCTACACTGGGGACCTTTGTTTTGCCATCTGTTTGGTGTCTGCGAGCGCGCCGCGGTTTTTGCGCGCTGCGATACGAACCCGGCGCTTGCGTTCGAATTGCCGCTCACGACCACCGACACCAATGACGATTATCTGAACCGGACCTGGGTCTCCCCTAGGTCGACTCAGCCTCAAATGAGTACCTGGCGTGGTGCGTAAAAACATCGCCACCGGGGAGACAAAGGCGGCCGGGCGTGGCGCTTGGCCACCACCCCCCCCCCCCTCGTGTCGAGCTCCCTAGTTATCACCAGCATCATCATCATGCTGATGACAAGGACGACGAAAGGTGGGAGCGATTCAGGTGAGGCCCGGAAACTCGTCCCTCCGTTGAAACTTCTCTCACGCGACGTGTACCCACCAACATATTGATGTCTCTTGCTGGGTATGCAGAGCCTCGGAGATGACGGTGGGGGGGAGTGGGGGGCCTTAAGAAACGTGTCCACTGTTTCAGTAGCCCCTGCCGGGAGATCGAGCCGGTGAACCTCTGGATTGAAAGTCCATTGTGCGCACAATCACACCACGGGCGGCGTAGTCCCCAATGGGGCTGTCCATAAATGACGTCACGCGATTTTGGACGATTTTCGACCCCCCCCCTCCCGTCGTCACACGGCGTCACAAAAAGTCAGACCCCCCCTCAAATATGACGTCACAAAGCTCTGCGTCCCCTAAAAATATAAAACGTGCTTCAAATCGCTGTAAACTATCGTATTTAATGTGGCGCTGCACTCTGATGTTGGAGGAGAAAACATTTATTAAAAAGTATATTTATATAAGTAGAACGTGTTGTCTATATTTATTTAAAGTTGCGCATTTTGATGTGACGTCACATTTCTCAACCCCCCCCCCAACTTCGTCACACATCGTCACAAATGTCTGACACCCCCCCCCCTAGGTGCGTGACGTCATTTATGGACGGCCTCTATGATACAAAACGACACGAAGTAAATCACGGCCTTTTGTCAAATCCACCTGCTGGGTCGTTTGCTGGTGTTTGTTTGGCCATACTTCACCTCGCTGGTCGGTGCGGGTTGAGATCGGGCGCCCTGAGCTGAGCTGGGTTCAGACATCACTCGCGACATTGGTTGCGCGGGTGCGCTAACCACTGCGCCACCGCTCCGTCCAAGATCATGTTTCTAAATAGGAACGCGTTTGCAATTAACTCCGTTCCAGAGTTATTGCTCAAAACGTTAATTGCCTGAATTTTATATGAAAGTGTTGGAATCAAAGTTTACGACTAAGCTGATTATGCACCAACCTAATCATTCAGGAGGTCACGTGCTTGGCACCAAATAACGTCGGAATAGAGTGAGATGAGAGGGGAGAGGTAGGAGAGTGCGTGGAGGAGAGTAGAGTGAGATGAGAGGGGAGAGGTAGGAGAGTGCGTGGAGGAGAGTAGAGTGAGACGAGAGGGGAGAGGTAGGAGGGTGCGTGGAGGGGAGTAGAGTGAGATGAGAGGGGAGAGGTAGGAGAGTGCGTGGAGGGGAGTAGAGTGAGATGAGAGGGGAGAGGTAGGAGAGTGCGTGGAGGGGAGTAGAGTGAGATGAGAGGGGAGAGGTAGGAGAGTGCGTGGAGGGGAGTAGAGTGAGATGAGAGGGGAGAGGTAGGAGAGTGCGTGGAGGGGAGTAGAGTGAGATGAGAGGGGAGAGGTAGAAGAGTGCGTGGAGGGGAGTAGAGTGAGATGAGAGGGGAGAGGTAGGAGAGTGCGTGGAGGGGAGTAGAGTGAGATGAGAGGGGAGAGGTAGGAGAGTGCGTGGAGGGGAGTAGAGTGAGATGAGAGGGGAGAGGTAGGAGAGTGCGTGGAGGGGAGTAGAGTGAGATGAGAGGGGAGAGGTAGAAGAGTGCGTGGAGGGGAGTAGAGTGAGATGAGAGGGGAGAGGTAGGAGAGTGCGTGGAGGGGAGTAGAGTGAGATGAGAGGGGAGAGGTAGGAGAGTGCGTGGAGGGGAGTAGAGTGAGATGAGAGGGGAGAGGTAGGAGGGTGCGTGGAGGGGAGTAGAGTGAGATGAGAGGGGAGAGGTAGGAGAGTGCGTGGAGGGGAGTAGAGTGAGATGAGAGGGGAGAGGTAGGAGGGTGCGTGGAGGGGAGTAGAGTGAGATGAGAGGGGAGAGGTAGGAGAGTGCGTGGAGGGGAGTAGAGTGAGATGAGAGGGGAGAGGTAGGAGAGTGCGTGGAGGGGAGTAGAGTGAGATGAGAGGGGAGAGGTAGGAGAGTGCGTGGAGGGGAGTAGAGTGAGATGAGAGGTAGGAGAGTGCGTGGAGGGGAGTAGAGTGAGATGAGTGGGGGGAGGTAGGAGAGTGCGTGGAGGGGAGTAGAGTGGGATGAGAGTGGAGAGGTAGGAGAGTGCGTGGAGGGGAGTAGAGTGAGATGAGAGGGAGAGGCAGGAGAGTGCGTGGAGGGGAGTTGAGTGAGATGAGAGGGAGAGGTAGGAGAGTGCGTGGAGGGGAGTAGAGTGAGATGAGAGTGGAGAGGCAGGAGAGTGCGTGGAGGGGAGTAGAGTGAGATGAGAGGTAGGAGAGTGCGTGGAGGGGAGTAGAGTGAGATGAGAGAGGAGAGGTAGGAGAGTGCGTGGAGGGGAGTAGAGTGAGATGAGAGGTAGGAGAGTGCGTGGAGGGGAGTAGAGTGAGATGAGAGAGGAGAGGTAGGAGAGTGCGTGGAGGGGAGTAGAGTGAGATGAGTGGGGGGAGGTAGGAGAGTGCGTGGAGGGGAGTAGAGTGAGATGAGTGGGGGGAGGTAGGAGAGTGCGTGGAGGGGAGTAGAGTGAGATGAGAGGGAGAGGTAGGAGAGTGCGTGGAGGGGAGTAGAGTGAGATGAGAGGGAGAGGTAGGAGAGTGCGTGGAGGGGAGTAGAGTGAGATGAGAGGGAGAGGTAGGAGAGTGCGTGGAGGGGAGTAGAGTGAGATGAGAGGGAGAGGTAGGAGAGTGCGTGGAGGGGAGTAGAGTGAGATGAGAGGGAGAGGTAGGAGAGTGCGTGGAGGGGAGTAGAGTGAGATGAGAGGGGAGAGGCAGGAGAGTGCGTGGAGGGGAGTAGAGTGAGATGAGAGGTAGGAGAGTGCGTGGAGGGGAGTAGAGTGAGATGAGAGAGGAGAGGTAGGAGAGTGCGTGGAGGGGAGTAGAGTGAGATGAGTGGGGGGAGGTAGGAGAGTGCGTGGAGGGGAGTAGAGTGAGATGAGTGGGGGGAGGTAGGAGAGTGCGTGGAGGGGAGTAGAGTGAGATGAGAGGGAGAGGTAGGAGAGTGCGTGGAGGGGAGTAGAGTGAGATGAGAGGGAGAGGTAGGAGAGTGCGTGGAGGGGAGTAGAGTGAGATGAGAGGGGAGAGGTAGGAGAGTGCGTGGAGGGGAGTAGAGTGAGATGAGAGGGAGAGGTAGGAGAGTGCGTGGAGGGGAGTAGAGTGAGATGAGAGGGAGAGGTAGGAAAGTGCGTGGAGGGGAGTAGAGTGAGATGAGAGGGAGAGGTAGGAGAGTGCGTGGAGGGGAGTAGAGTGAGATGAGAGGGAGAGGTAGGAGAGTGCGTGGAGGGGAGTAGAGTGAGATGAGAGGGAGAGGTAGGAGAGTGCGTGGAGGGGAGTAGAGTGAGATGAGAGGGGAGAGGTAGGAGAGTGCGTGGAGGGGAGTAGAGTGAGATGAGAGGGAGAGGTAGGAGAGTGCGTGGAGGGGAGTAGAGTGAGATGAGAGGGAGAGGTAGGAGAGTGCGTGGAGGGGAGTAGAGTGAGATGAGAGGGAGAGGTAGGAGAGTGCGTGGAGGGGAGTAGAGTGAGATGAGAGGGAGAGGTAGGAGAGTGCGTGGAGGGGAGTAGAGTGAGATGAGAGGGAGAGGTAGGAGAGTGCGTGGAGGGGAGTAGAGTGAGATGAGAGGGAGAGGTAGGAGAGTGCGTGGAGGGGAGTAGAGTGAGATGAGAGTGGAGAGGTATGAGAGTGCGTGGAGGGGAGTAGAGTGAGATGAGTGGGGGGAGGTAGGAGAGTGCGTGGAGGGGAGTAGAGTGAGATGAGAGTGGAGAGGTAGGAGAGTGCGTGGAGGGGAGTAGAGTGAGATGAGAGGGAGAGGTAGGAGAGTGCGTGGAGGGGAGTAGAGTGAGATGAGAGGGAGAGGTAGGAGAGTGCGTGGAGGGGAGTAGAGTGAGATGAGAGGGAGAGGTAGGAGAGTGCGTGGAGGGGAGTAGAGTGAGATGAGAGGGAGAGGTAGGAGAGTGCGTGGAGGGGAGTAGAGTGAGATGAGAGGGAGAGGTAGGAGAGTGCGTGGAGGGGAGTAGAGTGAGATGAGAGTGGAGAGGTAGGAGAGTGCGTGGAGGGGAGTAGAGTGAGATGAGAGGTAGGAGAGTGCGTGGAGGGGAGTAGAGTGAGATGAGAGTGGAGAGGTAGGAGAGTGCGTGGAGGGGAGTAGAGTGAGATGAGAGTGGAGAGGTAGGAGAGTGCGTGGAGGGGAGTAGAGTGAGATGAGAGGTAGGAGAGTGCGTGGAGGGGAGTAGAGTGAGATGAGAGGTAGGAGAGTGCGTGGAGGGGAGTAGAGTGAGATGAGAGTGGAGAGGTAGGAGAGTGCGTGGAGGGGAGTAGAGTGAGATGAGAGGGAGAGGTAGGAGAGTGCGTGGAGGGGAGTAGAGTGAGATGAGAGAGAGATAAAGAGTGCTACATAACGATGAAGACACAAACAGCAGCATTAATTAAACGTTGACACTTGCGAACTTACGCGTGCGTGTGTTTGTGCCGAGGAAGGAGCCTCCGATTGCGCAATCCCGGCATCAACAGCGGATCACGAGGAGACAGAATGTGCGCGAGTTTCGTCCTCTTCTCAGAACCAGCGGCCACTCCTCCTCCTCCTCCACACAGATGCCAAGCACAACAACATTCCTGACGCCACCGAAACCATTCCGGTACCGCGGTCAGCCATCGGCAGCCACGTGCAAATCCACTGCTGGTTGAAGGCCTCTCAAAAGCCACCCACACCACCACCACAACCACCACCCTCGCGGTTCCACGCTGCGTGCCTCCCCCAATGAGCGAAGCCCGTCTGTCTGTCCGCGCAACTTTATTGGACTCAAATCATCGGCGACGAAATCACTCGGAACGCACCCGGACTTCGCTAGGATCTCGGAAGCCAAGCAGGCTTCGAGCCTGGATAGTGCTTGCGATGGGTGACCGCCATGCACGACAGGCCGACACAGGGCAGCTGGGACCCTCCGTCCTGGTCAACAGAGCGGGGTGCACAGCAAATCCGTTGTGCGGTACTTCTACGCGCCCACGTCTATGCTCATTGTTTTTGACCAAACAGCATCGGAGACCCGCGGTTAAAGAATGGCCCAACAACCGTTGCGTACGTGGATTAACAAAGCGGCTGTGAATGTATCATTGTGAAATGTGAGCGGGTACTTCCAAAAGCCACTCCAACTGGATCAAGATAAATGTATGTCTCGTCTTTGAGCAAGTACATTCAAGTGGAAGTGAAGTGACCACGACACGGAATTAATCTTCACGTTGCAGAAGCCACCGAATTGGGACGCTTACTCTTTAGAAAATCAACACGAAGGTCACAGCACACGACGCAGTAGTGGCCGCTCTGCATTTCAACGATTTAGTTTAGTCCTGATTTTAAAGCTTTCGTGACTGCAGGAATCCATACTCTTTGGTTCTTTCGGTAAAGTCACGTAGGTAGCAAAATACAACCTTTTCAAACCTTTGAAAACAGTCTGCATCAGCAGCAGGCCATGCTTTCCCACCTGATGACGGACACTGTGTTGCGCCTGAAACGTCGTGATTTATTTTATTTTATACCTACGTGACTTTACTGATTTAGTTTAGGGAAAGGAGAAAAAAACGATTCAACTTATATGGAACGAATATTGATGTAAATAGTTCTGAGTTGACGAGTCATTAACTCCCTCGCCTGGTATTCAGGCAGTTGTGGGGGGTTCAATGTCGATCCTGACGGCTGCTGTTTTTTTTTATTTTGGATGTTCTCCCCGTGGTCGCGTAGATTTTTCTCCGGCTCCTCCCGGTTTTTCCCTCCACATTTAGAAACATCCGTTTAAGAGTACGTGGCCGCATTAATCTCCACGCGATGATAAGCCACTTCGTCGAGCTATCATTCGTGGCCGGGTTGCTTCTGAAAAATATCTCTATAGCTCAGTGGGCCTTACCTGGTAAAATAAAAGTTTGTGGTTTCATCGTGTACTTTCTTGGAAGGCAGTGCTGTTGACGAATGTGGCGTTTTATTGTAAAATAAAATATATATTTGTGCCCGTGGAACTATTATCTACGCAGCAGCAACAAATGTTTTCTTCTCGAGAACAGGATGTGCCAAGAGGGTTTACGTGCGGTCCGCCCCTCCCGTGACCTCTCAAACATCTACGCGTGAGCCGACTCTCATTGTTTACCCAGGGAAGACTCGCCCGTGGGTCGGTATCCCCCCCACCACCACCACCAACCGTCATTGGCCAATCGTTTCACCAACCCCAAACTGACCCAGTGTGGTGAAGTATGGTCGAACAAGACCGACGCGGTACGATGGGGCCTGCCTTCATCCAGCAGTGGATTGTGAATTAAAACTTTTTTTAAATAACTTTTTTTTTAATTACAGAGCATACGCAGGAACATTTCAACACGTTGATTTTGTAACGACTGAATCTGGGTCGCAGTTCAGACAGACTGAAAGTCTGCTTTGTGTTATGCGATCCATGTTACACTATTCAGCTCGACTGTCCAAAATTCAACTCTAAATAGCCAAAACGAGCCGTACTAAGGCATCCCATTGAGTCTCGAACTATTAAATAAGATTTACGCATCTGTGAAAGCCAGTCTCAAGGCTCTTGTTTAGGAGGGCTCTGTTAGATTGGGTAGTTTGGCCAAATCCTTTAATTGGCTATGCGGTTAACTCGAACCCGTACCTGGAGCACAATCGGTTTGCCACCCTGGTTATATGAACGGCGGTTGTTCATGCAAGCACTATTCAGGCTCAACTCAGCTTTGCTTCCAAAAACTGGCGCAAGGTCCAGATGATTTGGTCCTATAGCCTCGTAACGCACTACTGTATTTAACACATTACTCAGAGGCCCACAAGAACAGACACACAAGTCTCCACTGTTCAAAAAAAGTGAAGATATTCACGTTTAATCGTTGGTATAAATACAAGAGAATTAAAACGCACTGGTTAGACACGTACAATGTTTTCCGATCACGTCGAGACCGACTGGGCCGTCATCGACCATAGACAACATAACGAGAAGGGGCATTAACGGAGTTTAAGTTTATCATAACCTTGTTATCGAAGTCCGTTCCATCGCATTGCGGTGCAGTGTGCACACACAACAATGCTACGCCGGGTGTCCCAACCTCCAAGTCCTCGTGGGCAACCACAGCAAGCCCTTCCAAGTTGACCTCCTTTCAAAAAAACGATTTACGTTCGTTGCAGGCCACACACGTCGTGGCGACTGTGAAAACAGGTCTCGCGTGATGCGGCGAGCACCGATTCAAATTAAGGTTAAGGATTTGCATTTAATCGTCACAAAAGCAGGGAAGCATGGCGTTGATGAACACTTTACATTAAATACAAAGCGCAGAGGTCGGAAAGGGACAAGATGGCCGAGTTGAAAAACAGAAAAGTTAGAGAGAAAGTAATCGTGCATACGCTGGATTATGTAACACTTACACAATACCCGGTGTCTTCCGAAGACTTTAATAAGCACTCGGGAAGCTTATAGGAGAAGCTTGTCAGTGAAAATACATTTTCAAAATCTGATTTTTTTTTCCTCTACTTTGATGAATTGGCCTTGTGTTTCAATATAGGACGAGTCCATAATTGCAACAGAACTTCAGACTAAAGTTGCACCCATGTCGAATAATCGTTACGAGAGGTTTCGAGGCCTCCGTACTCCGCGTCATGGATGTAACAACCTTAGACGGAGAGCGGTAATTGTATTCTCTAGATTATCGGCCACTTCAGAAAGTAAGATGAACCCCCACCCCCCCCACGCCACCTTTTGGGGTCATTGTGAACACATTTTTCCCCCCCCAAATAAATGACATCCAAAGAAAACCAGGAGAAAAGGATGTAAATTACTAATTACAGACGTGGATGCTGTGGGGAAAAAACAAGTGTCATAATATGGAGAATCCGGGTACTACGGCGAATTTCCAGAAAATGATTGTGAACTCGCCGCTTTAAAATTGGGAGCGATGTCATCGGGAAGGTTATTTTGAACTCGAACAAGACACATTCAAGCGTAGAATGCATTCTACAGATAAAACACACCCCTACTTTCTATTTAAATAATCTGGACTGTATGGTAGTAAAACGAGCAATTAATACGGGACAGCATTGGAAGAGGAAACAATCACAAACTCATGCACAAACGCAGAGATCTTGTGTCAGCTGTGCGAGTTTCAGGTGACGCAGAGCGATCTTAATTTTAAATCGGTGCTTTCTGTCACGTGGGGACAATTAGCAATCATCAGGCAAGTGTGGTGTGTGAAAACGACTCTATTTGTATTTTTAGCGAAAATTTTAAAACTCGGAAACGCATTGCGCGGGAAGCCGTGACTAACAGAGCCCCCGGGGGATCGCCGCTGCAACTCGCTGTGGGAAAGGCGCACACGTCGGCGCCACGACCACAGCCTGCAACAAACAGCAGCTCCGTGGAACAGTCGGCGTGACGTGTCGCAGATTCAAACGCCGTCAAAATCCACGCGCAAACCTCTGGATGCCGAGCGTGGAGAGTGAAGTCATCGCCGGAATTTTAAAACGGTTGCAACACCGTGCCAATAACAAAAAAAGGCTTTTCTTCCTCAATTTTGTCCACAATTACATTGCTTACAACAGTGCCACGAGTTTCGAGTCACGAGCAGAAGACATTTCCATCGGATACACCTCGCGGCGGAAACAACCCTCGCGTTTTTTTCGCCAGCGAAACACCACTGGGTGGATGGGCATCGCAGCGCTACTTGTTAAGTCAACGTCCACATCTTTTTTGTCGACTGCGCACCCAAGAGCATCGGCGGGGCCGTGCCGAGCCAGTCCAGCCTTGGCTCAGGGTGACACGACTGTTGGTTTCTTTTTCCCCCCCACTGCAGATCCCGAGCCATGCCACCGACGTCACGCGCCATGTGACACAACGAGCAACACTGTGCAGGCCGGCTCAGCTTGGACCTCAAAGCCAGATTCGGATGTTTTTCGGGAGGCCTGCGTCTTGAAGGTTTAGTTTTGACTCGTAACTGGCAAAGAACCGGCGGAGATCCACCCATACTGCAAGGGTCCCCCCCCCCCCCCGCATTCGAGTGGCTCAGATGTGTCAGCGAAAAATGAGTATTTGATAAACATCTTATTTACACTTAGGTAGCACATCTCGTTATATTCCGCCCCCCCCACCCCGCCGCAAAGGATATTTGTCGCATGGCAATCAAACCACACTTTTCGTTTAGTTCTTACAGAGCTCAGTTAAGCCCAATTAAATGATAAAGCCAATACTTAACGGACCGTTTGGTCATCGTTGACCAGGCTTAAACCGTAAAACTCTCTACGCTGTGAGAACTCGGTTTAAAGATGGGTTTTTTGTTTTCTTACAGATAAAAAAAAATGCTGATAAGACAACTCGCAATGACATTTTGTTTTTGCGTGTGGTTTGTGTTTTTGTTTTTTTTTACAAACGAAGGGGAGAGGCTATCGAGGCAGGATCCCTCCTGGATTGATGATGAGCTGGTTCGGGTCCAGGGACAAGTTATCTGTGGAAACAATAACAACAACAACAACGACGATTAACACGTCGGCTTTTGCGATCAATATCATCCGAGTAAAGATTGTAAATGTTCTGGATCTGTTCTCCAACATCACCGGTGGTGCTGTACTAGTGAAGAATTAGCCACGTTCTGTTTACGTGACAAACCTTACTAGTTGGCTGTGTCGGGCGGTGGCGGGTTTAACGATGCATTTATATATTTCTGCGATCTAACCCCAATTAAGACTGACATTCGAGCGCATGGTGGATCGGGTAAAGAATTTTGATTTGACTAGACAGCGGTGGGGTGTAACGAGAAGTGGTCCTCGAGTTAGTGACCCCGCGCTTTCTGTTCTCAGAATCCATAAATTACCGATCGCTGGAGGTTTTACGGCGTGGCTGTGACAAATCCTTCCCTTCGAGTGACATCACCGCTACGCGGTCCGGCTCACAACCAAGACGGCGGCAAACAGAACAATACGCCACAACGCGGATTTACACGGCGTCTACACGCAAACTGCAGTTATCGTGCTGCCCGCCACATGCCCCACCCCTCCCGCCATCATGGACGGACGGACGAAGAAACGGACGACATTCAGCGGACGGACAGAGCTAAGGGCATAAACCATTACACTATGAGATCTCCTTTACCAGTGGCAAAATATAGTAATAGGTTTTTACCTTTTGAACTGGTACAAAATCTGACACCTTTATACAAGGCATCATGTTTGCAATAACCTCAACACAAGAAGTCAAAATGCAAACAAAAAGAAACAACTCTGATGATGATAATGATATGCACTGTCCTTGAAGTTGATTGGTCCACACCCGAGACAGCTTTCTTTAGAGCCTAGTCTCCATTGGTGTTGGACCAGATGACGCCAAAAGGCGTACAACTGGCATAAACCATTGTCAAGCGTTTAAAAACTAAATCGGCCAAAGGAATGTAAGTGCGGCGGCGTCGTCACCTTGCTCAAAGTCGAGCTTCTTGACGGGCGAAGAGTCGCCCAGGCCTTCGATGTCCACGAGCTCCGCCCCCGCGTCCGTGTCGTTCAGGGCGCTCAGCGTCACGTCTGTCGGAGGGACACGATCAGCACTCGCACGGACATCGCAACACCACGTGACGTAATGTGTGTCACGTCGCAACACCACCACCACCACCAGCACCACGTGGCCTTAGTAACACGCACACGACGTCACAGCTGAAGAACCCGGCTCTGCACAGTGCGGTAATGCTTCTTCAAGTGCGGCCTCTTGATTTAAAACAGGTGCTGCTGCTGCTGCGTTTGAATAGCGACGTTGAATCGGCGCTCGGGTACGGGGCTCACAC
The DNA here is from genome assembly GCF_965212315.1 of Lampetra planeri. NCBI lineage: Eukaryota > Metazoa > Chordata > Hyperoartia > Petromyzontiformes > Petromyzontidae > Lampetra > Lampetra planeri. The sequence continues at coordinate 2,778,119 of NC_136133.1, read as the reverse complement.
GGCCAGTGCCGCACTCGGCAAAACATTTGAGAGGGGGCCCGTGTTGAAACGCAGTCACTCGCGCTGGGATGGCTGCCCGAGCAAAGCTGGTCACCTCTCGCACGCGGATGAGCTCGCTTATCTTAGATCATCTTCTTGGTTCTTTCGGTAAAGTCACGTAGAAGGGAAATAATAAAATAATAAAAATAAAACATAATAAAATAATTCTCACGACGTTTCGGCCACAACGCAAGCAGCCTTCTACGGGACTTTACCGAAAGAACCAAGAAGATGAATCCCTGCAGTCACAAAAGCTTTAAATCGAAATTTATCTTGGATCACTTTCCTTTCTGGTGCCAAAGCACCACCGACAGCGCTTCCCTTCGAGCGCCGGCCATCGCGAGCGCGCTATGTTTGTGACAGACCTCGCGCTGTCGTGAGGCCACGCACTGCTGCTGGCTCATCTCTAGAAGCTATTTGTTAGAATGTATGGGGGTGGGGGGTGGAGGTCATGGCACCGACATAACGCTCTGCCCTGCGTACCCAAGGCGTTGTTGTGAGATCCGACGCATTCTCTTCCGAAGATTAACGGTCGCCGCGGCTGGCACAGCGCCGCTCACGAGTTACGCAACTGCGCAGTTCCCCGATGTGTTTTCGTGGCGGTCAGCACGACAGATCGACAGCTTCTGAAATTGCTGTCCATCTAGCAGTAAAAATGGGTAACACCCACACAATAAGTCATTCGGCAGGTTGCGTGTCGTGGTGGTAGTGCGTGGATACTCCCGCCTCTTTCACGACATCTAGCCAGCGTGGAAGAGTAGGCCAAAGTACCCAATCAGGGCCCGCTCGAGCATTCCCGCGAGCAATGGCTTGGAGGAAGGAATTTCAGGGCCGCACATTTGCCTTTAGATTGTTAAATAGAATATAGCTTCCGGACTGATCGTCACAGAAGATGTATGGATTGTTATTGTACATGGGGGGTTATGTATGACGCAGTTTATGACGCAAGTTGTTTTTATTTAACACGTTGCTCATGTTCAACAATAGTGCATGGCCAAAAACAACAAACCGCACTCGCCTGCCAATTATCGCTTCTCCCTGCGCACGATTTGCATTGTGCCCACGGCCACATTCGTTCATTTGCATTCAACGGCAGAAAAAAAAAGAATCCCACAGTAGTGGTGACGATGATGCAACGTTGCTGAGGCTTGCGACTCGGGGTCCAGTCATCGTTGCACGGCTCGATAACAACACGGAACCGTCAGTGCCTAGGCGGTCACCTGTTGCCCCTCACTTCCTGCACAATTTAAATGCTTCTGCCGCACGTGGTGCTCAACATTTCAGCCAAGGCGACACCGAGGATTATTCGTTCAACAGCTGCTTTGAGGTCAGAGCAATGAGCGCCTCGCACTGCCTCTGTTAACCCGGCAGCAAAAACGGTGACCCACCGCATGAATAAGAGGGGTACCGTGGTGGCTAGATGTTAACTACCTCGCCTTGTATACAGGATGTCATGGGTTCGATCCCGACCCTGATGCCCGCTGTATATTTGGAGTTTGCGCGTTCTCTCTGTGGTCGCGTGGATTTTTCTCCGGGTCCTCAGTTTTTTCCACACGGTAAGCCACTTTGTTGAACTATCATTTGTGGCCAGGTCGCTTCTGGGAAATTAGCTATATAGCTCAGTGGCCCTTGCCTGGTGAAATAAAAATTGTAAAAAATAAAATAAGAAACGGGTGCACCACCACAGTTAGTCCGTGGGCAGGTCGCGGATGCTGATGATCAAGTGTGGGTACTTCCACCTCTTCAAAGATTGTCAAACCGGCGTGGAAGAGTTGGTCAAAATAATATTTTAGGGGAGAGCTCTTACTGGTAGGAACCTCCTGGTTACACCAGCCCACAGGGGATTATTGTGTCCGTCCGTCGTGCAGGGAGGGGCTGGGTGGGGAGGGGAGGGTGGGGCTGGGTGGGGGGTGGGAGGGGTGGGGCTGGGTGGGGAGGGGCTGGTCACCCTGCGGTGCCCTTATAAAACAACGTTTAACCTACTCACGCCGGCTTGTGCCCGCCCTCACAGTCGGGCATATTTGCGGAATACACCACGCAGCCGTTGACCCTGGCCATTGACCGAGCAACCCAACGTTCCTACCAGCTCCCTCCGCAGGAATGTGTTTATAGCGCTCCCCGACAATGGATGACCTTCCACCAGCAGTGGCTTGAGCAAGGCATTCAAAGCAGGGCTGCACGTTTACCTTCGCCTGCGTGTTTTTAAATCCTAGTTGAGCACCGGAAGTGAATTGCACAACTGTGTGGCATAAATATTTTGGTCGCTTTTTTCTTTTTCTTCGGTGCGTTTGCCTGCCAATTGTAGAGCTCTCTCTCTTTAAGCCCACACAAGCTTTTTTTTAGTTTTGCTTTTCCACTCCTGCCCACCCCCCCCCCCAATTATATTCCGATTGTGCCATCAGTGTCATGTCACAAGACATACATTTGCATTGAGCTCTGCAACTAGCAGCGCATCCTGTGCCAAGTAAAACAAAATGTTGAAGGCTCAGAGCGAGAATCTATCCACGTGACAAAGCCCACCCACATGTATTGTGATGTGATGGGATTTTTATTGCAGCTATTGGAGGATCATCAACTTACTACATTGGTCATTTACGTGCACATTTACGGCAGTTATGTGAATCCACTGCAGATCTTTGGCGTTATTTGACCATACTTCACCAAGCTCGTCAAGGCGGTTTGGCGACGGCCAACACATTCCTGTGGAGGGAGCTGGTAGGAACGTTGGGTTGCTCGGTCAATGGCCAGGGTCAACGGCGGCGTGGTGTATTCCGCAAATATGGCCGACTGTGAGGGCGGGCACAAGCTGGCGTGAGTAGGTTAAACGTTGAGTTTTATAAGGGCACCACGGGGTGACCAGCCCCTCCCCACCCAGCCCCAACCCTCTCCACCCAGCCCCTCCCCACCCAGCCCCTCCCAGCACGACGGACGGACACAATAATCCGCTGTGGGCTGGTGTAACCAGGAGGTTCCTACCAGTATAAGCAGAGACGTGTATAGGCAGACAAGTACAGCAATGAATTCTGCACTGCCGCCTGCCGCTCGCGGCCAAGAACACCTGTTGCGAGCGTGGTCACCCACTGAGGACACAATCTAGACTCAACACTGCTTTAGCTTCCAAGTTCCGACAAGGTGGGGTGCATCTTCTTGGTTCTTTCGGTAAAGTCACGTAGAATGGAAATAATAAAATAATAAAAATAAAACGTGATAAATGTTTTATGTTTTATTTTTATTATTTTACGTAATAATTATTTTATAATGTTTCATTTTTATTATTTCCATTCTACGTGACTTTACCGAAAGAACCAAGAAGATGAATCCCTGCAGTCACGAAAGCTTTAAATCGAAATTTAAAGGTGGGGTGCATTTCTGCCAGATTTGGTTATTGGCTCACGACGACGATGCTAATAATAATCGAAACACTAAAACAAAAACCAATCGCTAATAAACTTCGGTCATTAGCGTGGTTTATTTTTGAAGTTTCCAGCGCGAGCACGAGGATATGGGGCCGGGCGAAGCTTCTCTTGGGCCGGAGGGCGCGGGACCGGTTTTGCCGTGGAACGATTCTGCCGCAGGAGCTTAGCAGCCCCGACTCGCACAGGAAGATTTCAAGGAAACTTTATTACAAAAACACCAGCAACAGCAGCAGTGACCACCTCCCCCCCTCACCCACCCACAGCTAGATTCACACGAGGAATAATTTACAGTTCGCACGCCGCCCATCGGGACAGTCCAGTTCACCCCACCTTATTGCGAAGCAATGACTGACGCCAAAGCAATGTTATTAAATACCACGGGCAGTACAGCAGAGGCTGGACCACAAGCACACCCCTATCATTGTTAATGAGTTGCTCGCTCAATATTAATAGCGACGCGTGTTGCATGCGTTGTGGTGTGTTGCCAGGTGGCCGACTCGCAGGGATTGGTGGCTTGGAAAGTCACACACCACATGTGCTAATCATTTGAGGCCGAGTGGACCTAAGGGAGACCCAGATAATCGGCACTGGTGTCGACCGCGAGCCGGGTTCATAGCGCAGCACGCAAACTGCCCACGCCACCAGAATCACCCCCCCCCACCCCAGCATCCTGGCCCCACACTGCCACCCTTCGCCCCCCACACCGCAACAACTGCTCACCAGATGAGGTTTTCTGTTTCTTGATTCCCGCGGCCTCGGCGAGCCGGTGTGCGGCGCTGAGTGCGCTGGAGCCTGTGGCGCTCCCCGCGGCTGACGCCACAGAGCCGGTGCCCCCGGCCGCCTTCTTGGGCGACTTCTTGGGCGACTCGGCGGGAAGGGGCAACCCTGTCTCCTCGTATGACTTGCGCTTGAGCGTTGACTTAATCTGGGCCCTGTCGCAGGGGGGGGGGGGGTCGCGGGGGGGGGGGGGGGGTCACAGAGGGGTTGAGAATCGTCGTCAGAAGGCCCTGGGGCTAAATGGGACTTAAACAAAGAGGACGTGAAATGTTGTTTTGTTTTATCTTCACCCTCTGCCCCCGTCAATTAATTCCGATTTTGCTCTCGGTGTTATGTGATGATGAATCCATTTGGATCTCTCGCAGAGGAGTGCATTCCTTCGTGTTAAGAGAGCGGCTCGCCAAAGCAGAGATCGCAGAACTCCTTTTGAGATCCCTGGCAAGTGACCTCGAGTCCACACAGTCAGGGGGGGAAGCACTTACCCACCCACCCTGCCACGTGTGAGCAATGTTTGAAGGGACCATCAACTCACTTGACTTGAGAACTAAGATCAATCGCAGGCCTGAATTTGAACCAAGGACCTCAAAGAATGCCAGTTCAGCGCTATAACCTCCGAGCTAACCAGCCAGCTCAGAAAAAGGCATCATTTTCTAGAGGACAGAAATAAGTCGGTTAATTTGAGGACCTGTAACGCTCCACGGGAGCATTCACAAAAAAACTTAAAATAACAAAATTCGGTGCGAAGAGAGACATGCATACTTGGAATTACACCAAGGCAAAGGAAGAGGAACAAGCGCATCACAGTGCATAGGCGAGTTGGAGATATATTGACTGGGCTTGGAGGCGGGACGTGCCGGGAGACGCGACGGTGGCCGACGGTTGAGACCAACAATGAAGGAGGGAACGTGCCCGAGAGGAAGTCCACCGCGGAGATAGGGCAAAGAATAGGTCAGCTCGTGAAAGGAGGCGGGGGATGGACCAATGCATGGGAAACCGCGAGGCTTCGTGGCTGATAATTAATTATAATAAATGCCCCACATGCAAACACCTCCGACCGACACGTCGTGGCGAGGAATCCATCCAGCGGTGAACTCACATTGGCAAGTGCCTTGGGTTTGGAAAGCTTAAAGACACATGCTTGGACCTAAATGTACATTCGGCTGCCACGGCCATGAGCGTGGACTTCAAACGGCAACCTTCGAAAGCACAAACAGCCACGCCCGTGACATTTTGACCACAGCGTTGCCCCGACTTGCGTATATTTCCCAGCGTTACGATACATTCCCCGGGCAATGTTCGTCTCCGCGTTAACACAGCCCGACTTAACACCGACATAACCCCTATTTGCTCCATATTGTCGTATACGTTGAGCATTTTGGAAAATGTTTCATGGACTGCATGCACACACACGCCAAGATATACGCAATGCATTTCTTATATTTGATCACCTCAATCCTGACATGAGATGAAGCATTCAATTAAATCCCTCGCACAGAAGCGCAACCATCTATATTAGGGAATGGCCCACGGAATCGGATATCAGCGCTATCCTGAGATGTCTTTAAGTTCCCCTGAGTAAGCACACAGTAGAAAGCAGAACTTTCCCACCCGCTCTGCCACTTCGAGGAGCATTAGTCGCATCACTAAAAAGTGTTTATAAACAATCATCGCATATGCACACATTCACAAAGATCATCAGCACAATGTATGTATGTCTTTCGTATCGTACGTAGCCAACCTCAGTCACAAATATTGAAAACGTCGACATTATGAATTCGCAATCCCATCTCGTAGACAGCATGGTGGAAAACGGCAGTGGGCAACCGCTAACGCCAAGTATTGCGAGTATCCGCCGTGATAAACATTGTGGGTAACAATGTGTTGTAAAATGTAGAGGTGCAGCGCTGCAATGACTTGCTCACACCACTGCTGATGTATGGGCTTCCACTAAAGAGTGCCCCTCTAAATGGGTATTTTGGCCTACTCTTCCGCGATATCCAAATGGCGTGGAAGTGGTGAGAGAACCCACAGTTTACTCCACTGCACGCGACCTGCCGATCTTAAATCTGTACACAATATGATCGAGTTGTTCACAAAACCAAGTACAAACACACAATTTCACTCGACGTACTGCAAGAAATGGACGAATAACACCGTACATATTAGTACAATTACATAAACATGCACAGGTTTTGCCAATCCACTGGTGAATGCTCAGCAACTGGGCATAGATTCGTGCATATTTTCAGACATGCATATACGATGTCACACAGTTCCCCCAGACTAAAAGCCCATGGAAATATTGACCGAGTATTGAATGTAAACACGTCTACGTAGAATAACTTAAACAAATTGTGGTCAATGTTGTCCACAAAGTATTTATTGTCTTGCGTATGAAAAATAAATGACGCTGTGCCATGAAAATACCAAGGTAACACCCGGCCCGTTTCAGTCTCCAGCATTAAGAGGTCAGCGGAAGTTTTGCATAGAGTATTTTGTTTTTTTTAAAGAAGCCCACTTGATGGGGTCAAGTGGCTCATCAATAGAATCCGTCATGATCTCTCCGCTGCTGGAAGACCTCCGCAAGCAGTCGCCAACTCTTACGGCCTGCCAAAATAGCAAATCCATCGAGCGCCCGAGCTGATTTCACCGCCCCATCTAACTTTGTGGATGGCCTCGCCGGCGCGTTCCTCCCTTTGGCTGCCACTCCCGTCGTTAGTCTCGACCGCCGATCGTCATCCCTTCCACCAAAGTGTAAGTGGGCTTTGGCAGAGCAGATCAAGAGCAGGGACGATGGCCCTGTCAGTGAGAAGAACAACTAAGTGGCTAAGTGGCAGTCAAAGGAGAGAATTAATGCGCCTCCCCCCCCCACCAAGAGGGTGCTCCACTGCAGAGCTGGATCGATGACTTCGCTGCTGGGTGGATTGCTGCTGCATCACAGGACCATGGGAAATGGTAGTACCCTCTAGATTTGAAGCTTTCGTGACTGCAAGGATTCATACTCTTAGGTTCTTTCAGTAAAGTCACGTAGGTAAAATAATAATACAATAACAAATGATTAAATGTTATTCATTAAATAATAATAAATGGGAAAAAAAACAGTTATTTTCATTTATTATTATTTTATTATTATTATTTTTCCTACGTGACTTTATCGAAAGACCCTAAGAGTATGGTAGTACCCTCCCCTAACAAGTGGACTTAAGTGTGAAATTATATTCCGGATGAATAGAAATGTATCAAAATGAATTTCTTCAGATCGGCTTTTTGTGCTTAGTTTACTGTCCCTCCCCCACACCTCCGATGCGCAAGGTTGGCTACATATGGTGCGCGAAAGAAGTTCAACATACATACAAAACTGAATGTGCCAGATAAACGTGGATTCAAGGTTCGCTTGCGCGTTCTTTGTTCAGCGTGAGGATCCAATCAACAGCCCCGCAGGAACTCCCCGTGCAGACGCCGACGGACTCAAAGCTGACTCTTCCTCTCTCGAACGCTGTAAACGCCACGCCCCCCCACCCCACCCCCTCGCTCACACTTACACAGTCCTGTCCTTGATTATTCTGCTGATGTTGTTGAGGTCCTCCCCAAACCTCTTCACGGCAGAGTGCAGCAACCTCATCTCTTCCTCGGTCCACTTGGTGCTGTCGTGCAGACATGTACACGCGCATGCATTACACTCGCTCACGCTTCGCACACCTAACACAACGAGGCGTTACTCAATAGACATCGTTGCCCACATTTATATAGGAACGCGACCAACAGTGATCTTCACACCACCCAGCATCACCTAACCACACTCATCTGGCTCGGTTACCCACAATGCCATTATCGACTACACCACTGAATGAGCTTGGCTACCCACAATGCCATGGGCTACAGACATCAATCTTGATTTGAAGCTTTCGTGACTGCAGGAATCCATACTCTTGGTTCTTTCGGTAAAGTCACGTAGTGAGAAATAAAATAAAACAAATCACGACGTTTCGATCGCAATACATGACGACCGCTTGTGTTGCGATCGAAACGTCGCGATTTGTTTTATCTTGACTCTTTGGTTTTTTCGGTGAAGTCACGTAGGTAAAAAATAAAATTAATGAAAACAACTAAATTAAATCACGACGTTTCGGGCGCAACACAAGCGTCCTTCTTCTTGGTTATTTCGGTAAAGTCACGTAGAAGGGAAATAATAAAATGATAAAACATAATAAAATACAATTCTCACGATGTCTGAATGAACACCACCAAGACGCTGTCTTTCCAACAGACCTGTTCTTCACCTGAGGACGGCTGCTTGCGTTGTGGCCGAAACGTCGTGAGAATTGTATTTTATTATGTTTTATTTTTATTATTTTATTATTTCCCTTCTACGTGACTTTACCGAAAGAACCAAGAAGATGAATCCCTGCAGTCACGAAAGCTTTAAATCGACAAGCATCCTTCTTCAGGTGGCGACAACGTAGCGAAAGCGCAACCGCTGACACACGTAGCGAAAGCACAACCGAAAGCTTCAAATCTAGAATTGTTTTATATTATTTTATTTCTAACTACGAAAGAACCAAGAGGACAGACATCATTTCATTAACTCAGCTACCCACACAATGTCGACGCAACAAGTTGATCAAATTCCCACCCCACGCCTGTCAACCAAGCAGTATAATTGGGTTGACCACAGTTATTCGATTGAAAGGTCACATGTGGTGGGATAAAGTGTGGGTACTCCGATCGCTTACAAAATGTCTGGCTGGCATAGAGAAGGTAAAAGTACAGGTAGTCCTCCTACTTACGATGGAGATGCGTTACGACGACCCCATCGTAAGTCGAAAATATCGTAAGTCGAAGATGGCCTAGCCTACCCAGGAATCTTAAAGAATGGTGATAATTTAGCAAAACAGAGCAATTTACAGTACCGTACTGTATAAACTATATACTGTATGTATTTATTAATTACAATACTGTATTGCACAGTAAAATGTCAAGTAAAAAAAACCAAGGTAAATTCTTAGCCTACCTATATGAACTGCAATTGAATAGAAAGTTTTTTTCAGGAAACAATCCTATCTGCTATAAAAACTTTTAACATGAATTTTGTCGTATCGCTATCGCCATCGTAAGATCGAAATATCGTAAGTCGGACCATCGTAACTCGGGGAACTACCTGTTCTATCGAGAAGGCCCCTAAATTAGCACTCCCTCTAGTGGAGGCCCTTCTGCCAGCTGTAACACGAGGGAATAATTTCATAGCTGCACCTGTACCTTATTCCTTTACCCACAATGCCATTCACAACACACAACTCTCAAATAAGTCCAACTTGCCCACACCAATCCCCCAGGTACTGCCACACCAGCACTTAAAAAATAAATTATCTCGACGAAGCCGTTTGGCCAAAAGTTCACGGCGGATAAAATTAAACTCACAGGTGACTCATCCCGCCTGCTCGATATAAAGCGGTCACAAGATTTTCAGCGATCACAACCCAAGGGTCTCCCGCATGTGATGATGATTCATCACGCCTCTGCGTCAGTAAAGTAAATTTTCTCTGCATTAAATGTTTACCGCGACACGAAGATAAGTTCACTCTGCCGATTAACGCACGCACGCACTCTGCACAGTGTGCCCACTGATGTCATTAATGCCAGGGGCAAATTTCATATTTCGTTTGGTGGGGACCAGTCCCTTCAAAAGACGTCCACTGTTGACCTCCCACAAGGGTGTACGAATGTGATTGTCTTGAACGTAACACCCTGAGGCCATTATTTCCCTTACGTCATCATCCACGATCTATATACCGCCGAATGAAGGCTCCCTTCAAGCCGTTACCAACTGTCATGGACCTGCGATGCCACAAACCCAACTCCAGCTCCCACGCACGAGGGCAGAAGATATCCTTCCTCCATCTCCACGGCCTCATCATGTACCACCCCCGCCCCGACCGCCAATCCATCACAACTTGTGTACATTGGCAATCATCCTTTCTGGTGAGGTATTCTTTCTGCCTTATATTTATTATGATTAGGGCACTGCACTTTCAACACCACCTCCAGGTCTGCAAGCATAGGGAATGCTTTAATCTAGCAGTGGATTGACAAAGGACTGTGCTTTTATGTTATCTATGATAACTGTGTACGAGATAAAGTAAAAAAATATCTCCAAATTCAACGATTGTCAAGAGACGTTGGAAAACATCCAGCACGCACGCATTGCAACAGAGCTTGTGAAAATAAATTATTCACGTTATTAGCAAATTATATGCAAACGATATGCTCATGTTGCATCGAGTTGAAATAAGCAAACAAAGCCATACAAACGAGACAGCAAAAAAACAATACAAACGAGAGGGTAAAAACGAGAGAAAAAATTGATCGACTCTCAAATTGGATCGCGAGCCCAGCTGGTGACAAGCCATACAATTAATATAACTGTTCGGCACATGGAGAGCGGATGTGCGAATCATCACACATACTTAATTGAAATGAATTGACGTTGGTGAGTAAGGTGTATTACAAACGCACTATCCGAATGGCTCCAAATCTCAACGATCAACACATTCCCCACCGTTTAAGGCTGCAACAATAATTTTGACGCCGTGTCCAGCCACTGCTGGATGAAGTTCTCCCCACATCTTGCCAGTCCGGTGGTTGTTTGACCGCATTTCACCACGCGAGTCAGTGCGGGATGGTAAAGCAGAGGGCCCCACCCCTAGTACTGCTTCAGATATCACCCGCCACGGCTGCTGTGATCAATGATCCGATGAACTCATGTCGGTCGGGTTCAATGCATGACAAGCTTGGCACAGTTATGGCATTGTTTAAACGCTGCCTCCGGCGACAAGATGAAGTCAATTGAAATATTTTGGCTGCCCTCACTTTCAGCTCTGAACTATGGACAATGGCCATTGCCTAAAGCAGGGTTCTTCAACTCTATATTTTGCAGGGTCACATAATAAAACCTAGTGTCTTGCCAGTGGGCCATGTGATGTGTCATGTCAGACGACGCCTTCAATTCAAAGTGTCACACTTACAGACGTTATGACGTGCCCTGGTGGCGAGATATTAACTACTTCGCTTGGTATCCAGATGGTCATAGGTTCGATCCTAACCTTGATGTCTGTAAATTTTGAGTTTGCATGTTTTCCCCAAGGTCATGTGGATTTTTTTCCATCTACATTTAAAAGCATGCATTTAGGAGTATTTGCCTGTTAGAAATTTCCACATAAGCGACTTCGTTGAGCTATCATTTCTGGCCAGGTTACTTATGAAAAGGAGATACATATCTTATCTGGTATAATAATTTTTTTTTTAATTACGTTGAAGTCTACACATACGACCACTATGCACACCTTGCCATCAGGTCTCAGTTTCCCAATTTTTTTTATCACTAATTTCTATCTCAAGTTTATCTCAAGTTTATCTCAAGTTCATCTCACCGTCTGTGTCTATATATATATTTCTCTCATCTCTAGCTCTTATTTCACGCGTTTATCTCGGTTTAATTTCACTAATCTGATTCTCATATCCTGGACAAGCCACTCCAAAAACCTTTGCTGGCTGCCAGTTTACAAACCCTCACCTTAAAACATTAACTCACTACAGCATGCATATTCAGTCATGCCGAAAAACAGTCAGTGTTCTGCTAAAAAAAAAGCATTGCGGTGATGCTAAGCTCCTTGTTACTGCCCAGAGCAAGCGGAAGAAATTCCACATTGCCATGATGGGACCAGTCTATCCATATTACAACCACTGTTGCCTTGCCCACAAAGTGGTATTTATGTTATCGAACCTGGAGGGATGATGGTGCGAGTCAACCCCCAATCAGGATTTCAACCTTCCGATTGCGAGCTGCTGGCTCTATCGCATCTTCTTTTTGGATTTGGATCAGCTCCAGTGTGAAGCCAAATCTAGTCTGGATTTCATGATAAGCAGTGTGTCGTAAGGGGTGGCTGGTGTGTTGGTTATGGTTTTATTTTCACCGTGTTATACGGGTTCACGAGCCGACAGGCGTGGTGGCGATGTCTCATCCCCTTCACATGCTTGCTAATCCGATCACAGCGTACGGTGGGATAGTGTGCGTGCAGTGATATCGCGCCTCCCGTGCGCACACACACACACCAGACTCCCACACTCGCCAAGCCACGCGTTCAAATACAGTGCGTCACACAAACAGAGTCATCCTCGGCGCAAAAACGCGTGGGGAGGTGCACGGTTGGAAGTGGTTTACCGGTATTGTACAGGTTATCTGACACTCCGGAAAGTAACGAGCACCATTAATTTTGGGATAATTTTCTAAAAATACAAATCTTTCACAAAAATACTATGTTACGGGAAAGTGGGTAAAGTTACGGGAAACAGAGGAAATTCCGGGGGAGGGTGGGGGTGCATTTTGTAATACAGCAAAGACTGGAGTGGCTGAGGTAGCAATAAAGTTGTTGACTATACCGTGCATTGATAAAGTTCGTAAAGTCTTGTCACACATGTAATGGTGTAAGTGGCAGAAGCACCAATAAAGAGAACACACTGGGTTATACAAAGCAACACAAACTTTTACAGAATATCCAAAACAACAAAGAAATTCTCGATTATCCGTACGCGAATTATCTGTTGCAGATGAAGCACACTGGCGAAACAATAATTAAAGTATGTTTCATCTTCTTGGTTCTTTCGGTAAAGTCACAGGCTTGGAGCGACTGGAGTGTGTCATTCAGACTCTGTCTACTCGACAGACCTGCTCTTCACCTGAAGATGGCTGCTTGCGTTGTGGCCGAAACGTCGTGAGAATTATTTTATTATGTTTTATTTTTATTATTTTATTATTTCCATTCTACGTGACTTTACCGAAAGAACCAAGAAGATGAATCCCTGCAGTCACGAAAGCTTTAAATCGAAATTTAAAGTATGTTTATGCATGCTAATTTGATCATTAACACAAACATAATTTATTTGCGACTTCTCACTCGTTGAGGCTCAGTGACCCAGTCACCCACGTGACCGCAAAGGTGTCGGAAAGTAAACCGATGAAGTTAAGAAACAAAAAAACACAGACGATGCGTTCGACATCTTCACCTCTTCGTATTTACCCCCAAGTGAGCTTGGGCACGGCACATCGCCAGAAGCGATGATTACCAATGGCTCATGATAACAACCGAGTGCCAGTCAAATGAGGGAAGGTGCCCGAGAGCTTGTTCACCGTGGAGAAAGTGACACAATCAGCCGATGTGCAGGTAGGTGCTGGGTGGATTGTTACTTCGCAGGACCGTGAGAGATGGCGATGAAGTGGGAGGGCCTATCGTCAAGCAGTGAATTAATCACAGCTAATGATGATAATGATGAGCTATTAGCCAAACCGCTATAAGCCAAGTGACATGAAGATATTACGGCATGGGTACGCGCGTGTGTGGACATCAACAGTGGGGAGTGGTAGTGCAGTGGTTAGCTACGAACCCGTCAACCCGGGTTCATTTGCCGCTCACGATCAACACCAGTGACGATTATCTCAACTGGTCCTGGGCCTCCCCTAGGTCGACTCAGCCTCAAATGAGTGCCTGCTGTGGTATGTAAATACTGCCACTAGGGTGTGGTGTTGGCCACCCACCCCCTCCTCGTGTGCCGTGCCGGGCCGTCAAATGTGCACGCTAACAGCACTTTCCCCGACAGTATGTTAAAGGCTATCCGGGGATCTTTGTCCTTTGTACATCAAAACACGCTTCAAAACACGCGTCAAAACACGCGTCAAAACACAGTTGCACAACGTCTTGAGTTACAACGATATTTAGGCAACACATGAAGCAACATCACTTGATATTGCATCGTACACTTCCATATGCACGTGTGTAGGTGTATGGCTCTTTGCTAATCCACTGCCGGATGAGGATCTCTCTGCATGCCATTAAGAAGCCCAGCTTTCCAAAACGAATCCAACCCTGCTCACGTCTTTATCTCTATATTTTTATCCGGGTCTGCCTTTAATATCTGTGCTGATGGGTTTTTTTTTCCAGTTAATCAGAATCAGAAGTTTAATTCCCCGAGTAAAGCCCATTTAGCTAAGAAGCTATTTTTCAAGAGCGACTCAGCCGGCTGACATCTCCACTTGATGTGGCAAACTTTCCGTATCTTCCCTTTGTTTTGTTCATATTTGCAGGCTCTCCTATTAAGTTCTTAGAACATTTCCTAGAGTTAATTTCCTTTAGATGTAACAATGACGAGGCACCAACGGTGGCGAGATGTTAACTACCACGCCTTGCATATGGGGTAGCAAGTTCGATGCCCCCAATTCTGATTCTGACCCCGACGCCTGAATATTTGGAGGTTGCATGTTCTCCCTGTGGTCACGAGGATTTTTCTCCGGGTCCTCTGGTTTTTTCCCTCCACGATTAAAAAGATGCATTTAGAGGATTTTGCCGCTGTCAATTTCCATGTGAGAAGCCGCTTCGTTGAGCAATCATTTGCGGCAAGGTCGCTTATAAAAAACGAGCCATGGTATATACTTGAGTGGGCCTTACCTGGTAAAATAAAACATTTTCATTTAGTTTTAGTTTACCGTCACATCATCGTATCGGAGATGGTTTACGACTTCTCCACGAATAGATATACTACACCTTTGTCCAATCCAGTTCTCAGAAAATATGTTCTAATTTCGCCGTGAATACGTTTTGTGAGAGCGTGTCACATTGTCAAGACTCCCCTATTATTACCTATTGTGGAGCTCTCCACTTCTCATCATGTGGCTGTTACATTTTCCGAACCGGTTCAGTAGTGTCTAAATATAGCTTTTATTTAGGCCTCGGTTTGTGAGGGCTTATAATGACTGCATTAATTTCCACATAGTCGGATGCTTTTTTCATCCTTTTCATAGTCTGCAATGACTAAAAGCTTTCGTGACTGCAGGAATTCATATTCTTTGGGTCTTTCGGTAAAGTCACGTAGATAGGTTAAAATAAAAAATGTATGTTGACAAGATTGTTATCAATCAGAGTAACAGTCTAATTTCTGACAGCCTAAAATCGGTTCTAGCTAAAGAGTTGAATTTCGCAGTCACCCCTAAACAGTTGATGATATCATTGCCCAGGTTGACGTACCCCCTAAGGGTTTTTGGACACATTACTGCAGACGTGGCAAGATTGGAAATCACTGCAATCCTCAAAAGCGCAAAGACACCTATTAGCAACATCAGCAAGGATGAGCGCCTTGAGCTTTCTCAATTAAAAGAGATGACATCGTCATCCTCTCAGCCGACAGGGGCAATGCCACAGTCATCATGGACAAAACAACATACAATAACAAAATTCAGAACCTACTTAAGTAGCTATACAAAAATTAAAAGAGATCCCACCAACAGCCTCGTTACAAAAACCAACAATATCATCACCGATTCGACATCTTTAATTGAACCAACCAAGCGGTTTTCCTTAAAACCCTCTGCTGCTAGACCACCCAGATTGTATGGCTTACCAAAAATCCATAAAGAAGGTACACCCCTTCATCATATCGTCTCTCACCCACCTACAAACTGGCCCGATTTCTGTCTGAGACCTTACAACTATTCACTGGTAAGACCAACTCAGCTGTACTTAACTCAGCTCACTTGGTATCGTTAATTCAGGACATCTCACTATCTCTAGATAATTTGCTCGTTAGTTTCAATGTACTCTCTCTGGTTACCAAAGTTCCTGTGCCTGACACCATTGCAATCATTGAAGATTTGGTCCAACAAGGACTGAATGCTGATGTACCGGCCCTGGGGAGACACTGCCTCACCAACACTAACTTCACCTGGAATGGAACATTCTACAAACAAGTTGAAGGTACCCCAATGGGTTCTCCCTTATCTCCAGTTGTAGCCAATGTTTTCACGGAAAAAGTTTAGACAGATGCCATCCAGGCATCCACTCTACGTCCGTGTCGAAGAGGTACGTAGATGACACGTTCGTCATCTGGCCACATGGCCGACCAGCTCTGAACCAATTCCTCAACCACATCACTTCCATACACCCAGCCATCAAATTCACCATGGAGGTGGAAAAGGATAGCAAGTTACCATTCTTGGATGTTTTAATCTAAGAGACCAGATGGCTCAATGGGACACTGTCAACATGAAAGCCACCCATACAGATGCCTATCTAAAACCTGACTCCCACCACCATCCATCCCAGAAGAATTCCCTCATCAAAACTCTACACCATAGAGCTCGATGTATTTTAGACCATCATCACCTAGCCTGTGAACTAGAACACGTACACCAAGCTCTCAAGACGAATGGATATTCAGACTACACAATCCGTAAAGCCATCACCCCAACCGTTGGGAAAGAACCATCTGAGGACCCAATCAAAACCATCACCTTGCCATACATAGCAGGGGTCACCAAAATGATTTCCAAAATCATGAGCAAACACAAGATCCAGGTTCGATTTAACACAGTACATACAAAATTCGTGATCTGATCCCATCTGTGAAGGATGCGATCCCTGACATGCAATACCCCGGCATCTACAAACTAAGCTGTGTCTGCGGCAGTAGTTGCATTGGGGAAACTAAGCGACATGTCTCAAACCGTGTTCGTGAACATAAGGCAGACCTGAAACACGGTATGACCAATACCTCAGCCGTGGCTGATCATTGTTTTAATGTGGTGGGCTCACACAAAATGTATTTCTCCAAGACGAAGGTACTTTGCAAACCCACTGGCTATCAACAAAGATTTGTTCATGAAGCCATCCATATATACAGACAGACACAATTCCAACCGAGAAGATGGGTACAAACTGAGCAATCATTGGAAGGACGTTATCAACCAGTTTAAGTCATAACGGGCTGTGATGTTCCCATCCTACCACCTTCCGATGTTAGTTGTTATTGTCGACTCAGATTTTAACAGGTAAAATTTCTCACACTTACACAGCCACCTCCGCGCGCCGACCTAGAGCTTACGGCTCTGCGATCTCCCATTAACATGCTAATCTCTCACATTAACATAGCCACCTCAGCGCGCTCGCTGTGGAGGCCGCTCACCGATATTACATTAACATGCTCATTTTTACCTGGCAGTCCTTTAATTGGTGGAAAACCCACCACCGTCGCGGTCGCTGCCCACCACTTACATTAACATTAACTGTAACTGCCCCGCCCATGCTGCTGACATTTGAGCTACGCCCATTTCAAACCTTTATAAACAGTTTTCCTTTAAGTAGCTAACCCCCTTTTCCTGATGACGACCGCTTTTGTTGCGATCGAAACATCGTAGTTTTTTGTTATTTTCTTTGAACCTACCTACGTGACTTTACCGCAAGACCCAAGGAATATATATATAGTCTACAATGGCTAGACAAAATGGGAACTAAAATTGATTGTTTTTTTTCCAGATGGTGATTAATAGTATGCAATGTCGTTGATTGGTAGGGAAATCTTTCCTCAACTCTGCTGAGGTTAATGGGTATTTAGTTCTTCAAGTGTGTTTTACTACGCTGCGAATTAAATCGGAATCGTGACAATTAATCAAATATTATAGTGGACGAACTGTGACGTCCACGTGATCAAATAACTGTTACATTGAGTGAAACAATGCATGTACATATGAAACAATATAATATATATGTTTATTTACATCGGTGTCAAAGTCACAAAGGCAAGGGTAACATTTATTATAGGTTTTAACCATTTACCCAAAGACTTCAGACTCACGCACCCAAGGCAGCCTCGGGGCCAAGTCAGTTATTTTCTTACCTTTGAGTCATCTCAAGTGACTCAAAACTCAAAACAGAAGCATGCACGCACGCATATCAATTGTCATACGCACAAACAACACACACACGCACTACGTGGCTACGTTGAACAGAGCTAGGAGCAACAACGAGAAGTATTAATGAAGCACTTTGAGTGCTGTCATCAATACAACCAAAACGACCGCCGGCAAACTTGGCAGTTCATGGGCTGCCAAATGCCCAAAACATTACTCAGTCTGTAAAAAATACAGGTAGTCCTCTACTTACGATGGAGATGCGTTACGTCGACCCCATCGTAAGTCAACAATATCGTAAGTCGAAGATGGCCTAGCCTACCCAGGAGTCTTAAAGAATGGTGATAATTTAGCAAAACAGAGCAATTTACAGTACCGTACTGTATAAACTATATACTGTATGTATTTATTAATTACAATACTGTATTGTACAGTAAAATGTAAAGTAAAAAAAACAAGGAAAATTCTTAGCCTAGAGGGAGATGCGTACATCCCGGCAGCGTCCCAACGTACAGTGTCGTACCTCGTACGCTGCTGCGTTTGCCTGCCGCGCGAAATTTAAAATATTTTACAATTTTGTCATGTCACTATCGCCATCGTAAGATCGAAATATCCTAAGTCGGACCATCGTAACTCGGGGACTATCTGTATATATTTTGCCATAAAAATATTTATTAAAACGATAGCTGGGGCGATTAGTCGGTGAATTCTCTTCATGGACTACTTTTCTTATCATCAACTACTCGGACCCGTTTAACCATTTGTCAGCCACCCCGACATATTCCATTTCAAAAAGAGCAGGAGAAACCCCCCTCTCCTGCCTGACAAGCCACATGTGACGCGGCTCGTGATGCTGGTGTAATCACTAAGCTCCGCCAATCATCTCACACCCAACGGCACACACGGAAACGGAGGTGGAACTTTTTCCCCAAAATATTTTCGTGTTATTTGAAGAAATCAAAACCAGTCATTGGTAGAGTAACCAATTACTTTCATCAGAAAGCCCAGCTCTTCTTTTGATCCAATATGTCAATTCATGGAGCAATTAAGTGTCTGAGATATGTAATGATATGTAATATATGTGCTTTTATATAATAATACTAATAATAGTAATTATCTAAGTTAAGTAGGTCGTTCACAAACTGCCCTAGGAGCCCAGCAACCCGAGGTAAATTTACAGCCGTGGCTAACACCATGGTTGCGTGATATCCGAGTCCTCCCACCTTCACCAACTCACGCTGACCAACGTTCATCCAGCAGTGGAGAGCAAAGGTCCGTACATTATTACAATCGTCTATATTATAAGAATATCAATTGTCTGTCCTCAAGTCAGACTGTCAATCGCAGCAATTAAAGTACTCAAGGGCTCATTCTGACCATAAGAAAATATGGACAAGCTGTGTACATAGCTGTATGTATGACCTATAATCTCTAATCAAGGTAAAATAAATTCTAACCAACACAAGTTTGACAATAGGTGCTTCTCTTCCAATGCCACCCACGACTCTCGTGCAAGTCACCTCACACCACCAGTAAACGCAGCGCACTCATGACCACGGCTGCCAAGCAACACCAATACCTGAATCTTACTGCCCTCTACAGGAGACCGGGAAACGTGTTTTCGCCGACAACTGCACCTCCGATTAGCACGGTTGGCTACGTAGTGTGAAAGAAGTTCAACAAACATCTACATACATATCCTTACAATGTACCAGGTTAACTAAAAAAAATGAAGCTTCATTCGTATCAGAGAGCAATGTTGTGGACGAACATAATGAGGCCACTGTTGTGCTTTATTTAGGTTGACTCCGCCTTAAACACCTCGGGGCCACCGTTTTTCTTACTTCAGGTGGAGCTTTGCTGTGATCCATAAAGAAATTTACTCGAATACAAACATCTGACCGTTTCGAGTAAATTATGTTAATGAACATATATGAAACCTCTTCTTGGTTCTTTCGGTAAAGTCACGTAGAAGGGAAACAATAAATTATGTTTTGATTTAAAGCTTTCGTGACTGCAGGGATTCATATTCTTGGTTCTTTCGGTAAAGTCACGTAGAAGGGAAATAATAAAATAATACAAATATAAATTCACAGCAAGAAAATTTCAAATGTCAAATTCTTGCTGTGGATTTCACACCTGATGATGATTGCTTGTGTTGCAGTCGAAACGTCGTGATAATTTTTATTGTTTTATATTAGTATTATTTTATTATTTCCCTTCTACGTGACTTTACCGAAAGAACCAAGAATATGAATCCCTGCAGTCACGAAAGCTTTAAATCGAAATATATGAAACCTGACAAGGCACAAAAGAGAGGGCGGTGTGGCCAGAATGCCACAGAGCCACATTTGTCTCACCAGTCATGACATTTACACTGCTCCAGGAACACATTTAAGGCTGAAATTACCTAGGGGAGGGTCAGCAACAGTTCAACCATCACCCAGGATTAATAGTGGCTGTGGCCGAGAATCGAACCGTAATCGTCCGATTCCCAGCGCAGCACGCCACGACACCCCACTCACCATTTACACACGTGCACACCGTTTAGCCTTATAGACCATATGCGCAAATGTTGCTAGACAGCACCTATTGAAACCGGCACTGAGGTGTGGCCAGCACTACACACACCCGTCTGCCTTTGTCTTCAACAACACCAATGTACACGACAGGTGTGCCACAGCCAGGCAATCAAGCCTAGGTCATCAGGATCATAGCAGTGTGTTAACCATGGTGGCACTGCTACCAACAAAGGTCCTGAAACTGTATAGTCAAGTGCTGAGCTCCTATCAAGGGTGCCAAGGCACAGGGAGTGGATGATGTGGCCAGCACAAGCCCGGCCGCCTTTGTCTCCTCAGTACTGATGTTCACACGCGACACCAGGTATTCATTTGAGGATGAGGGTAGGCCCAGGCCCAATTTATGTATCACTCACCACAAATGTTTACCATGACAAGGAATCTAACTCAAACAATCCCCCATATCGCTTTACGGACTGTTGGTGAAAGTGCCAGAATGGCATATGAGGAGGTGATGTGATCACACACACCCAGTTGTCCTTGATGTTTTATATACCACACAGGTACTAATTTATGGCCGAGTCGTTCTAGGGGAGGCCTAGCACTGGCTTTGATATCGCTCACCACCTTTGCCGCTGACGTTTACTGGCTGCGAATCGAACTCACACCCAATGACACATACAGCACACAAAAAGAAGACGACAATGCGACATGCAGCGGTATATCAGTGCAATAAAGTCACAGCCGTATACTCGTGAGCAGCTGTTCCACTGATCTGGTCAATTGGTTCATAGCACAGTGAGCTAATTGTGTCACCACTCTCAAAGACAGACACAAAGATAAAGACCTCCCGTATAACCACACAGGACGGTTGGGTGCAAGTGCTGGGATCAAGTGCCTATGACGGCCGGCACGACGGACCAGCAGGCGGTGGGATCACCGCCACAGACACAAACACAAAGAGAATCTACACAATGCGACGCAGTGGCACATCCCGTGCGACAATGTCACAGCCGCGCACGTGAGCATCTGTTGTTCTGTTCCGCAGGCAGTGCAGCGCAAGCCACCTGCGTGGGTAGTAGCGCTCGGTGCAATGCCCTGGCAGGGCGCGTGGCGCGGCTGTCAACATGTTTACAGTGGCGCCGGCTCAACGACCGCCACCTGTGAGCCCGCGTCACTCTGCGACCACAGCCCTGGGCGTCGTGGGGTTAACAATACACATATAAATATCTCCCCGACAATTGCCACAAACATAAGAGACGTCGCTTTATCGAGCCATCAAAAAATTACTCTTTGCGCTCGCGATACACGCATCGACCTACACGCGTGCGTCAGAATCGATGGTGCGTTGATCTGTCTGCGCTGTATGTGGAATCAAAGTGTGTCACACCACGCAGGCAGGTGTGGTGCATTGCTCTTCCTTGCATACTGCCCTGAGCCATTGGTGGAAATGTCACGTTACTATGGCAGGACCACCTCTGATTTAATAACTCGGAATGCGCCCGATCTAGTCAAGACACTCAAATGCTAAGTGGGTTTGGGCCTGCTTACGTGCTTTTATGGGCGACCTCCTTGTACAAAACAGGTTGTTGTAAGCAGCTGCGTGGCCGTGCTGTGGGTGGGCAATAGAAGGCAGTGAAGAAAAGTCTATTGTTGGACCATACTATAATGGTCCAGCATCTTTGCTTCCCGCACCTCCACCAACCCGCACTGACCAAATAATCCACAGGACTTGTGGAGGCCCTCTCAACGAGCAGTGCATAGACAAGGGGCTGATACATGTACCAACGTGTACATGGGATTGAACCCATGGATGCAATGTGACCAGGGCAGGCTTCTATTGGAGTGGGGTGGGGGAGTCAGGGGTAGGTGTTGGGGGAGGCCCAATTGTGGAAAATTAAGTGGGGCCACAATAACTGCGTGGTTTCCAGTCAAATTATACACACGCGTTTGTCAACATGGCCTTGGGAAAGGAACGGCATGGATTTATAATGAGAGTCTAAGCATTATGAGTCTTACAGTGGCATTCAAACACCACGTAATTTGGCATATGGATTACGATTTACATTTGCAGTTCCTTTGTCAATCCACTGCTGAATAAACACCTTCTGCACACCTCCTTGGGCATGTGAGGTTGTGTGACATTCTTCACAATGCTGGTCAAAGCAGGCTGAAGGGGAAGACTCGGGACTGGTTCACATATCACTCCCCACAGACATTGTCCATGACCAAGCATCAAACGTCATCGGTTTCGTGGCTCAGTAAGCACTAAGTGCACTTTACCACTGCTCCAGTCTTTGTATTCATAGTGTTGGATTCCGACTTAAACTATGAGACATACCCCAAATCCAATGCCTGCACTTCTTTCTCAAAGACTTATCATTGTTCCCTTCAAATGATTTACCACTCGTTTTTAAGACGCTAAATCAATTCCAAGTGTGTCGTCTGATAATGTGTAGATGTCCAAACGGCAGAAATCTTCACCAACACGACAATGGCGGCGAAACGCGAGCCTAAGAACTATGATTTGAGCAGTATCTTTTTTTCACAAAATGATTTTACATTTCATGATACAACGATATCAGATTTCCTTTACGTTGTCATTGTATTTCCCATTTTTATCATGATTGTATTGTGACTTGGTGCTCTTCCACTAAAAATAGATATTTCTTCAAAGTAATTCGAAGGCAGTTAACGCAAAATAGATTTTGCTACAAGTCTTCTCTTAATGATCGATGGCTTGTGCATCAGATCTTATTTATTCACGAAGTACTTACAAAAAAATCAGCAGACTACCTGCTGGATCTCCTCACTGTTTCGAAGAACAAATGTGACCTAAGGTCTTCGCTCATTTACCAGCTTCACATTCCTTAGTGCCGTACAAATGCTGGAGGAGGGGCCTTTTCTATCGATGCCCCCAGGGGGTCTGGAATGCTATCGCCAATAAACTGCAACTTGGATCACTACCTATGAGATCTTCACTGAAAACTGCTCTAGAGGAGTTGTACACCCCTAGCTGCCACTGCTATTCAGAATGGCCTGAAATCAAATGTATCATTCGGATGACCGCTGCAAAGTATGATCTTGAGTTTTCATTGTGGTGTGCTGATCTTTAAAGGTGTATTGAGAAATTTTGATTTTGCTACTGATACTCCTGCTGTTATGGAGTGACTCATGCAGCCAGCTATGGCTGCGGGGTTTGGTCGTACATGTTATGTATATCGTTTGTTGTTGGATTTGAATCACAGTTCCTATGATCACTGTTCCATTGTTTTTGTGGCTTTATTTTGGTGATTTTGAGGACGGTTTAGTCTGGCCATGTTTGTTTGTTGTAGTACAGAGTTAGCCCCATAACTTTAATCTACATTGTCTTATGGTTGTTATTGTTTGACTTGCATCCCACTGGGATTGTTGCACACAGCATTGAAATGCGGTGTTTTTTTCTGGAAGACTTTGCTGTTTTTTCCAGGATTTTTCTGTTGCGTGTAGTCACTTTAAGATGTTTCTTGTTCATGTTTTTGTTTCGTTGCGGTTGCACCCGAGTCAAGAGCCGCATGGCTCCCAGGGTTATACCTAATAATTGAAACTTTCTAAGGATTATAACTCTCTAGTAATAACTCGTCAAAAAACTACCGTGCTATCAATTTATCCAGAAATCTTTTACAAAACCCTACTTTGTTCAGGATACAATGAATATTTTTCTTTATTAAGGATAATTATTGTATTGTGGTGAACCTGTGCATTGCACGTAGGATTTTGGGCAAGACTAAAAGGGAGACAAAGAATTAAGTATCTAGATAACACAATGAGGCAGTTTGGTGCACAAGAAGAGCCCAATTACATGTTACAAGAGACACGAAAAGCTGGAGATACGAGAAATTCAACAAGATGATGACTAATGGATGGTGAAGTTGATGATGATGATTTTTGATGTTTATAATACTAAAATAACAATGATGATGAATCATGATGGCCACTGAATGACTGACAATGACCATGAAAAATCAAGGCGAGTGGGTCTCCTTACCCAGAAGGCGATGTGTCTGCCACGGGGTGCAGCTGCATGGTGAGTTCGCCCAACTTGGAGAACGCCGCTCCTGCCGCTGAGAATATCTCACCGACCTGCCGTGGGCGGGTGGGATACGGCACACGCAGGGCAGAGGATGACAGGGGAACAAGTGGGAGGAAGCTGGTGGTGACGGGGTCTGGTTGGAATCAATCATGGAACGTTTAAGTCATCATCATATATAAGAAAAACTGTACCGGGATGTTCCTGGACTGGCTCGGCATGTTTCTTGTACTAACGCTTCATGGTCCCTCCATGACTGGAGGGAAGTGAAAGCATTTTTTATTTCTACAAAAGAGATTTAAGATATGCTTGGGGTAAATTATGCTATCCCAAGCTAACATTTATTATTCTGTAGTATCCCATCTTGACTCCATGAAATCAGGACAATTGTTTAGGACAGCTTGAGTGCCGGGGGCCTGAATTGGGTCAGCCCGGCGAATATGCAGCGCCAGCTTGCTTCAAAGTGGCCATGGGAGCATGGCCATCACCTTCAGAACAATGGAGATCGAGCTCTCTTAATATTAGCAAATATTATTCCAATATCACCACAGCATCAAGCACAAGACAAAACAAAATATACGTACAGAATTATTGGAGAGAAGTACATCACCACATGTTCGATAATGACATGTGAAACAATACATCACAAAACGTCTTCTAAGGTTCCTTCAAGTGAGCTAGTTTATTCAGTAGGCGCACTCCACGTGCTCCAACACAAACACAATAGAACACCACATTTTTATATGATGGGTTTTGTGCAGTCATTGGAGACGATGCTTAAACCCTCAATTCTACTACACTAAAGAGCCTGGTTTTATCAATTGCAACCGTGTCAGCTCAGTACTCATATCCTTGAGCCAGCTGCCACGTCGGCCAACCAGGATAGTTTTAATTTAATACAAAGTCTGTAGACCATAAAAGGTAACATGACCTAAAATCGTACAAATATTCAAGAATATACATTCAAGAATAGTTGTGCTCTGCTGCCATCTCCTGGCCAACTCGCGGGCTTGAACTCGACAAACCTCTGTGAATCACCAACCCTGGCCTCCAAAGCCCTGGGGGTAACCGGCATGCTCCACCACACGCAATTCAACGGAAAAGCTGCTCTCCACGCTCCTTCCTTACATATGTTTGAGCCGTATTTGCGATCTGCTGCCAATGCATTTCTACTCATATTCACTTACATCTGGCGAGGAGGCGCCTGTATCCCGTTTTTTAATTGTTTTAACCGTGTACCCCCCCCCTCCCCCTTGCCTGACCCAACATGGTTTTGAGAAATAAATGTAGAAGTAATGAACATAAATATTTTAACCAATTGTCAATGTTGTGACGTATCCTAAACTAGTAACTGCAAGCGAATTCAACGGACGCTCTGCACGCATGACGTAATTAGTTCGCGCTCGCTGATTAAAGTTGGAAACCACATAAAAGGTATTTTCTACTGTTATAGGTTACCAAATGGAATTCAAATTTATCGTGGTTATTTTTTATGAACCGATTCATACGCGAGCATCCACCAATGACTACTCACATATGATATCATTTCACAACATTTATTACCCCCTGGGACATTGAAACGTCCCACTCCAATGAGTCCGCGTGCCGCCGATTGCGAACCACTGGGTGAGCACAAGACTCACAATCAAAAGGACGCGAATTCAAATCCGGCTTGCAGGTCAACTTGGCTTACGCACTTGCGATATGAACCTGAAAACCCTGAGCTCTAATTCCTACACCGAGATAGCATCGATGGTTGAATATCTGAACCGGTACCCACTTAGCCAAGACGCACGGACAAGCGCGCAGCATGGTCAACCATCCCACGTGGTTGACGCGGCGTGAGGATTATATCCAACAGTGGGTCACAACAAGGCGATATCCTGTATGTGAGTATTTTTGATCCAGATATTATTTGCAAGAGGCAAATGCTGCTGTCACACTTGCCCTCGGATAGTTTTGAATGTATTCATACTTCGGAGTGTATTTTTTTGTACGGCGTTTTGAGATTTCGTTATTAAAGGCTCTTTATAACATCGAGGTTATTTTATTACTACTACGGTTTTTAAACGCGACCCCTGCCGCCGTCAAGTCAAAACATCGACCCCGCTCAAACTGGTAATCAGTCAGAACTAATCTCTCCTGCCGATCGATCGTCAGTCAGTGGCGGAAATTTCACTTTCTGTCAGCCACCGGAAAATCCCAACTGTGGCACTCACGTTATAAACCCTGGCGAAGAGTCTGATGGTTACGATGACAGTGTTGACATTAATAATTGTGGTCAATGCTAATTATGATAATGACGATTATGGCCTGCGGCGATGGTGATCGTTTTGATGATTGTGACCGAATGTGGCAGACGTCAGCAGAGTGCTGCCGAGCCCGGCACCGCTGAGATCCTTGGGTTCAAGATCAAATTTCAGCCCACTGCGTTTGCAAAATGCAGCGAGTTGATTTCAGCCGTGTCACCACTCTCCTCCTCTCTGCACAAAAACAAATTATGCTCATTTATCTTTTAGATTTAATCTGGGTAAATGCCAGCCTTGACAATTAACTGCCACGGGTTATCATGCGACGAACACAGACTATCTTCGGTAGCGGAGAGCTCGCGATATAACAGTGCCCATTGGTGTGGGTGCAGCAAAGGTCACTGTGTAAGGAAGGCATCTCTTGAGGAGGGAGTCACGAAGCGTTCCAAATTGCAATGCCAAAGATGCGCACGAAATTGTCGTCTCGAGACGTGCCGCCTAAAACGGACAATCGGTTTAACATTGCAGCGGGGAATTAACAATAAATTACGACGACGATGAAAGTTGCACCTCGGGTTTGTTTATATCTCGACGCACGTAAACAAATTCGGCTCTTATAACCCGCCAAACGCCGGCACGGGGATCCCGGGTGAGGCAGGAGCCCTCGGTTGGGAGGCGCCGCGGAACCGGGAGGCTTCAATCCCCGCGAGCCGCTCAGGCGAGACCGCGGCATTGTAGGCCTCAACAAGGCCTCCGCGGGGGTTTGGTAAGCCGCAACAAACTCACTTTTGTCGACGTGGACGTCATTGACGCGGTCGCTGCGAGCCGACGATTAATGAACGTGCGAATAAATAACGAACGTTGAGAAGAGAAACGCGGTTACATGTGAAACGAGATAAGGCGAGTTGAACCGAAGAAGGAAAAATTTAAGCCTTTTTTTAAAATGGCGGGCTGAGCGACGAGACGAAGCGATCTGATTCGCTGAACGTCGGAGGGCGGGTTGTGAATCGGAGACGAGCTCTGATTGGACGGCGGCTCTCTCGGCAGTTAACATGCGGGGGGTGGGGCGGGGGGGTAGGGGGAGTGGGGGAGGGGCGGGGCGGTGGGAGAGGGGCGGGGTTGGGGGGGTAGGCTTTCGCGACCAATATCATCCATAAGAGGTTTATTTGGGTTCGGGGCCGTCCATAAATGACGTCACGCACCTAGGGGGGGGGGGGTGTCAGACATTTGTGACGATGTGTGACGAGGGGGGGCGGGGTTGAGAAATGTGACGTCACATCAAAATGCGCAACTTTAAATTAATATAGACAACACGTTCTGCTTAATTAAATAGACTTCTTAATAAATGTTTTATCCTACAACATCAGAGTGCAGCGCCACATTAAATACGCACTACAATGACAATAGTTCAAAGCGATTTGAAGCATGTTTTATTTGGGGGGGGGCAGAGCTTTGTGACGTCATTTGAGGGGGGGTCTGACTTTTTGTGACGCCGTGTGACTAGGGGGGGGGGGGGAGGTAAAAAATCGTCCAAAATCGCGTGACGTCATTTATGGACGGCCCCTAACCCAAACAAAAACCTCTTATGGATCGCAAAAGAAGCCGTTATCAAATCACTGCTTGGATGAAAGCATCCACCCCCCCCCCCCAAATAAACAAACAAACCTTTGGCATCTCTCTCAGTTTTGCATTTCATAGTTTCCCAATTCGTGGTTTGTATCATCTCTAGACTCCCGCCATCATTAATGTCGTCCACCGGTCATCATTCCACGTAGCAAGCGGTGTTCTTCACCCATTTTCAGGGGTTAGAGGCAGGGCACCTGGAGGTGAGGGGGCCGCCACACCATTTGAAACAATTGCGGTTTGACAGCACGATGACGATAATGATGATGGGGGTGTGGGTGTGTGTGTGTTTTCACATTTGTGTATTGTCGGGGGTCGCAATAAAGGTCGCTAGGGGCCGTCAGTGGGCCGCGGACCTTGTCTGAATCGATCCTGTGCCTCCCCGAGGCCAACTCGGCCTCAAATAAGTACCTGGGGCGGTGTGTAAACATTGCCACTGGGGAGACAAAGGCGGTCGGGCGTGGTGCTGTGGTGTTGGCCACCCACCCCATTCGTGCACCGTTCTGGCCTTCATAGGTACCACTCGCTAACAGCACTTGCCCCCAACAGTCCACCTCCCCCCCCCCCACCACGGGCACTCTTACCTTGGGGGCCGTCCATAAATGACGTCACGCGATTTTGGACGATTTTTGACCCCCCCCCCTCTCGTCACACGGCGTTACAAAAAGTCAGACCCCCCCTCAAAAGCTCTGCCCCCCCCCCCCACCAAACCATATTTCCATTTTGAAAATAAAACATGCTTCAAATCGCTTTAAATTATTGTCACTGTAGTGCGTATTTAATGTGGCGCTGCATTCTGATGTTGTAGGAGTGTTGTTATAACAATTAGTGTTGTTATAACAATTCTATATTTATTTAAAGTTGCGCATTTTGATGTGACGTCACATTTTCTCAACCCCCCCTCGTCACACATCGTCACAAATGTCTGACCCCCCCCCCCCTAGGTGCGTGACGTCATTTATGAACGGCCCCTTGGCCTCACCTCCCCGCACTACCCTCCCCCCCACCCCTAATCATTGTAGCCAGGTCGCTTCTGACAAAATAAGCTAATATCTCAGTGGGATTTACCTGCTAAGATTGTTTTTAATGTTTAATTTTAGCGATATAACCTCCTGCCTCAGCAGTTCGCCTGCTGTAGTGTTGTACCTGAAGACGATTGCTTGTGTTGCGATCGAAACATCGTGATTTTTTAAATTTTATTTTCGATCTACGTGACTTTGGGGCCGTCCATAAATGACGGCACGCGATTTGACGATTTTTGACCCCCACCCCCCCCCCACGTCACACAGCTCTGCCCCCCCCCCCCAAAAAAAAATAAAACATGCTTCAAATCGCTTTAAACTATTGTCATTGTAGTGCGTATTTAATGTGCCGCTGCGCTCTGATGTTGTAGGAGAAAACATTTATAAAGTCTTCTTTAGTGTTCTTGGTTCTTTCGGTAAAGTCACGTAGAATGGAAATAATAATATAAGACAGAGTCAGACTCTGTCTTATCGACAGACCTGCTCTCCACCTGAGGACGGCTGCTTGCGTTGTGGCCGAAACGTCGTGAGAATTATTTTATTTTTATTATTTTATTACTTCCCTTCTACGTGACTTTACCGAAAGAACCAAGAAGATGAATCCCTGCAGTCACGAAAGCTTTAAATCGAAATTTTCTTTAGTGCTAATGCTTTTCTGTCTAGGGCTCTAGGCCAAGATGTTCTATTTGTGCACCCCCCCCTTCCCGGATTCTACTGGATTATTTCCTCTTCACATTTCCTCCCCGTCTCCTCGTTCACGAGTGCCTCGATGTTCCTCTTATTCTCATATTGCGTTTCGATGTACTTGTCAGTTTTAGTCATAGGTTGCATAATACCAAGCTGTGGTCCGATGATACATCGGCTCCTTGGAATGTTTTGAATAGTCAAACTGTTCTCCAGCGTGAGAGATCATTACCAGACCTCTCTCATTCATGTTTTACCATCCGGTAACCCTCCATTTCCATTTTCTGCATTATTTTAGTTTGAACTTAGTATTTCATGTTTTGAAGTGAATTACAGCAGTTTTTCACCTCTTTCATTTCTTTTTCCATATCCACACCTTTGCAGGATGCGCCCCCATCTGACGTAACCCTTCCCAATGTTCGCATTCCAATCTCCAACAAACAGCTGAACAGCTTTTGTAGGCAGTTCCTTTAACGTTGTTTCCAGCGTTCCATATAATTCTTCAATATCCTCTTCTGCACCATCTGATGTTGGTGCACATATTTTGATGAGACATATTTAGTGGTTGCCCAATAAATATCGCTACAATTACCCTTGGACGAGCCGGTCTGTATGCCACGACGGTACACCACGTAAAAACGATGGACTTTACAGTAGTGTATAGAAAGATGATATCACCAGCCCTGTAACCAGAAATTTGACCCAAGGGCAGAAAGTAAGGCAAACTGGCTAAACATCCCACTGTAGGACCTTTCTACAAACACTGTCCGAGTATTTGAAACGCGGGACATGTTACGCATACGCACGACCAGGCGGCGTGTCAAGCAATTCTCGTCTTACGCGTGTGTTTATTTAAACAGAGTATACATGCGAGCGTGTACATGGTAGCAAGAGTGGCTGAGGCGGCGGTGTGATGTACAGCCCCAAACAAAGGCAGGGCAAAGGTCATCGCTGCGCCAACTCATCCATGATGACCTCAGCCGCCCCGAGCCAGAGACCCTCCGTTTCCTTAGTGGCACAGCCCTAGACCGCTTCCACAACACTGCTCGCCTCTCACACAGCAGCTGGCCAAGGCAAGGATCAGGGTAAGGTTAGGCTCAGTTTCAGGGTTATGAACTTGAGCTGTTTGGGAGGTTACGTTTATTGCATAGGGTTAAGTTAGAGCGGGGATTGTGCTTAGACATGCAGTTTGGAGTTATGACACATTTTAGTTTGGAGATAAGTGATTCCATATGGTGGACGTTTAAATGCAGGAGTTATGCTAAGGAATTTGGATTTGGATTGAATTAATGTTAAAATGGGGTCGAGCGAGTTCAGGTTAACTCAACTAAGGTCAAGAGTTAAGAACTGGGGGTTTCTGGATATAGTGAAAATGGTGGGAGTTGAGGTCATGTGACAGGGCAGGATCAGAGGAGCGTCAACAGCTTGATGTTTCCCTCTTTTCAGAAGGTAGCTAATTGCTAAAGGAAGCGACCTGCAATTAACTTCAACACCTATGTGGAAGCCACCACCAATAAATCACAATATGTCGGTACAAGTTGGGGACATGGTCGAGATCTTCAGATGGCCTGGGTTAGGCCTGACGTGGATCGGAGTTAGAGATTGAGGTTTGGGCTGGTGTAGGTCTGCGTTGACCTGGATTTGAGATAATGCTCGGAAAATGTTGGCGTTAAGGTTGGGGACTGACCGAGGTTAGGGTTAGGTAAACGTTTGGGATTATAGCTCTACAGTTACAGGCTTAGAACCAGTCAAGGGCTAGGTTACAGTTAAAGTCTGTGCAGGTTATGGTTAGACTTTAGTTAGACTGCATTTGTGTAGGGGTTTGTGATTGGTTAAGGTCTGAAGTGGGATACAGTCCTGGTTGTGTAAAGGTCAAAGTTGTTGTCAGGACGAGCTTAAGGCTCGAGCCATGGGTGGGTTAAGGTTGGGGCCAGGGTTAAGTTAGGGTTTGTGTTGGTTTTAAGGTTAGGGCCAGGTCTAGTTTTGGGTCTGGGCTGACTTGGTGTTGGGAGTGCAGTTTGTGTGTAAGGTGAGCGGTGGGAGGACAGCGGCCGGTTCTGGGTTTGCACCACTGGAAATGGAACCCTCGCAACCAAGCCACTGAGTGAAATAATCATGAGTCTGTTAAAACATAAATAAACACATTTAAAATTAATAGTAAAAAAACCTGTCCTTAATACTCCCATGTATAATGACACCATTCTCAGATGTGCATAATTTGCAGTTCTTGTCGGAAGTCTTCAACCGATATAGGTAACACGGCACATTGGATTGGACAGGAAGAGCTTCCAACTGAATGTGCATGCAAAATAATGCAATTTATATTACACACTTTTTTCCTAACAATGACCTTGATAACCATAATAACGCATTCTTTTTGTCTTGACCAAAGTGTGAAATTCCTTAAAGAACCAGCAAAAAAACGAAAGCCAAGCATATTTAACCTGAAGGATTTTTGTTGTTGTAAATGTAAGCCATTGGATGTTAACTGCAAGACCGTGAACAATCTCGGTGGATTCACAAACTGAAATGTGATCTCCACAATTATTCAAAGTCAACTTTAAAATATTTTTTTTGCTTTTAAATGTCTACTCTTCTTAACACCCCTCCTCTTCACCCGACCAATGTAAATTATTATCGTACATCCTATATACAGAATTCTTATGCAACACACTTAACAAACGCTCAATGTAGTCAGAAAAAAATAACAAATTTCCCCCAATGTACATTATACTTTACAGAATTTTAAATTTTAAACATTTGGTACAGAAGGGATCAGAATTTCCATTATTATACATTTCTTTTGGAACAGCTGGAACTGTTCTTCCATTAGCAAAACGTATATAACATTAGCTTTCCTATTTCACACGTGTTTACACTTTGATTGTAGGTTAACAATGTATTGCTTAAAACACACCTACGATCAGACTATATAAGCATTGAGCGGCAATGTCTAAAGATCAAAAATAGTTAACAGAATTCGGGGCGGGTACAAAAAAAAGCAGTTAGCCTCAAAATTCCGTTAACACATTTTTGATTTTAAACAATTCGGCGAGAACAAACAAAAATGTCATGAAAGACCCAAAATTATATATTTTATATTTCACATGCAGCCGGATGCCTCGAGGGGGAAACTCAAACTCATGACCCAACAAGTGTGTGTCTAGGTTCAAGCCCAATACAGCTGTCCCAGACAGCCCAAGCGCAAACAAAAATCCCTCAAAAGTTGCTGTTGTCTTTGCAAAAGTTAATTTGAGGAGGCTGCAACTCAAGACCAAGAAAGGGTTGTCCTACATACCCAGACAGACAATATCCATTCAGACACCTTAAGACGCAACCGATGACCTGGCCGTCAGCAATAGCGTGGTCTCTATAGTCTTAAGTCCACGATTCAATCCCAACTGTGAGAGCATGGTTTATAAAGGGGTATTGAAAGAGTTGTTAAGCGTTTTCAGTCATTCTTGTCCCACACACACATAGGGCACCTTCACAGCTTCATGAGCCACATTTTGCACAGGCCGCGGAAAAACGTATAATAAATGGCATCGAAACTCTCTCAACACTGGAACGCCTCCCCAGAGTAAAATGCGAGCCATGTTTGCCATGGAGAGTTGTAATTTTTGTACCAATCTACCGGAACTGGCGTCGACAAAAATATGAAAGAAACCTGTAGCCAATTGTTTTCATTGTGTGAAGCCACTATATGAAGCAGTCTCAGTGGGTGTGTATATATATATGCTGCAAAAAAATTAGAAAAATCTGCCATTTACACTGATGTTCTGTACACATGCATACATATTTATAAAAATAAATTACTTTTTATACAAGTGTGCTTTCTTTATTAGGTGCAAGGGCAGTGGAAGGTAGCTAGCTCATGGCTCCGGTTTGAGGGAATGGCAAATTCCACCTTGGCATTTCCATTGCACAGAATTCACAAAATTTCCATCCGACCTGCTCTGAAGATGACCTATGGCTATTAAACCCATGCCTCCACGTCACAATTACCAACATCGAGCTGCAGCTGAAACTTAAAAGGCTTGTGGCAGAGTGTGGTGCTTGTCCAGGTGGTGGCCACGTGAACCGGCTTTGCTGTGACAGCTGGAATTGAACTGGGCTGGTTCTCACTGCTCCAGGTGTCAGTGGTTCCCTTGCCAAGCGACTTGTTAATTTCCAATGGCAATGGACAACAGCAATCTTTTCTTGCTGTGGTTGTGTCTCACTTGATGCCGATCGCTTGTGTTGCGAGCGAAACGTCATGATCTATTATTTTTCTACCTACGCGACTTTACTGAAAGAACCAAAGAGTATGGATTCCTGCAGTCACGAAAGCTTCAAATCAAGAAAGACAAACCACTCATGGAAATGTAGGGAAGCCCTCGTATTGAGTGGGGGGGGGGGGGAATTTAAGCAGAATTTTAAATGCTTAAAAAGTGTCCCAGGTGAGATATGAATTAATTTCAATTTTATCACTGGCAGTGAGAAAAGTATACCGAGTCCTTTGGAAATATATTTGTTTGAAATGTCATCAGGACACAAACGAAATGGAAAATATAAATGTGCTAAACCCAAATTGGTGTGAATTGGAAGTGTGATGCCACCAAATGTTCCCAAAATAAAAATTCATCACGAATCATTGCCAGCAGAATAACAAGTAACATCGCCAAAGCATGATGACAAGCCATCTACAGGGTTTTCTCTTGGCATTTCAATAACATCCTCACTTGGGTAGCATTAACCAATTTAGGCATCTCTCAATTATTTGGGGTGGGAGGGGAAGGTTGATCCAGACATTAAAAACACTGATAATGGAAAATGAATGTAAATTAGGCGATAAAACATATTTATAGTTTACCTATGTAAAATGGGGGTGAAAACTGGCACAGCCAGTGGGGGGGGGGGGGGGGGTGGTATGTGCCCCCCCCCCAATGATCCAATCAAAATCTCTAATTTCGATCGGATCATTGGGGTTTATTAGTAAAAAAAAATCGGAATTTTGCGACCCCCACTGCCACCGTGTAGCCTATTATTACGTGTCAGGGACTCTGAGATGATAGGACAATAGTCTGAGTCCATAATTGGCAATAAGTAACGGCAAAGCGGTTATAAGTGACTCACAAAATTGTGCGCAATTGCGTAAACAGTACACGCCTTCCCTGAAGGCATTCACCTTCAGCGAGCGCGATGCCGATCACACAACGCGGTTCGAATTCGACCCTCGATCGATGGCTGTGCCATCGCCGCACACGAGTCGAATAAAAAGCAAGGGACAAGTCCTTACTTACTAACAACTCCTTACTTACTAACAACTCCTCTATCGTTTTTCATTGCTGGAGGGGTTGCCCCTCCCCCCTACCTGAAAATTCTGGCTCCGCCATTGGGGTTGAAGACGAAGAATGGCATCTGTTTATTAAAGTTAAATTTTAGAATGATAAGCATAAATCTACTTGATTTTTATATTATTTTTATACTCGCAAGCCCAACCCCGAGGTTAGCTTCATCTAAACAGGCTTGGCTCAAAGTAGTTCAAGGCCAGTTGTTACCATAAGCTACATAAGCCTGTCTCTTCTATGCGTGACAAGAGTGCTTCTTTCAGAAACCAGGACCTGGATATAGTAGGATTCTGTATATGGTTAAATTTGCTAACATGAAATCCAATTTCATATGCCCAAGCTTGCAAATCAGATATGTCACGAGAGTTTATAGGTAGCAAGCTTATAAAAATGTTGTATAATGTAATCAACCAACGCAAGAAGATTCAACAGAAATATGATCCCATGCCACTGGGCAGTGACTGTTACACAAGAGCATAATCCAATTCAACCGGGTGAAGTGTGCTTAACCATCATGAAACCAGATCCCAGGAGTCCACGACTGCGCAATAAAAAGATCATCAAGATTCCATAGGAACAAGCTTGCGATACAAAAGTGCTGTACAATTGTATGTGATAAGAGCAAGCTTGACAATTCAAATTACTCAATCCAATATGTAATTCCATTAACGACAATGTTGCTGCACAAAACTGGGTTTGGATTCCATAGGGTGAAGCCTGCGGAAAAATAACGACACCTGACTCTATAGGGACGAGCCTGCATTCCCAAAATCACAATCCGACTACACGGGGAAGAAGACGCTTTCCTAACAATAATATGACGGGATTCCACTGTGGCCCGACGCATTCCGATTGCATAGGGATAGTCGTGCCAAACAAAAAGCAAATGCAACGCAATTCCATTCTCTGAGGCTTCCAGGGCACACTAATGCCGAGTCGACTGGTGGAGAAAGCGCTGGTGGTGGCGACAACGGGTGGCAGCAGTCACCGTACTCAAGTTTTTTGTTTTTCCAATCCTCGTTTGTGCGGGCGGGCCAGACACTCACGGCGATGTGCCCATGACAATGTGCTCTTTGTGGTTCTTGAGCACGTGGTGCTGCTTCTCGGATGGCCGACGGAAGCCCTTGTGGCAGAACTGACAGCGGTGCGGGTAGGCCTTGGTATGGATGGATACGACGTGGCGCTTGAAGCCTGATGCGTCCATGGTGCTGTAGTCGCATAATTCGCACTGGTACACTTTCTTTCCTGTGTGCGACTTCATGTGCTTCTTCAGCTCGCTCTGCTGCTTGAAGCCCTTCTTGCAGCGGCGGCACTGCAGCGCCCACACCAGCGCCAGCGGGGGAGAAAGAGCGAGGAACAGAGGGGGCGGAGAGAGAGCGTATTAATCTTTAGTTATATAAGTTGTGGTGCTAATTCACCCTGAATCTTGATCATCATCATCAGCCATTCTTTATCATCCACTGTTGGATGAAGGCTTCCTCACATTAATGAAAATCCGCAGGGTCCATTGCGGCTATCACCAATCTCACTACTGTACACGAGCTGATCTCCTTGTGCCATCGAACCAAGTTTCCTTTCGTGGAATGCATCTTTCTTTAAACAAACGTGTGCGCCCACTCTCTCGCACACACATGCATACGCACGAACACACATGCACGTGCAGTGAATGTGGTGTTTGTTCACCTTGAAGGGCAGCTCCTTGGTGTGCACAGACAGAATGTGCCGACTCAGCACAAACGGGTCGGATGTGCGGAACTCGCAGTGTCGGCACTGATGAACTTTCTTGCCTTTGTGTGTTGCCATGTGCTTGTTCAGCTCGGAAGGTCTGAGTCCATGCACACACAAATACAAAACAAATGAACAACACTGTAATCCATCTGGTCAATAACCTATTTTAGGTGAGCGATATGGCCCTGCAAGTTTATTTAATATGGCTCGCAGCCACATGAACAGCCTGCAAACTATATTTACATGTCACTGCAAGCATCTTAGCTGCATGTATCGAGTAGTGTCTACTGCAGCTAGAGAAGTGACTGAAAGGTGTGCGTGTTAACAGGTGGCCCGCCAAATGTAGGTTGCTAATTCTATTCGGCAGAATCATGCCTACGCATGCATTGTATAATGCTTTCGAACATATGTTTGCCCAAGGCAGTATTTAATTAGCAGTAAAGTAGCCAATGGGTAGCTGTCAGAGCAAGCTAAATTTCCAAATATAAAACGCCTATAATGTTATTTATGGTTTATCTAAAAGTTGAGCAATACTTGGATCAATTTGGCCAGCAATAAATGAGGTAAGTTGCTATTTGCAACAAAACTTTATACTTTACAAACATTCCATGATCTTTAATCATTGCCTTGCCATCCCCTGCTCTAGACAGAGTTAACACTTCAACCCTTTAAATTGTATTTGCAAATTAAAGGGTTGAAGAGAAGAAGACTTCCACTTCTTTTAAAGAGCAGTCTCCCATACTGGTGGTGGTGGTCGGTGATAGATGTAATGATTGTAGTGGATGTTGTGGTGGCTGGAGCAATTATGGTGGAGGTGGTGATAATAATTGTGGTGGTGGCAGCAGTGGCAGCTATGGTGAGTGTGGTGGAGGTGGCGGTGCTGGTGACGGTGGTGGCGGTGTTGACGACAGTGGTGACGACAGTGGTGACGGCTAAAGTCATGGTGATGATTGTGGGAGAGGTAGGGTTGATTGCAAGCGAGCGTGTTGACAGCGTTTTCTGCGTTGTCTCACCTGTGGAATCCCTTCTCGCACACCTCGCATTTGTGCGGGAAGCTGCGCGTGTGGATGGAAATGACGTGGCGCTTGAGGTCGCTCGAGTTGGAACTGCGGTGCCCGCAGTACTGACACGCGTACACGCGCTCCGCGCTGTGCATGGCCGCATGCCGCCGCAGTTCGCCCAGCGCCGTGAAGCTAGCGCCGCAGTCGCCGCACGGGAAGGCGAGTGCGCGGCTGTGACGCGCGCGCACGTGCATCTTCAGGTTGTACGCCTCCGAGCTGCGGTAGTCGCAGTACTGACAGCAGTGCGGGCGCTCGCCCGTGTGCGTGCGCGCGTGCTTGCGCAGCTCCGACGGGTGCCGGAAGCCGCGCCCGCAGTCGGCGCACACGTGTGGCAGCGAGCGGCTGTGCACTGACGCCAAGTGCTGGCCGAGCAGTGCCGGCTCGGCCGTCTCGTACTCGCAGAACTTGCACTTGTGCATCTTGGCCGGGCGGTTGCGGTGGACGAGGCGGTGAGAGCCCAGCGCCGCCGCCTTCTCGAAGCGCCGCCCGCACTCCTCGCACTCGTAGGGACGGTCGCCCGCACACGCCGTGTGCACCAGCCCAGAGACTATGTGGGGATCAGGAGCAGGTGAGTGTGGGGCAGTAAGGGGTGGTGGAGAAGAACAACACAAAGTTAATATCTTGTTGTGATGGTTCACACTCTGGAATTATAATCATTATCATGATCCATGACAAATCCACCACTGGATGTGGGCTTCCCCAAGATGTCACCATCTCTCACGGTCCTGCGCTGTAACAATCCATCTAGCATCTGAACACAAGCTGATATTGTTTTATCTCCTTTTGGGCATGCTCCCTCCTTTGACTGCCACTCCAGTTATTTTTTAACCACTGGCCATCATTCCTTGTCGAAATATGTCACGCCCAAGCCCACTTACTTTCTTAAAACTGAATATAATCTCTCATCCATATATTCCTCTTTCTAACTCTCAAGAGCCACTATAGAGGGTATTTGGCCTACTCATCCAAACTGGCCAGACGTCATGGATGAGGTAGGAATACAGAATTTACACACCACGTGTATTCTGTTTATCAACTGTGGTTTATTGAGAGTTGCCGGGGGGTGGCGGCGCACACATGTAATCCAGCACTGTAGCGGCGAGAGTTGGTGGATGGGAAAAAATTAACCCGTAAAAACAATTTTTTTCACTATAAATCCTTTATATGCGTGGCATCGGTTTTATTTTATTATTCATTTCTGTTTTTCTTGAGTAAGAGTTTCATTTTTATCACATTGGTATTTTAAATTAAATATGAAATTTATTTTTTTCCTATAAAGTGGAAAATTTTGGAAAAAAATTTTCACGAAAATAAATTGTCACGCACGAGTCTGTGTGCAAAATGTCAGCTCGATTGGATCACGGGAAGTGGGTTAAAAAACGACCGAAAGATTTGCACGGTCGTAAGCGCGCAAGCAAGCAAGCAAGTGAACTTAATATAAAGGATTTAAAAATGACAATGTTGTGAGACTCCCTTCCCTTGCATCGAGGTGCAATAACCCTGGCTTGCCAGCAGAATGCAGTACAACAAAATATGGATCAGTCCATATTTTGTTATAATCTCTCCTTTCTGTATGGGATAATAGAGTGTTTCCCTTTTGCATGTGTGGGTTTTCATCCGGGTGCTCAAGTTTCTTCCCACATATGAACACTTACTAATTGGCTGTAAACATCTTCATACAATGAGAAAAACAAATGTTGGCACCGGCTCACCACCTGGGAGACTTCCAGCTTTTCTGTGGTTCCTCAGCAATTGTGAGATGCTATTTGACTGAACGACGCTGTATAATATTAATCTTTCGATGTGAAAAACTGCTGGGTGATATAGAAACTTGGCCAATGTTTCAACTGCCATGTTGCGACACCAAACAGGCGATCTCTGGAGCGCAAGTCGGTGTGCTAACCATTACACCACATTATCCCTGAGGCAATTAAGCATCCTACAAGATATACTTATACTGGTAGGAACCTCCTGATTACACCAGTCCACAGGGGATTATTGTGTCCGTCGTGCAATGAGGGGCTGGATGGGGAGGGGCTGGGTGGGGGGTGTGAGGGGTGGGGCTGGGTGGGGAGGGGCTGGTCACCCCGTGGTGCCCTTATAAAACTCAACGTTTAACCTACTCACGCCGGCTTGTGCCCGCCCTCACAGTCGGGCATATTTGCGGAATACACCACGCCGCCGTTGACCCTGGCCATTGACCGAGCAACCCAAAGTTCCTACCAGCTCCCTCCGCAGGAATGTGTTCAAAGCCTTCAAGAGTGGCCGGTCTTTTGGAGACCCCTTCACAACGAGGGGCTGGAGGGCAAGCCACGCAGCTGTTGTGATATGATAGTATTGAAAGTACATTTGATATTCTCACCATTCTTATAGCAGACGCTGCTGTATATTTGACAGACAGGTAAAGACTGCCAGTAGGAGGTGATGTTGCTGCGTGATTTCAGCGTGTTTAAGTCGTCCGTACCAGGCGTGGTGTTGGAGACGAGGCGGTGGCTCTCGATGTGCGAGTGGAAGTGCGATTTCCTGCCAGTGGTGTAGTCGCAGTCTGTGCACTGGTAGCGCCGCTTGCTCACGGCGCCCAGGCCGCTGATACGGGCGCTGCCTGCGCCGACACCAGAGAAACGCGGAGGAGAGTGAGGTGTGAGAAAGAGAGAGAGGGTGAGGATCAGGAAAGCTGCACGAAAATGCAAGATGCTCCAATCATATAACTAATACAATTAGAGCACATGACTAGAATGCATTGCCCAGAAGCAAGGGATTACATATCTTTACAATAATAATTCCCAAACAATGCATTGCAACTTATTATGTTTTATTTTTATTATTTTATTATTTCCCTTCTACGTGACTTTACCGAAAGAACCAAGAAGATGAATCCCTGCAGTCATGAAAGCTTTAAATCGAAATGCATTGCAACTGAACACAAGGTAGGAGAAATTATGCCATCGGATGGATTATGTAATGCCTTCCAACATGGGGTTGCCTGTGAAAGTATTTATGGAAGCCAATGGGTAGCTGTCAGGGCAAAAATTATTTTATTGTTTGCAAATGGTCTAATTGCTCTTGGGTTTGTCTGCAAGTTTCTGTAAACCCTTTGATCAATTAGTCTGGTTTTCAATTGGGTAAATCCCTAATTGCAATACAACTTTACATTCATGTTGTTTATTTTGGATCATTTTTTCGAGAGTTATGGACAGACGGATGGAGCTAATACACAAATGGTTTCAACCATAGTTGGACAGAGTAATAAAATGGCAAGCAAATGTTCTGAGGTCAAATTTAAATTTGAGAACCAAGTTGACAGAGGTGCAAAGCACCTCCCATGAATTCACTCCCATGAATTCAAAGAATTGTAAAAAAAAAATGATTAAATTCAATAAAAAATAATGTTTTCTCTATTTTTGCCATCCCATTTGTATTCTAGGATAAGCAGAGTTGTCCACTTCTGTTAGCCTAAACATTGTAGTTGAAATGATTCACCCCCACTGGCCCCCTAACGATTGTCAAGTTTGAGAGTAACAATTCCACGCAAGACTCAATAAACGTTTTTATAACACACTGCTGTGAATTGTGGTGCCTATAGTGGCATCTGGAGTGACAGACGTGAACCTATTAAACACGAGCAGTGGTGCAGCCCTTCAATTGTTTGTGCGCGCCACCAATAGTGAACTGACTGGAGAACCACTCTAGAGCAGTAGTTCTTGACCTTCACTGCAAGCCTTGCACGCCTTTGGTTGTCAATCATACAACAAATTAGAATGGTAATAAATGCATAGGTCTGATTAAATAACGTAGTTGTACTTGCGTGTCCGTGCTTAATTTGTCTTTTCGATGATTTACCCTCTAAAAAAATGTGGCATGTCCCACGCCCTTAGAAAGGGCATCTCGCACACCCCCTAGGGGTGCATACACCCCAGGTTAAGGACCACTGCTCTAGACGGTGTTTGACTTACACTTCCATGCTGGCCAGATGTCTAGCAATAGGTGGGAAAACCCATATTTTAACCCACCAAATGCAGCCTGCCCATCGACTGCAGCATTCCAATTTATACCTCTGGGTTAAAAGAGGCGGACAGATTTAAGAAATTTGCCCATTGTTTCTACTGCCGTGCTGGGAGATTGAACCAGTGTGCTAACCATGACACCATGGTAGCAGGAGGAAGAGTCAAAATAAAGCAACCCCCCAAAGGACACGTCCGCAGCAAGCCTTTCTCGGTAAAGGACCGTGCAGCGCCATACCCTTGCTGCTGCCCCCGATGGCG
Source organism: Lampetra planeri (assembly GCF_965212315.1). Taxonomy (NCBI): domain Eukaryota; kingdom Metazoa; phylum Chordata; class Hyperoartia; order Petromyzontiformes; family Petromyzontidae; genus Lampetra; species Lampetra planeri. Next base: position 2,735,611 of record NC_136133.1, on the reverse strand, counting down.
GCCATGTTGCCGCCCCCCTCACCCTCAGGGTGGTTGTGCATGTGCTTCTTGAGGAATCCGCGTGTCTTGAACTTCTTCCCGCACACGCCACAGGGGTACACCTTCATGGGCAGCCCGTCCGGTCCGATGATTATCGCTGTGCGCACAGTGGTAGCAGCGGTGGCAACCATGAAAGGAAAACACAGAAACAAATCCGCAAGTAAAAAAACTGTCCCGTGTGGCCAGCTACCGCGAGAAATTCACAATCTGCAGGGCATGGCAGAGTTTTATGAATGTTTATTTTGTGTAATCGCACGTAAAATGTCAGAGGCGGTTTGAAGCGGTGAGCTGGGATATGAAGGACTGTAGAGTGGACTTGGCGATAGAATGAGTGGAAAAAGAGGACCAGGAAGGCTGATCTCCCACATGAAATGGGAACATGCCTTGAAGAAAAGAATACTTTGATAAATAACATTCTGCAATGTTTTTAAGAATTGTGTTGAGGCAAATTTATATTTTCGGGGTAAGATAAAACTAAAACACGGTAATGGCAAAGATAAGTAAATTAGGCTATAAAATGCACTAATCGTCTACCTATGTAGGCGTCAAATGCTTTATCTGTTGATATGCTTCTTAAAGTGATCGATTTACGTCTTGAATATTTGCAGTCATGTGGGCACTGTGTCACTGACCCTTGATGAATGCAATGCAACTCACATTCACAATGGCACGTGCGTAACAATATAAATGCGTTTCTCGAGCATGGTTAAACATCCAATACCTCGATAATCCACTCACAGATTAATTGTGAGATAACTGTGGAGGAGATATAGCAGCGAACGGGATGAGCGCCGGTCCATTTTGTGGTGGAGTCCCACTCCTGTTGTGGCACTCACCGGTGAAGGCGGGAGCCTTGGCCCGGCTGCCCTTCCGGCGTGAGCGGGGCGGCTTCTCTCCGGAGTGGCGGCGTGGGGTGCGGCCCGCTAGGCCTCCGGGAGATGTGTCCGGTCCCACTTCCCCGTCCGTCTGCTCGTCCATCTGGTCCGTTCCCTCCACCACATCTAGGTAGAGATGGGTTTTATTTATTTCAGCAGAAAGGGCCCAAATAAGCTGTTAAACTCTAAATCATGGGCAACCTGCAATGGTACAGATGTTTTACAGTACAGACCTTAGCCGAATGCACCCATAAAGGTTTCATTCACCTCACAAGATAAAGATCCCCCGTATAGCCAAAACAGACTGCTGTAGCAAGTGCTGGTAGCAAGCACCTACCAAGGCCGGCACAGCACACGAGGGGGTGGGTGGCCTTCACCACGCCAGACTGCCTTGGTCTGGCTAGTGCCAATTTTTTATGTACACTGCACCAGGTACTCATTTGAGGCAAAGTCAACCTAGGGGAGGACCAGGACCGGTTCAGATAATCATCACTGGTGTTGGCGGAAATCGAACTCGGATCGCTGGGTTCGTAGCATAGCGCACTAACCACTATACCACCGTGCCCCTCACACACACACACACAGAGGTCAGGTCGCACACCCGTGGGGTTGAAAGATGAGGGTTAAAACACCTACTGCTCCTCGCCATTAGTGCCAGTGGAGGCCATATTGCCACCACTTCTTCCTCCAGAGGTTAACAATTACTCCACCTCCTGATCATATATACACAATTTGTATTTACATAACGTTAAAATGCTACAGCATCTCAAGGCAGTCAGTCATAGGCAGAGGGAAAAAAAATGGAAGGTCCTGATCCTGGACTATTAACCTAATATCAGTGTAGTGGACGTACCAAAAGCAGACGCCCAGGTCACAAAGTGCTTGTTGAGCCCAGACTCTTCCACTGTCGTCTCAGCAACACCAGCCGAGACTTCATCCTCTCCGACGATGACCTCCATGTAGACCTCATCCGCCATATCTGCGACACAGAGGGGACGGTTTAGCGAGTGTAACAATATTGTCAACAGAATTCACGCATTGCTATTGGTGCCGAACCATTGCCTGAAATCTTCAAAATCGTTCGTGAGCGCAGCCAGAATAATTTGTGAATTTGGGCTTTAGTGCCTCAGAGAAATGGCACCAGATATGAACACCACCATCTCCAATAAGCACCTACTCAGTCTCATTGAAGACCCTCTGGGATTTAATTTACCTCACAAATTGTTGTCTTTAAACCTAATCTGCACGTCTCATTACAGATTTGCCCACACTACAACCTTCACAAATGGAAATTTAAAACATGGTTTATGATTGCGGAGACACCAAATAGATAATTGACATACTACTGAAAATGAAATGAAGACATTTCCAGGTAACCCAAACTTGTCGTAGACGTTTAAGTTACTCTTGGTTGAGGTAACCAGATGGCTAAGAATATCACAGCGCTAAGCTGGAACAACTGAGGTCCTGGGATTGATTCTGGGAAGCTGCCCGTGATTCAACCAGGTTTTCAAAATGTCGGTCAATGGTCTCTGCCCGGTTGCCACATTAAATTTAACTCTGCACCAAATAAAAAATTAACCCGTAAAAACAAAGTTTTTCACTATAAATCCTTTATATGCGTGGCGGCTAGAGCCCTCTAGTCCTCTGGCTTGAGATGGCTGCCACCTATGGGTGAGATGATTGCCTGCCACCATTAAGCAATTGGTAATTAAATAAATAAAAAATTCCTAAAAAGTGTAAAGTTATGGAAAAAAATTTTCACGAAAATAAATTGTCACGCACAACGAGTCTGTGTGCAAAATGTCAGCTCGATTGGATCACGGGAAGTGGGTTAAAAAACGACCGAAAGATTTGCACGGTCGTAAGCGCACAAGCAAGCAAGTGAACTTAATATAAAGGATTTAAAAAAATAAGCAGCTTTCAAAAGCAGTTCTTTGATATCCACTTCAAGAGATCCGAATGTGTTGTATAATGACATTGCACTGATACCACGATCAGACAAATACCAGCAATTAAAAATAAAATTGCTATTTCTTCAGCCATACGCAAGAGATAATTATCCCCCGCATGACTATCAATCGTCCGGCACAAAAAATAAATGCGTGCAGCCGATTGCGACTATCGCTTACTGATGGCTTCCTCCGTTTGCTCCAACACAGCCGTGTGAATAGGACCACCTGCCACTCCAGTGGCCACACCTGCACACACACATGTACACACACATGTACACACAAAAAAAACCTCCATGAGATATACAGACTGAATAACTAAGACAGCTAGCTCATTTCTCTGTACAGCTATAGATATGGACAAATGAACGGGGTCATAACATGCTTATTGCTTCAAAAACTTAGCATACAAATTGCGCACCATGTACGCAAACGTTTAAATACACATGTACCATGCACGAAGCTCAACACATGCATTAAAAGGAGAATTAAAGGCTATATGTCACCATTGCTTCCACTGATGGTTGTTATCGCCAAGACACAGTGTCATGCTGGGCGCACTCTGCAGTGTGTGTCTTGCGTTTTGAAGGATGGATGCCTGGTGTCTGCCATTTGAATAAAGGCTGGAGATTCGTTTTTTCTTCCTTACAAAAACCGATTGAATCTATTTAATTGATTTACCACTTAAGCACTATTTGCAGTCAACAGGCCAATAGCCTTTATCGCCAGGCTATTATCGAGCCAAATTATTTAAAAAGTGGACAATTACAAATATTAAACTCCACTGCAAGGGTAGTCAGAGATCAGGTGGACAGCTGTTCAGAGTTACACAGCTCAGCCAGCCAGCTACACAGCCAGCCAGCTATCTAGTTAAGAAAGCTGCCAGCTAGCTAGCCAGTTATCTTGTGATACAGCTTCCAGCCAGCCACCTATGAAGCTCCCAGCCAGCCAGCTAAAACAAATCAGTCAGTTTTTGAACCATATGCACCTGTACACACGTGCATATATGACCAAGAAAGGTGCCCGTCACCCGCCCCATGACCGCGTGCCACCCACCCATCTCGCTGGCCGAGCCATCGGGCTTAAAGATGAACACCTTGATCACTTCTTCACATATAGGGCCCACTTCACTTGGCTCCTGGTGCGGTTCCTCCTCCACAAGGCGCAGGGAGCCACTCTGCCCTGCGATGCCACGCAGCAACGCCACGTCAGCTGCGAGCCGGTTACGCCACGCACCAGTTACACAGCGTGTCAATGAAATAACCATCTGCTGTATTTTTCGATTTAAAGCTTTCGTGACTGCAGGGATTCATCTTCTTGGTTCTTTCGGTAAAGTCACGTAGAAGGGAAGTAATAAAATAATAAAAATAAAACAAAATAAAATAATTCTCACGACGTTTCGGCCACAACGCAAGCAGCCGTCCGTCCTCAGGTGAAGACCAGGTCTGTCGGGGAGTCTTCACCTGAGGACGCTGCTTGCGTTGTGGCCGAAACGTCGTGAGAATTATTTTATTATGTTTTATTTTTATTATTTTATTACTTCCCTTCTACGTGACTTTACCGAAAGAACCAAGAAGATCTGCTGTATTCTTCAGATGAAAGGTAGTACATTTTCCACAGTAATAAAAATAAAATGTGGGTAGTGTCTTTGTTAATCCACTGCTGGATGAAGGCTTCCATAAACCATGCCAGTCATCAGGGTAGCTTTGCCATACTTCACTACGCTGGTCAGTACCAGATGGTGAAGGCATACACACGGGAGCATAGAAGTACAGCACAACAATGAATTTTGCTCCACTGCGCATCTGCGGCCAATCACGCACGTGTGACGATTCTGCACAGCACGGAGATGCAAAGAGTTTTACACTGCTTTGCGCACACTCTCCAGTTTTCTAACGTCAGCAGCAAAAAAAATTTGTATTTCTTAAAAAAATGTCTACGGTCAACCGATCACCCAAAAATAACCCTTTCTATGGGGAACACGATATATCCACTCAGACTATTTAGATGTCACAATACAATCGCACGGTCTAGGCTTGGAAACAACAAACAAGTCAATGTTGCTGGTGTGCGCATGCCCCTCTACTCACCCACGTTCTCCTCGTGCTGGAAGATCTCCGTGGGCAGCAGCAGCCCCGCAGCGGGCGTCAGCGCCGAGTCGATTGTGGAGGTGGCTGACGGCCGCTCGCTTAGTGCTGTGCTCGGCTGCTCGTCCATCGGCTGGCTCGACAGCTTCACGGAGTGGCCCATCCCCTCTGCGTCTGCCACCGTCACTGTGTAGCAGCAGCTCTGTGGTCAACACGACGCCACGTACATGGGGTCACACGTGTTTACACGGCATGGTGTCAGCATGAGCGATGCGGCACGCGGAGGCAGAAATGGTAAGGGAGGCATGGGGTTAAAGCAAGAGTGGGGAACCTATGGGCCATTCATAGCTGTATGGCCGGACAACTGGCTGGCAGCATAGCTGACCAGCTGAACAGCCTGCGGGCATCTTAGCTGGCTGAGTGTATAGCAGAGTAACTGGGAGCTGCAGTTGATACAAATGCACAATTTCCTTAAATCCTCTTGCTTCTGCCGACCCAACAAGCAGTATAAATAGCTACACCACAGATATTTTATCGGCAGGTCACAAGTGGTGGGTGAAGTGTGGGTACTCCCATTGATTCCATGATGCCTGATCAGTGTGGAAGTCTAGGCCAAAATAGCCTCGAAACAGGCTCTGTGGAAGTTTAACACGTCGGCTTTCGTGACCAATATCATCCATAAGAGGTTTTTTGAGTTAGATCGCGTAAATATGTGTCGTTAAATGTGCCACCGCCCGGCACAGCCAACTAGTAAGGGTTGTCACATAAACAGAACATGCCAATTTGTCACTAGAACAGCACACCGGTGTGTTGGAGAGCCAAGCCACAACATTTACAATCTTAGTACGATGTTTCGCCAGTAATTACAACTAGCTTCATCAGGCGACAGCCAAATTTGTGAAGTCCACCTGTTTCATTCCTTATATATAGGGACGAAAAAGTGGACTCTATTATGGAGGCTCTGTGGAAGCTGCCTTTAGTTGAGAACCGTGAAAATAACAAGCCTGCAACTTTGCCTTTATATGCCAGTCCTAATCACACCATGCGGATGGCGGTGTTCACCTGCGCCGTGGTGGATGCACGTGACGCTGGGACCTCCAGGTCAGCTTCTGACACCTGGATCTCTGGCAGCACTTCCTCCGACATCACTTCCTGTGCCGTAAGGACCACTTCCTGAGTTGCAACCCCACTGTCGATCTCCTCCTCCTCAACCTCCTGTGGACCCAGAGCCACTTCGTGTACAGAGACCTCCATCATCTGCAGGGTGGCGGGGGGGGGGGTTTGGGGAGAGGGGGACCCCGTGGTGATGAGTAGAAGTTCAAGGTGATATGGAACAACGTGGCTGAGAGATCAAAGTGCTGACAGGACACTGCTGAGATCCTGGGTTTGAATCGAGGCAGTTCTTAAATTGTACTGAGTTGAAGTTGCGCATGAAAAAAACTGAGACACCTCCAAAATATCTTCTAGTGACCTGGTTGACAGTATTTCGGCACAAAATCATCATGAGAGCAACGTTCACCGCAAGACAGCCCAAGTAATATTCAAAATTCTCAGAGTATATACCCAGACTAACTGCAAAGCCACATTTTCTGTGATTGTGTTGTTTGTGCACTGGTGACCAGATTGAGCCCATAAACTCACTACATTTAACCCAGTTTAATCACAGATGGCTTACACCTTGATTAGAATCCAGGTTTCTCAGCATAAACGGCTTAGTGTTATGCCTTATGAGGCACCCAGCCTCCTCAAGAATGAATGGCCCACCAACCACCTGACCTCGCAATGCAACCACCTCACCTGCTCATCATCGGCGAGGTCGATATGAAGCGCTGTCTCGTGGGCCTGAACCTCCTCGGTTGATAGCATCACCTCCTCCTCATCCTCCTCCACACCCACCTCCACCATCTCCACGTTGGTGGTCTCCTCCTCCTCAGCAGCAGAAACCGGCACGAGACTCACACCGTGCTCGGAGTCGCTGCAACCCGCGGCGCTGGACACGGCGCGAACCCTCACCGCATCCTCGCTCGCCACCACCGGCGGTGCGGGGGCCATGGGCAGCAGCACCGGTGTCGGCTCCTCCACCACCGCCAACTCCATCTCAGCCAGTGGTTGCGATGTCACCGCCACCAGCCCCGAAGACTGTGGAGATTCACGGCACACAACCACACGAGGCCGGTCCGTCACTCGCCAACATAGAGATTTTTTTAATCTTCTGAGTTAGGGAGATTGGCGTTCAGGCACCATGCATGTTCATAACGGCAACCGCATCACTGCAAAACTCCAATCCTTCAATGGCCTCCAACATTGCCCTCAGTTTTTCAGATCCTCTGTGGACTAACCCCTGTCCATCTCTATCGTCCACTCTACTCCCCTCCAGTGACAAAACAATAATTAAATTTCACTTTTCGATTTAAAGCTTTCGTGACTGCAGGGATTCATCTTCTTGGTTCTTTCGGTAAAGTCACGTAGAAGGGAAGTAATAAAATAATAAAAATAAAACATAATAAAACATTTCTCACGACGTTTTGGCTACAACGCAAGCAGCCTTCACCTGAAGACGGCTGCTTGCGTTGTAGCCAAAACGTCGTGAGAAATGTTTTATTTTTATTATTTTATTACTTCCCTTCTACGTGACTTTACCGAAAGAACCAAGAAGATTAATTTCACTTGATGGAAGGACAATCCTTTCCTGTTTAGAATTCCTTACTCTGGTTTTCCACGCTCCGCTAAAACCTCTCAAATATGGACTTCAGCAAGCCATAATTTGAGCCAGAAAGGCTGCCTGAAAAGACATTAGTAAATAAAATAGCAAAATAACCAAAAATAAACTACAACTGGAACACTGCTCGTGCATTAAGCTGCACGTGGTAGGATGAGGCCTTCTGCAGTAAAATTGTCGGCATAAGTCTACATCGTTGGTCAAGTTCATGTGCAGAGAACTCAATATGCGCTTGTCAGCACTATGGAACTGTAAGATGCTATCCTTGACCACTGAAACAATTTCAACCAATTCTAAAGCTAGATACTACGTGAAATTCGGATAACCTGTACCCTTAACTGGCTCAGTGATCCACATGCTCTGGTAACGTGCTCTCTTTTCTTAAATTTAATAAAAAAATAAACGAGATTAATAATTATTAAAAGCCGTCAGAAAATCCAAATCAGCCTTTGACATTCAGTGAACTTCAGGCTTCCACTTCTCCTTCATGACTCAGATTAAACTGTACAGCAGTGATTTTATTCAGTGTTATTAAACTTTCCACACTCAATTCTAATAATTGTTATGAAGGATTAATTGCATGTATCAGGTGTTAACTATAATAAAATGTTATTGAAAGTATATATTATCTAATTATTTGCAACATTCCTGGCATGCCTCATAATCAGAAAAGTTTTCCACCGGACTAGTCCGGCTTCGAATGTTTTGACTGTAGACCCTTGCCGTGTTCAAACCCAGGTTCAAGACTTTCCTAATTTCTTCTGCCTTTGACTGTCTCTCTCTCTCTATGAAGTGTCTGTATTTGTCGTCTCTGTCACCATCATTTATTCCCAAATTACAATGACCGTGGGGGCGCCACTTATGTCTCTTCTTTTACTCTGTTGATGCACTTATCTCCATGTCTTATAGTGTTCAAACATGGGTTAGCATTAATATGCTTTGTGACTACAGATTATATTGCTATCAAACCAGTAACAATTTTCTCCCCTTATGATTTGATGAATTTGTATGATTTGGGGTCACAATTCGAGGATCAACTATGTTTGTTCACACGGTGATGCACCGTAGCACCTCTCACGGCTATAGGGGTTGGCTAATAAACTATACCATATGCACATATTAAAACGAATCAAATGTCACACGCGCTATTCGACTGGATGCATATATAAGGAGGATAATATTTTTTTTATCTTCCCCCCCCCACATTTTCATGCCATCCGTGTTACAACAAGTGTTATGTCATGAGATGAATAATCTATTCTGAACTTTTAAAAAAGTGCAACCTTTGAGAGAAAACAGCCCAAAAAAGTGGATTCCACAGAGTTACCTTTGAGATCTGTTCAAGTGACTTCTAAACCACGCAGTAGGGAACATCACTTTCCACACTGACGTCTGGGCCAACCGGCCACTTTTCGTGAAATTTAATTATTTTTACGGAAGAATTGGGGCGTTTTCACACTCCGAACAGCCACTTACTTCGTCCACGACACCGCTGCTCCCTGCCGATCCCACCTCCTCCACGACCATCTGCACCATGTTCCCCATGTCTGTGCACACAGACTCCTCATCCACCTCCTCCTGCTCGATGGTGCCAATGGTGTCTATGACATCGTCCTGTGCCAAGAGCTCATGGTCATCGCCGACCTCCACCACCATGTCCGAGCTCTCCACGGTGATCGTCACATCCGACACGATCTGCTCCGTCTCCACGTCCACCGTGTCGCCTCCGAGCGGCACCGCCTCCTCCACTGTCACCTCCAACTCCACCGTCTCCGTGGCCTCTACTTCTTCATCCACCACCTCTTCGTGCACCACCCCGTGCACCACCTCCTCGTGCACCAACTCCTCGTCCACCGCACCCTCGTCCACCACACCCTCGTCCACCCCACCCTCGTCCACCCCACCCTCGTCCACCCCACCCTCGTCCACCTCACCCTCGTCCACCACACCCATGTCCACCGCACCTTCGTCCACCCCACCCTCGTCCACCTCACCCTCGTTCACCGCATCCTCGTTCACCGCCCCCATGTCCACCGCACCCTCGTGCATCACACCCTCGTCCACCACACACTCGTCCACCACACCCTCATCCACCGCACTCTCTACCACCTCACCCTCGTCCACCACACCCTCGTCCACCACACCTTCGTCCACCCCACCCTCGTCCACCTCACCCTCGTTCACCGCATCCTCGTTCACCGCCCCCATGTCCACCGCACTCTCGTGCATCACACCAATGTCCACCTCACCCTCGTTCACCGTCCCCATGTCCACCTCACCCTCGTCCACCACACCCTCGTCCACCACACCCTCGTCCACCACACCCTCGTCCACCACACCCTCGTCCACCACACCCTCGTCCACCACACCCTCGTCCACCACACCCTCGTTCACCGCATCCTCGTGCACCACACCCTCGTCCAACATCCCCTCGTGCACCACCCCCTCATCCACGAGGCTCTCGGGCAGGGCGGCACCAACACCAGAATGTTCCAGAGCGATGTCGCACGGTGGTTCCATTGACGTCACCGCCGCCGCCATCATGGGATCGTCCGTTTGTTCCGAAGCCGGCGGTGCCAGGGCCCCGGGCGTGGGGCTGCCACCAGTGCCCACCTCGGCTGACCTGGCGCTCGGAACGCCACCCAGCTCAGACTCAAGCAACACGTCGTCCGGTTTGTCGCACTCGGGGACATCGCTTTGGATGATCTCGGCCGGAACTTCCAAAAGCAATGTCTTGTGGGTAATATCGTCCACAGCCTGTGACATTACGCCGGGGTCCTCAAAGGAAGGACCCTGTAACCCACGGGTGTCCGCAACAAAAATGCCTGTGACAGAGACGTTTGAAAAATAGTTAATAAATTAACCAGCGTGTTGCAAAGCAATCCTTTGCATTTTAAATTAAATGTGGTGTCTTTAGATAATCTTTAGCAACAACAAAAAGTTCACAACGGCTATTATTTTATGTTTTATAACATTTAAATTTGCATTACATATAATTATAAATTGTATATGCTTATAAAACATGTTATACTGTCTTCAATATTACCAACTTTTAAATGAAATCCATTATTTTTATTTTTAGATAAATACCTGAAGGAATGCTGTTACAAATAAAATGTTAAATGAGTTTATTCAATAAGTTATATATTTAGAAATCATGTTACAGTATTGACATAGCAGACTATTGCTACGTAGTCACTCTGATCAAATATCCCCCCCATGCTTTCTGATGCAAGCCGTAGTCTTTTGGTTGGTTTTTAAACAATGATTTGACCAATGCTCTCAGTCTCATGACTGTCAAACCACCTTCCAAGCAGAGATTTGAGGCTCACACAGATGGATTTACAAATCGGCTAGGTCTGGGTTGTGCACCATCTGTTCCACAACATCCTATCCAAGCTTTCATAAACATTCCGCCGTCAAACATTTCAATATATGTCAAATGTATTTACACCATCTGGGGACTCAAATAAAAACAAATAACAGCTTACTGTTCTTTTGATTTGCAGTTGTGCAAGGGTGCTATAATTTTTGATCGCATGATACACCTGCCATCTCGTAGCAAAGTCTGGAGAGAGAAAAAAATACTGGCAGGTTACTGAATTATTAAAATGCTTTCCACTTTTTCAAAGATTGTTAAACTAAATGTCAAATTACAGCTTTTTTTGTCTGATAAAAGTGGCACACAAAGGGACACTTGTGAGTGTATGTCAGCATAACTTTAAAGTCAATGAAAGCTGACAGCATGTTTTGCAATTCTCTGGAGAAATTGCCAGGGAGCAGTAGCAATAACTGAAACATTAACCACCACACGAAAATTGAGCAAATCTATTGCGTAAGAATGTTGTCCTATTCAGTGTCATGCTTATGGCCAAATACCCGGAATTCTATTATTGTTATAAACGGGTGGTGAGCACGGCCTCAGTGCTCATGTGAGCATAAAAACACTTAAAATAATTCGTATCGTTTTCATTATGCAAAGGACCCCCCCCGCCCCGTCTATTGTGGTCTCTGCTCTGGAGGTTACTAAGCCCCGGATTTTGGCTACACGGAGGCGCACGCACGCGATAGCAAATGCAAAAACCACGTCTTCAGCCTCAGCCCAACAATGAAATACGCGGTTGCCGCAGGCTTATTGAGTGAGGCATGAGCACCACACGAGAAAGAACTGGGGAGGATTGGTGGGAGTGGGGTACCAAGGGGGTAGGGCTTGTGAACTGCTGGGGAGTGGTGGTGGGGGACAGGGCACACGGGGGGGCAAGGCGGTGGGAGCATGACACACACCCACTGGCGCGCGAACATACATAAACATGCGTCTATAGTAGTAGATGGTTGCTATAAATTTCCACTTGGTAAGTCACTTCGTTGACCTATCATGTGGGCCAGGTAGGCTTTTGAAAAATAGCTATATATGTCAGTGGGCTTTATCTGGTAAAATAAAAATAGTTTCGTTTTAGTTATATGTGATTACACAAAGGCAGGAATATTACCTAAATACACTCACAAAGATTTACACGTCGTACTGTCTTGTGCACTCACTCACGCACACTCATACTGACACACTGTACACACTAGCATATCGACACGCACTCTCACCCACTACTTGCACTCTCACACTTACTCGCATACTCTCACGTACTTGCATACTCGCACGTACTCGCATACTGTCACGCGCACTTGTACACTCTCACTAACCACCACATTAGCACACCCCTAACATCTCGTACCGAACACCCACACACACTGACATATTTACATACACTTGTACACACACACACACTTTTTCTAAAACACAACCACAACTGCACACACCTCCCCCACGCAATTTATCAACTCATTCACACACTCACCAAATCTCATGCACACCCCCCACTTGCTATCATCTCAATGCACTCCTCACGCACACCAAAAACCACCCTCACTCGCACACCACCCCCCCACCCACCCACTCTGCCGTCACGGCCTCGGCCTGTGCCGCAGGGTTGTCTAGGCGAGCCGAGGCCTGCTCGGGCCCAGCTCGGGCCCTGCCGCCGCCGCGGGCGGTGGAAGGCGGCCGAGGGCCCCGCGCAGCCTCCCCCCTCCCCCCACCCCAGGGCCGCCTCGCTCCCGCTCCAACCCTTAAAGCCGCACGTTCCGCTATTTTCAACGACCGCCACCTTCGCTATCTCCCCTTCTCGTGTAATTCTCGTCGTCCCCCCGCGCGCTCGGCGAGTCGTGAGCGAGGCGGGCGAGAGGCCGAGCGAGGCGGGCGGAGGCGGCGGCGGAGGAGGAAGGCGCCTCAGGCTTTTTTGTGTCGCGCGCGTCGCGGCGGGGCTCCCGATTTCCCCGCTCGCGCGGCCCCGCGGCACCCGCGCCTGGGATTCCGAGCGGCCGCGGCAACGCGGAGCGAGCGAGAGGCGCCTTACCTGGGGGTGAGAAGCGCCGATTTTTTTCCCGCTCTTGACTCGGGCTTCGCGGCCCAAGGGGAAAGGCGGCAATAATGGCGGAATGCGGGCCAGGCCTAAGATGGCGGGCGAACACGGGAGGGGGAGGAGAGGCAGGCAGGCCGTGCGTCGTGACGTCACGACGCACGCGAGGGACGGGGCGCGATGACGTCATTTCGTCGAATCGCGACGTTCGCGTGTGCGTGGTGACGTCACCGCGCCGCGGTTAGCGTAGGCGGGGCGGGGGGGAAGCGCGTCGTGATTCTCGCGGGGGTAGCGTGGCGACGTCACCGGCGGACCCGCGCGCGGCGTGGTGACGTCGCGGAACGGCGTGGTGGCGTCACATTGCAGCGGGAATGCGCGATGACGTCACTGGGGAAAAAGAGGCGTTGGGAGGGCGACGTCACGTCGACGCTGTTTCGGTTAAAGCTGCGACCCAACGTCCCCGCGAGATTCGATTCAAAAAAAGATTTTAAAAAATTTGTTGGGTCGAATGTAGCGCCTCCCAGCGGCTGCAGACAACGTCGCGCCGATTTTAACAACGAACTCAACACTCGTCAATGAACAACCGATCCTTAAAATGAAAGTTATGTAGCGGGCAACAATAAAACATGGCCCGTCTTCATAGTGGACATAATTCGATGTCGGATCTCGGAAGGTTTTGCCAGATTTGGAGCCGGTTTGTATAACGTGCTGTGTATACCCCCCCCCCCACGTACACGAAGGTTGCACCCGATTCAAGAGCCGAATGTCTCACAGGCCTTTACCAAATACTGTAAATGAAACTGAAACTGATGTACACGTGCACAGCCCTTTTTGTCAATCCACTGCTGGATGAAGGCCCCCCCATCTCCAAAGGTGTTGTGAATCGTGGGAGGTTATTTGACCATGCCGCTTAGTGATGGTGAAGCGTGGGGAGCATACGCATTGGAGAATAGTTATGTACATTGCAATACAATTCGTTGTAATTGATGTTGTATCACGCAATCCACACCCAGAGGTCACCTGCGTACTTTCTGTGCTGCCGCCTATTTACTCAGCTTGTGGCTCTACAGGCTGCCCGTTGCGTTTCATCGTCCCAGAAGGAAAAGTAAAGCGATTAACCATCATTGACACTTTATTTTTAAATCCTTTATATTAAGTTCACTTGCTTGCTTGCTTGCGCTCTTACGACCGTGCAAATCTTTCGGTCGTTTTTTAACCCACTTCCCGTGATCCAATCGAGCTGACATTTTGCACACAGACTCGTTGTGCGTGACAATTTATTTTCGTGAAAATTTTTTTCCACTTTTTAGGGAATTTTTTTTTTCATATTTAATTTTTATAATTTTTTTTCATATTTAATTAAAAATGTGATAAAAATGAAATTCTTACTCAAGAAAAACTGAAATGAATAATAAAATAAAACCGATGCCACGCATATAAAGGATTTATAGTGAAAAACTTTGTTTTTACGGGTTAATTTTTTTACATTCGAATTAAAAGCGAGTGGTTCCGACCACGCGTAAGTTTGCTCCCAACTTTACGATGCTTCATCGTCTTAACTGCCCCTGTGGATTTGGAGTTGAGACGAACCTTTGGATTGTGCAATTTTATAGAATTGCCCAAGTCGTTCTGCACTCGGGCCAACCCCCTTTTTTGGGAAAGATACCGTATACTTTTTTCGATTTAAAGCTTTCGTGACTGCAGGGATTCATCTTCTTGGTTCTTTCGGTAAAGTCACGTAGAAGGGAAATAATAAAAGTAAGCTACTTTATTATTTTTATTATTGTATTATTTCCCTTCTACGTGACTTTACCGAAAGAACCAAGAAGATGAATACCGTATACTCTTTGGTTATTTCGGTAATGTCACGTAGGTAGAAAAATAAAACAAAATAAAAAAAATTGAAATAGAACAATCAAACATCGAACAATTGTTAAGTTAAATAAATAAAGTCATAATAAATAAAACAATTCCAATAATAAAGTAACATGACTTTTCAAATCGCAAAAAATCGCAGCCTTTGCGATTTACTAATCGCATTGTTTCAAATTGCGATTTCGATTTGAAATCCATTAATCAGCCCTACTGTCACCCCTTATCAGTGTCTGCCTGATTGCAGACCAATTCAGACCTCATTGGTCACCTCGTGCCCTTATGAATCTCAACTTTCATCCTACAAAGTCCCAACACAAATCGACAAGCACATTTTTGCCCGTGTTGAAACGGCCGTGTGGACCTGTACGAGAACACGTGGGTTGACAGCACTGCGTTATATGCACCTTGCCCTGGAAGCGGTGTAGCCAGCGATTCATAAATTGCGTCCCCCCCCACCATCCCCCCCACCGTCCCCCCCACCATCCCCCCCCCTCACCGTCCCCCACCACCCCCCCTCACCACCACGTGAATGGGAAGCCGTGGGCTGCACCGTCGCTGGAAGTAACCCCCCCCCCACCACCCCCCACCACCACTCCCCCCACCACCACCCTCCCACCACCACTCCCCCCACCACCACCCCCCCACCACCACCACTCCCCCACCCACCACTACCCCACCCACCACCACCCCCCAACACACCCCCCCCCACCCTTCACCACCACCCCCCACCACCACCCCCCACCACCCCCCCCCCACCCTTCACCACCACCCCCCACCACCACCCCCCACCACCACCCCCCACCCGCACCGCCCACCACCCCCCACCACCACCCCCCACCACCCCCAACACACCCCCCACCACCACCCCCCACCCGCACCGCCCACCACCCCCCACCACCACCCCCCCACCACCCCCAACACACCCCCCACCACCCCGCACCACCCCGCACCACCACCCCCCACCACCCCCCACCCCACCACCACCCCCACCACCACCTCCATCCACCACACCCCCCACCCCACCACCACCCCCCCACCACCACCCCCCACCACCACCCCCCACCACCATCCCCCTCACTCACCCCACCCCCCACACTCCCCATCCACCCCCCCACACCACCCCCACCCCACCCACCCCCACCACCCCCACCACGTGAATGGGAAGTCGAGGGCTGCACCGGTCGCGGGGCACGCCGGGATTCCGGGTCGACAGAGAAGGCTCCGCTGGGCCACGTTGCGCTCAAATCACCGATGGCATCATTCGTAGTCGCACGGTTTGTCTGAAGCAACAACGAAAGGTTGCCGCCTTGATAACTCCACTCAAGTCGCATCATTACCAATCGCGCGCTTGAGGTAAAACGTCTTTAATATGTATTATAAATTGCGGTGTTTGTTTATTTGCCAGACTTAAGTCTGGACTCCGTGTTAAGGCCCTCCCGTGTTAGAATTACAACAGCCCCCCCAAGTGGGGGTTTACAACAGCAAAGCCATTGAAATGTTTAATTTGTAAATGTATACACTACAGCGGCGTGTTGTGTGACTGTGGAGTTGGTGACACGTCTTGAGGGGGGGCACTGCACCGCAGTCGTGGTGTCTCTAACATGGCGGGAGATGGTTTCGTGATAATTAGAGGCCCTGGACATCGAAACTTGAGGAAATTAACCTCGATAACTCCTTAGTTTAGTGCCGATAAACACGAGTTTTATTCCAGGCCACGGCTTGCAACAGTGGTGAATGATAATATCTGACGTTCTGAACCGGGGCCTTTGCTAAGCCCCACTCCCACAACGCGCCATTGACCAGCGTGGTGAAGTATGGTTAAACACCCCCCCCCCCACGTGTGTGTATGTTACCGTATGTACGTGGGGGGAGCGGTGGTGCAACGCTACGAACACGGCCACCAACACCGCCAAGCGTGACGATTATTGTCTGAACACGGTCGTGAGGTCTTCCCCTAGGTCGACTCGGCCTCAAATGGGTGCCTGGTTGCGGTGTGTTAGCATCGCCACTGGGGAGACAAAGGCGGCCGGGTGTGGGGGTGACCCCTTTGTGTGACTTTCCAGCCTAAATAGGTGCTACTCGCTAACAGCACTTGCCCCAGCAGCCTGTTAAGGCTATACGAGAGAGGGGGTCTTTGTTTTACTAGATGTTGAACTTCTTTCGCACCGTACGTGGCCAACCGCTTTAATCGGACAGCAAACTAAACGCAAAAGCAGTTCTAAAGAAATGTTTTTTTAGCAGACTTGGGGGAGGCCTTCATCCAGCAGTGGATTAACTTATCAGTCTCCCAGACACATTAAAATCAGCCGCAAGTCTGACCTTAATTGCATCTTTAATTGAAGCACACCTGCACTACATTAAACAGTGGATGTGTTTGCCTAGGTGTGATATTCACTTACAATACAGGGTTTTTTGGGGGGTTAGATCGTGTAAATTACGACACGTATACAAACGTTTTGTACTTGCAAAAACGTTTGTATACGCGCCATCGTTTACTGTGCACGTGTCAATTCACACCCCTTTGGACACCCGCGCAAACGAGATGTTCCATCGGAAGGGATTTATTTAGGCGAAATACGTGAAGACAATAATGTTCACGTTCGTTTTTACACTGAACAGCACGTGTTTCCCATCTCTTCCTGCAGCGTGGAAGCCACCCCCCCCCCCCCCTTCGTGTGCCCGTGCCGGCCTTCGTAGGTGCTCAGTTTAGCACGTAGGCTTTCGCGACCAATATTCATAGTAACGTTTTTGGGTTACATCGCGTTATTTATAAATGTGTCGTAACCCTCCACCACCCGACACGGCCAATCAGCAAAAAAGTGTCACGTTGACAAAAGACAAATAGTTCACTGCTTTAGCCCCCCGGTGTGTTTAAGCGTGAAACCACAACATTTACAATTTTTGAGTACGACGTTTCGCTGGTAATTGTATCCAGCATCATCGGGCAATTCGCCCGATGATGCTGGATGCAATTCGCCCGATGGTGCTGGATGCAGTTCCCAGCGAAACGTCGTACTCAAAAATTGTAAATGTAGTTTAACTCTTCAACACACCGGTGGGCTAAAGTAGTGAACTATTTGTCTTTTGTCAACGTGACACTTTTTTGCTGATTGGTCGTGTTGTGTGGTGGAGGGTTACGACACATTTATAAATAACGCGATCTAACCCAAAAACTTTATTATGAACTTCGTAGGTGCTACTCACGAACAGCACTTGCCCTCAATCGTCTGTTAAGGGGGCATCCATTTAGTAGGTACGCAAAAATCTGTCAAAACCTGACCCCCTCCCTGTACGCACACGTACTTTTTACACCCCCCCCCCCCCCCCGAATCCTATAGAACGGCCGATATTTAATACACGTAGAAACGATCAAGGATGAATAATATTAACGTGTTTAAGCAAACAGTCCACCGCCGGACTATCTAACTCATTTGAAGGCCAATGTAGACAAATTATTATCGAGGCTTCACCCCCCCCCCCCCCCGTTTCCTATTCGTACATTGTCAGTAGACCCCTTATACGCAGGCGAATGCATTTGGGTTAACCCCCCCGCCCCCCTCCATGCGTACGTACTAAATAGATGTCCCCTAAAGCTACACGGATGTGGTCTTTGTCTTCCTTGGGTCAGCCGTGGTAGTCATCATGGACCAGGCGCAGCTGCAGCGCTGCGTGGAGCACCACGGTCCCACGCTGCTCGCGATGCTCCAGGCGGAGCAGGATGAGAACCTGGACGTCGCTGCGATCACTGCCCCCGAGGCCCGGTGAGCTTCCACGTGCCTGTCTGCCCCGTGTATCGATAGTTTGACATTTTAATGTGCAATTTTATTCAGGGGATTTGTGGTCTGGGACTGTTGTTGTTTTGCTGCCTTGCCCAAGCCTGCGTTTAGTGTCGATAAATCGGAAGTAATTAATGTACTTACGCAAGTAATTTATTTTCCGTGACTTGCTTACCTTTTCTATAATTTACACGCTCCTATCGTTTTTTAATAGGTTTTGTAATTTGCTGACCCGACCCCTACTGGGCATCTGTGAATAAGAGCTTCATACCTCATCAGATTCCTTCTCTAGTCTAAATAAACATTTTGATTCTGAATGACTACCTACCAACTCAGTCACTCACCCACTCGCCCTACTTCCCGTTTGACTGTCCACTCCACCGTTTGCCTGTTTAAATGCCCCCCACACCCATTCACCCACCTCTCTTGTTGGGTTGCCTGTCCCTGCCTACACACCCAACCACTTACCTGTTTGTCTATCTACTCACCATTCCAGCTACCTGCCTGCCTGTTTACCTGTATATCCAGCCGGAAATCTCCTACGCTACCATCCATCTGCCTGTCGACCCACTTACCCGTCCATCCACTCACCTACTCAACCGCTCACCTTCCCAACAACACACCAACTCACCCGCCCACTACACACCCACCCGCTCGCCCACTACACACCCATCCATTAACCTGTCTGCCCACGTACCTGCCCACCCACTCCCTTGTCACTCGCCCACTGGGGAGCCAAAGTCAGCCAGGCGTGGATGATGCTGCCCACACCATCCCCTTGTGTGCCATGCCAACCTTTGTAGTTGCTCGCTAACAGCAACAGTCTTTGCTTGCTAGATGGGGGATCTTTGTCTTATCTTGTGTGTTTGTACTTGTCCATCAGACTGAGTTCCCCTCCGGACTCCCTGAGCCTCCGCATTCAGCACTTCATAGCTAAGAAAGCCGACCTGCTCTTCGCCAAAGGGTGGAAGTCCCGCGAAGGGAGCGGTCTTACGCGCCAGGATGAGAGGAGAGGTGCGACCAGGCTGTCATCCGTCTGTGCACTAATTGAGCGAATCATCCTCAACACAGCAGGACCACAGCCGTTTCACTTTGAACCATTCTCAACACAACACGAACTATAGTCGTACTGTGCATGCACATGTCGTCGTATCATTACCAAGGGCAAATCAGTTTCCAGTATAGGCAATGGCATTTCAACAGGGTAATGGGACCCTGGGTTTTTAACAAAAATTTAATTTTGCCTGATGTCAGGCATTTTGCTCCAAGTGCTGGGAGCATGCGTTTTTCGCATTGCACTGCGGGTTGTTTGGCATGATGTGCAACATTAAGCTCCACAACCTTCCAGCTAGTGGAGGGAAGTGTTGGACATGTTGAACGACACGTGGTACAACCCAAAACAATATTGAGAGTTAATGTGAATAGATTCATACACGCACAACTGCAAAAACCTACAGAGTTAGTATTGATTTATTTTTATCGACGTGTCACGGCACATGTCTAATCTTCGACCGACTTGCACATTTTCGTGTGCAGAGTATGTGGCGGTGCCGCCGCCGCTGGAGCAGCTGATGTGCGTGCGGAGCGGGGTGGCGCGCGCCCAGTTCTTCTCCGACGTGGAGCCGCAGGACCTGCTCATCGGCCGCGTCACCGCCGTCAAAGAGTTTGGCTTTTTCGTGAACCTTGTGTGCTTCGACTGCGGAAAGACACGTGACATCGAGCAACTCAACATCACGGTGACTGCCCTCACTGGCTGCCCCCTCCATGCTCAGAGCTATCCACAGGCTGCCCTCACTACTGCTGCCATCGTAGCTGCCCTGCCCTTATCGGATCTGGATCGCACGTACGCGAGCGATGGTTTTAACTGTTTCCCATTCCGATGCTATACGCGTACGTCATGAGTTTTCATCTAAAATAACTTAATCAGTACCGAGGCTCCCCCCCCCCCCCACCCATGTGGGAGGGTGTTTGGCACAGTTTGGCACTGGCTATCAAAGCGTGCGATTGCGTCGCTGCAGTTTTCTGCGGTGAGTAAAATGTCTTTAAAAGCAACGGCGCTATGCCTCTCCGAATAAAATTAACGCTAATCGTTTGCACGTTCCGAAATTCAGTGGTGAACGGGACCCACCCTGTAACTTGCACATGTGTCGGAATGGGAAAGGGTTAAATTCCAGCCATAGGTTGATAAAAAAAATATTAGAAAAATTGTCTGTGTGCTGAGGATTCTGGGATTTCGTGGCAGGACAGGGTAAGATGATGGGATATTGTAAGAGCAAACCTTGGGAGGTGAAGTGTCAACCATATGATGGTTGCATTATCTAGCAGAAGAAATTAAGTTACGGAGATGTATAGTGGCATCGGCTGTAATGACTTCCTCTACTTAATACACAATCATTTGCTTGATGCACAGTCAAATACATTCCAAAAGAAGGAACAATTTGTTCCAAAAGAATGGGTCGTGTCACATTTGTTTTATTAAACAAATGTGTTCCTGAAATACTGCATTCGTTTTTTTTGAAGGGGTATGGTGTACTTGTGTATACAATTTCTTCACAGAATCCTGTTATTTCCATAAATACCATATTTAGCCCATGGTACAGCTTGTAAATGTTATTTATATTTTTTTGTTTAAATAAAAAATAAGTGCAAATAACATTAATGAAACAAAAATTCACATGTCAATTTTCAAACGCGCAATTCAATACTACGGTACCCACTGATCAGTACTTCATCGGTAATAAATTAAGGTGCTGAATGGAGGTGATTAATGTTCAATATTTTGACGATTTTGTGATAAATTGTTGATTCTCTCCCAGGCTCTGTGTCCGGCGAGGGAGATCCCGACACAGGGCCGCTACCACCAGGACCCGTTTGCGTACTACCACCCCGGGGACCTTATTAGAGGTACCAGCACACACAACTCACGCAGGGTGCTTGGCTTTCGATTTAAAGCTTTCGTGACTGCAGGGATTCACCTTCTTCGTTCTTTCGGTAAAGTCACGTAGAAGGAAAAAAAAAAATAATAAAATAATTCTCACGACGTTTCGGCCACAACGCAAGCAGCCGTCCTCAGGTGAAGAACAGGTCTGTCGGAATGACAGTGTCTGAATGAACCAACATGAACCAACATTCAGACGCTGTCTTTCCGACAGACCTGTTCTTCACCTGAGGACGGCTGCGTTGTGGCCGAAACGTCGTGAGAATTATTTTAATATGTTTTATTATTTTATTATTTTCCTTCTACGTGACTTTACCGAAAGAACCAAGAAGGTGTTTGGCTTGTGTACAATACTGATAATAATAATGTACAGGCCTTTGTCAGGCCTCCGCACGACAGTTCAGTCTGGGGTTTTATTTGATCATGCTTCAACACGCTGATCAGTGGGGGTTGGTGAAGGAGTGGTGGCAGTAGCTGCTTGGGACTAGATTGCATATAACTGGCCACTCATGTTAGTTGTGGAAATGTTCTCCCTCTAACATCCAATTGGAGCAGCTAATATGTTTGCAATGACAGATACTTGCAAATATAGTTAGTGGGCCATTTTCAATTGGAAGGCCTCATGTGGACACGGGGCGTATGAAATGGAAGTCGTGGTTTGGATCTGGCCCACGGGCTGTAGGTTTCCCTGCTTCTGTGTTGTGAAAGGCTGCACGGGAATCTTTGTGTTCGTTTTTTGCAGCGGTGATGAAGGACGTGGACGAGGAGCAGGAGAGACTGACCATCTCCGTGCAGACGTCCGCCCTGCCCGAACATGTGGCCCACGTCAAACTGGGCGTCATCAACGCCGAGCAGATGCCCCCGCACTACAGGTAATCATCGTAGTGGTCTAGCTGCTGAGCTTGCAGGCCATGTAACTGTACTGGGGCCCACGGGTCGGAGGGGCTCAGGCACTGCTACGAAGAGCAGGGGAAATTGGACAGAGAGTTACATTTAATTCTGTATCACATGAACACGTTTTCAAATCCCTGTCCTAACACTGGACTCCATAGACTAACATGGATTGGCTCCCGCTGTACGTATGTATGTTGAACTTGTTTTGCACTATACGTAGCCAACCGTGCTAATCGGAGGTGCGGGGGAAGAACAAAAAACTAAACGGAAAAAGCAGTTCTGAAGAAATTCTTTTCAATCTAGATTTGAAAGTGCATAGCTCCAGTGCCTTCCTAATATCGGAAGGAAGAGCGTTCCAGACGGCCGCAGAAGCGCATCTGAAAGCGCGCGATGCAGTGACCGTCTTTTGTTCGATGGTTAGACAAAAGCCACCTTGCACCACGCATTCTGAGGTAGCTGGAGGTGAATCGGCTTCACCGTGCCTTTGTGTGCCTGTGTTGTACCTGCTCACACGCATGTGTGACGTGCACGCTGGCGCCACAGGTGCGTGCTGGCGGTGTCTGGGGACGACACGCTGACGTACGAAGACGCGCTGCGCAACTCGGTGGCCTTCTCCAACCCGGCGTGCGTGGAGTTCCTCATGTCGCGCCTGGGCGTCAGCGAGAGCCACCCGCCCTCGCTACTGCGTGGGCTGCAGAGGTGAGCGAGGCTGTGTGTCTCGGGACGGCCAGTGCAGGGGTGGGGGGAACACTCGG
Organism: Lampetra planeri; assembly: GCF_965212315.1. Taxonomy (NCBI): domain Eukaryota; kingdom Metazoa; phylum Chordata; class Hyperoartia; order Petromyzontiformes; family Petromyzontidae; genus Lampetra; species Lampetra planeri. The sequence continues at coordinate 2,712,293 of NC_136133.1, read as the reverse complement.
CCCACGACTTAATCTCGCGTGGCCCGCAGCCACATGAGGACTACCACTTTAAAACGGCACGCAAAGTATGTTTATGCGTCGCCTAAAGCATCTCGGTCACACTTATCAACTATTAGAGGGGGATTTTTTTCGACTTCGCAACACGGCGTTAAAAATATTAACGGGGGCAGTCACTTCTGTTGCTCTTTAAATGCACGATATTTTTCAAATTAATAATTGGATAACACTGGGGTGTATGTTAGTATCTGGCCTGCCAAAGGTATTATTTGAATGTGCTATTTGACCTTGGGTAAGGAAAAGGTATCCCACTCCTAACCTAACCTCTCCAACACAGCTATCTATGGGTGCAGCTTCTTGAGATGCGGTTGTATTTAGATGCCTTTACAGTCACATTGTACAACCTGTCGCCACACCCACCATCGCCGTCGTGTAATTAACTGTGACGCGATTCTTCCTTTGCTTCGTTGTGCAGCTCCGACTTCTCGGCGGAGGATTTTGCGCCGGTGCTGAGACAGAAGCAGTCGACTGCATGGGCTCTGAAGTGGTGAGTTTGAGTGTAAAGGCCGTCAAGCTTTGACACGATATCAAAACGCTTCAATTTGAAATCGCTGTTGTGCCTCCAACTCGGCTCATCGTGCTGTCGGCCAGTGGTCATCCTCTGAATAGATAGGTCTCTGTCATGGGACGCGCGCATGTTTGTGCTTGTGTATACTGCCCGTTCCCAGTGTGAAGAGCGGCGTTGATCACTTCAAGTCGGGGCAGCCGGTGGAAGCGATGAACGCGTACAACCGCGCTCTCGAGATGGACCCCACCAACGTGGAGGCCCTGGTGGCGCGCGGCGCGCTGTGAGTGAACCCCCGCCCTCTGCACCCGACGTGGACACCCTGTGATGACTCTGAGCCGCGCCGTAAACCTGGGAGCGCCTCTATTCCCCACATGCTTACCCCCCCCGACACCTCTCTGCAGGTTCGCCAGCAAGGGCAGCCTGACCAAGGCCATGGAGGACCTGGAGGCGGCGCTGGAGGCCTCTCCGATGCACCGAAACGCGCGCAAGTACCTGGGACAGACGCTGTGGCAGCGCGGGCAGCAGTGAGTACAGGGGAACGCGAGTCTGTGTGTTCTTGTGTGTGTGTGAATGTGTGAGAGCATGTGTGTTCTTGTGTGTGTGTGTGAATGTGTGAGAGCATGTGTGTTTTTTTTTGAGTAGCGGGAGTGCAGTGGTTAGTGCACTGCGTTACGAACCCCCGACAGTAGCACTAACGCGTCGGTGCTTCGGGGTCTGTTACCCCGAGTGTCTCTGTGCGCACTGCTGCCTGTCTGTGTTGTACACCCTCCCTGTGTCTCACCCGTTCCTCGCCCCCTTAGGGTGTTTGCCGAGGGACAGCTGCTGAGCGCCGAGTCGCTGTACCAGCGCGCGCTGGAGCTGGTGCCGGAGCTGGGCCCGGCTCACGACGGCCTCAAGGCCGTGAGAGCCAAGCTGCAGGTGAATGCGGTGCATATGTTGGGGCGACAGAGGAAAGTTCACGTTTAACCCCCGCGATGATGTTGGAAGCGAAGATTTATGTTTTTAATTGCAGAACGGCATCAACTCCTCGATTAGAGTCTGTTCTTAAGCCCACGATAGAGGTGCAAAATTTCGCACGGGATATTCGATTTATTTACGGGGTTTTTTTGCATGTGGTGAGCTGCTGTTGCCTGTGACTGAACTCCAGATCAAAATACTGACAAGTTGTTTTGTGCTGCTCGTGTATGTGTCTTTGTACGTGTGTGTGTGTCTGCGTGCGCGCGTGTGTACGTGTGGCCGTGTGCACCTGTGGGGTTCGCCCACCACGGGGCACCCTGAATCGATGGCGATGGTGACGTCATCCTGTCTCCTCCTTCACCACCACCATCACCGCACTCGAACCTCCTACCTGGCCGGTGACCCTGGTAACGCTTGTAATGCACGATTCACTACACCTCACTCTCTTCCACGGAGTAATGCCTGGTGCGTTACATTTCCATTTGTGTGTGCTGTGTCGTCTACAATATTTACTGTGATGGCCTTATTTATATAATTGCGTGCGTTAAAATTTGCACAATTTTATTTATCGTGTACCGTCCTGTATTGTACTTTATTTATTTACTTATTTATGGGTTTTGGTTTTCCCCCCATAAAATTTAAACTGAAATCCGATCGAATACAATCGCGTTCTCGTGTATATCTCTAAACCGCGGAATAAATTACTCCCAAAAACGTGTTACGCCCGTGTTAATGTGTGACCTGCGCTGCCGATGCGTGCCAAAAATGTTGTTACTGGGCGTCTTATGTCCTTGTTTGGGATTTAAATGTGTGTGGGTGTTGCGTGTGTGTCAATGTGCGTTTGTTGCTTCTGTTGTCTGCTTGGGTTGTGTGTGAGGATGTGTGTTTTATTGCCTGTGTATGTGTTGGCGTGTTTGGGGTTGTCGGAGTGTATGTTGTCATATATCGCAATACACTTTGGTGTGTGTGGGTGCTTGTGTTTTTTTGTGGATGTATTTGTGTGTTGTCGTGCATTTTGTCATATCCATCTGTGTGTGTGTGTTTGTTTGCCCATGTCGTTGAGATGTGTGCGAGGGTGTGTGTTTTGTGGTGGGTGTGCGTGGATGTTTGAGGTTGCTTATTGTGTGTTGTGTATATTGTACGTTCGTGTTGCTGTGTCTGTTAATTTACGTGTTGCATTGCTTTGTGTGAGGTTGTGTGCTGTGCATATGGTTGTGTGGCTGAGTGGCGGTGTGCATTGTTTATATCGAATGGGGTGTGTGGGGTTGAGTGTATTGTGTGTGTGTTTGCCTGTTGCCATTGGTATTGGTGTGTTATGGGTTACGTGTGACATTGGTATGTGTATGTGCGTGTTGGTATCTAATGGGTTTGTATGATTGATTCTGATTTTGGTGTTGGCATATGCATTTCCTGTGTATTGGGTTATGTGGGAATGTGGTTGTATGTCTTGTTGGTGTGTGATTGTGGATCGTGTACTGTGCACGTTTTGTGTGTGTTGGGTTATGTTATTGTTTATAATAATGGGTTATGTTTGAATGGTGATGTGTCGTGTGTGTCTGTCTATATTGGCGTGTGTTTTTGGATATTGGTCTGTGACTTGGTATTTTTGGGTTAAACCTCTTCCCTATTCTACTGCTACACCTAACACCATTAAACTTTCTACCAATTTTAATCGAATATTTTAAAACTATAAATCACATTTACAACTCTACCTTCTCTTACCATATATACATGTTACTGTGCTAAATTATTTTACTAATTTAAACATTAAATAATCTAACAAATAAAACAAAATAACTGTTAAAACCTTCATCACCCCTGTAACATTTTCTCAATTTGTATTTTCACACTTTGTAAAACTTTCTCGTTAATTGGCCATCATGTTGATATACTTCGTTTTACCATTACGTTACCATTTGCATGCAACTAAATGTTCTCATTCAATGTTGTTGTGTTACTTGCCGAATGAAAATCGGACTTTTTTTTTCTGCCATTTTAAAACAATTGTGACATTTTATTTTTGGTACAACCAATTCTTAAAACCATTCCTAATTTTGTGCACTAACGTCACTTTAACCCATGTTTTTTAACCACAACTCACCAATCTAAAACCTTGCATCCGAATGTTTTGATTCCAACGCGGTCACTTTCACTGTCACTCGCACATTGAAATGTACATGTGACGTGTTTCCACATTTCATTACGAATCGTATTTTTGTTAATCGTCAACATTACCAACATCGAAATTGGGAATTACGTTTTTTTTGCATTTCAAATTACGCTAATTTATGTCGCCCAAACGGTTGTAAATCCTGATCTGATGTGACGATGGAAACCTCGCCCCTGTTTGCAAATATTTAACAATCGTACAATCGCCGTTAACATGTTCTCGCTCTCAACACGCGCACATTTTCTCCATGTGTCATAATTTGGTGCAATTTTTGGTTTATATTTTATCGTGCAAAACAAACCTTTAATTACCCGTTGAAACTGTTTGCAATTTTTATTAATTTATTTTCTCACTTTGTAAAACGTTTTGTAAAATGACATTGAGAATTGTTTGTGAATTTTACCCGACTCTGCGGGGACGGGAATTGGAACGCGCCGCCAACCATCGGTGGCTTACGGCGTGCACGAGTTGCGTTCACCTGGGCTCGCTCGACTCCTAACTACCGCCCTCACCCCCCCCTCCCCTCACGAGCACGATCGGGGTAACGATCGCACTCGTGTTCCCGATGCACACGCTCGCTTTGTTCTGTGTTCACAAAACAAAAATCCCCTTCGCCAAAACCAAACAACCCGAAACGAAAACTCATTAAACCAAAACCCAAATTCGTTAAATGGAAACCAAAACCCCACTGAAACGAAACCCAATGACGCACTGCTGCCCCGGAGCTGCTCGATTGTTTTCTCATCATCATCATCGGACAAACACTGCGTCTGTCTCATCGGCACGAGCGCTCCACGCTGCACGCAACTCACTCTTGGTCTGCGACTTCGCGTTCTCGCTGCGTTGACGTAAAATTCATTTGCTTCTGGCAAAATGCGCACACTGCCCGCAAATTGCGCACGTGCGCTAAACGTGTGCCCAATGTACTGCTTTGCCAATACGATGGCAATGCAACATGACGTGTGTCACGTTAAACACCGGCTTAATTGACTCCGTCAACGCGGTCGTAAAATTCGAATCTCCCTGCCCTAAATATGTGACGCTGCGTGTACATGTATGGTACACATTGTGTGGTTATACATTTACACGCGTATATTTGCGCGCGTGCGTCGTACGCCCCGGCCGTTCCCTTTGGACCCAACATTTACCGTCGTGCAAATTCTCCCGGTTGTGGCGGCTGGGGTGGGCGGGGCACCAACCCGTTGACGCACGCGCAAACCATTTCCGCCGCTTGCTCCCGTTCGGGGTGCCGCGATCGTTTTCCCGACCGCTTGGTCCACTCGTCCACGGCTCGTCCACGGCTCGTCCACCCTCCTTGCTGCCGCCCGGCTGGAATTGCCACCCATGGACCCGGCACCGTCCGTCTCGGCTCGCGCTCTGGCGGGCGTGGAGGAGCGGGAGGCGGAGGTGAAACTGGAGGAGAAGAAGCGTCAACAGAAGGAGGACGTCGCCCGGGAAGCGACGAGTGCGGACAAGCTGCGGCAGCTGCTCCATGACGAGAAGAGGTGAGACGCCCATCGATTATCCGCTGTTGGATGAAAGTCTCTCCCCATCTTTCACGGTCTGTTGTGTAACTATCCCTCAGTCTGGCCACCTGCACAGGAACTGATCTTGTTGCTTCGTCTCCGTGGTGGACATCAACTCGGGCATATTTTATCTTTTGGCTGCCACTGTTAATAGTCAGGACCATTGGCCATCATCCCTTTTTAGCAACGTGTCCTGACCAAGCCCACTTTTACTAACAGTCAACATGATGTCTTGATTTTCATGACTCAATGTATGAGAAATGCTCTTCAAAGTTGTTCTTTCGTGATAGTCGTGGCGAGCGCTGCTCCTTTCTCCTTCGCAACTTTTTTGGAAGTAAGTGGCGATTAGTGATGATGCCACTGATCATGACAATGTTGCTGCTGATGGTACTCTTGTTTTCGCTCATACTTATTGATATAAATGGTGCTTATGATACTGCTACTGATGAGGCTGATAATGACGACACCGATTAATCATTTTGAAGCCCAGCTGTTTTAGTCAAAGCGCAAGTCCGTCCGTTGCGTGTGCGCTACCGAATGCGACACTGGCACACTGCTTTGTTGAATTAAAGTGATGAGCTAATGCCGTGGCTTTCATTGCTCTTATCGATGACTCGCTGAACCAAACGACCAATCCTTGTTGCAGAACGCAGAAGAAGCGCAGGCGATCGCCCTCGGAGTCTTCATCCGTCATCACGGTCTCCTCCACCGACTCTTCCGAGTCTTCGCACTCCTCCTCTGGTGGCGGCGGAGGCGGCTCTCGAAAGCACAAGCGCAGCGGGAAGAAGCGTGCCAAGAAGAAGCCGTCCAAGTCGAAGGCGAGGGGCAAAGGCAAAGGGAAGAAGAAGAAGAAGACGAGTGGGCACAGAAAGAAACGGAAGTCTTCCTCGTCCAAACCCAAGCACAAGCGGAGGCACAGCGAGAGCAGCGGCGAGCGCCGGTCACACGCCAAGCGCCACCGGCCGAGCTCCAGCAGCCGACGGAGAACCGAGTCTGAGTCACAAAGAAGCCGCAAGGAGTCCGTGACGGAGAGATCTGGGGGGCGAGCGCCGCGATCCATCTCTCACCACTCGTCCTCTTCTTCCTCCTCCACCTCCTCGCGGTCACGAACACGATCGGGCTCTGAGCGAAGCACCAATGGGAGACCTTCGTACGCGAAAAACAACGCGGGGAAGAAGCGGCCTTCCTTGGGCAGTGGCAGCTGCAGAAGTGTCTCCCCGGGTCCGGACAGACGCTGCTCCCCGGTCGAACAAGGGTCGGTGAGGAGAGGGGACGACTCGTACGATCGCAGTTACGCCCGGAGCACGATGGGAGAAGGCCGCTCGCCCTCGCAGGGGAGGTCTGGCCGTAACAAGTCCCCGTGCGCAGAACGGAAAGAGCAGCCTGCGGGCCCGGACACGGTGGGGGCGGGGGGTTCACGCTCGCCGCGCCGCCCCCGCGAGTGGTACCGCCACGACTACCACGGTGCTGGTGACGCCTGCTCCCCGCCACCCTGCACGTCTGGATCGTTCCTGCGTGACGGAAGGGCGGGCAGAGCGCCCAGCGTGGTGGTCGTGTCGGACTCCAGCGATAATTCACCGAGCGCCTCGCGGGGCCCCGGCCCGCGACGGGAGCAGCCAGGCCATGTCCGCGGCGGTAGTCGTCGTGGTTGTGGCGTCGGTGGCCACGCATCCACCGATCGGTCGGGCCTGGGGCAGCTGAGCGTCTCGTATGACTCTCAGCAGGAGGAGGAGGTGGAGTATGCGGAGGAGGACCTGTGGCGTCGTCACGATGCTTCAGGCCCCAGAGCGTCGCGCAATGAGGACGGGAAAACTCAGCGGAGGCACGAGTCCGAGCGCTTGGCAGGGAGCGGGAGGAGGCAGGGCCACAGTGTCGAGCCCAGAGGAGGCTGCTGTGCCGGTGGCGGCGACGCTCGTGATTACTGGGAGCGCGGGCAGAACAGGAGCTTTGAGGGCCCTGAGAGACCAAGCCACAGGTCCTCATCGAGCCTGGCGTCCGACGTGGTGGAGGCGACAGCTTTCGGAGCAGAGCAGGGTGCACCCCGAACGGGAGAGCGAATGGGCAACTGGAAGGGGGAGGAAAGCAGGAGGCAGCGGACGGTTTCGGTCAGTGGAGGAAGAGGCGATAGTGGTGGAGGAGGAGATGGAGGAGCAGGAGGTGGTAGGGAGGTAGGCGGAGGAAGGTTGCGGTCAATATCAGGCGGAGACAGAGGAGGAGGAGGGGGGGATCGTGGAGAAGATGGCGGTGGTGTTGAAGGTTCAGCCACGTGGGAGCAGCAGGGAGGGGAGAGCAGTGGTGAGGGGAGATCTGGGAAGTTGCTCAACTCGCAGCCAGACAGGGATCTCCCACAGCAGCTGCAGGATATCCTGGGCAAGATCGAGAGGTTCAAGCGCGACAAGAACAAGGAGACTACCGCGTGATTATTTTGTCCCTGTACTACCATGGGGGATTTGGGGGTTAGACACAAGCCTAGAAAAACAAACCAGGTGCTGGTTTGTTTTATCAGTATATGTACAGCCTCTTTGTCAATCAACTTCTCCCCACACCGCCTGGGTATTGGAGGTTATTTGATCATAGCTTTGCCATGGTGGGCAGTCCAGGTTGGGGCATATACAGGGAGCACAGAAGTAGAGCACGGCAAATGTTTGTTGCTGCAGTGCCCTCTGCTGCCTACGATGTAGCCCTGCAGCCTTTAACACCTTTTGTGCGTAATGGTCACCTAACCAAGCACTATATCTAGGCTCGTGCTTGCTTCCTCTTCCGAGTTTGAAGACATTCCGAGTGATTAAGTCACAGGTAACCTACGGGACCTCTTTTTTTCTTGACAGTTTCAAAATGATGAAAAAATAATCGGCTTTCTGACATTGGTAATCGTTACAGCTGTAAAATGTCCCTCTACGTGCACCGGGCTCCATAGGCTTCACGTGGAAACCGCTCCTCGCTGAGAATCGCATGGTGCGACGTAGACGTAGAGCGTGATGCCACTGGAGGGCGCTGTAAACATCGAAAGTTGTGTAGCTGTGACTTAAAAATTATTATTTTCCCTCATTATTGAATGTTGAAACTCGTGTAGGGCGGCCCGTGATACACAGCCCCGGCATGTTTCCACAAACTATGGAGCCCACTCGGTTTTTTTTAAGGTTGCGTCTTTAAGTAAGTGCATGATTCTCTCCTGACGGGACATGAGAAACATTTACAAATGAAAGGATGACGTTGGCATTTCAGAGAATGAAGATTTATGCCACTCCTGCGATAGGTTGAAGAAAATGTCTCTGCGTTGCTGGAGGCGATGGGTTTTTTTTTGTTCAAAGTTCGTCGTTGGTTTTGGAGACTGTTCGAGCCCACAGGGACATTTTGACACTCACGGTTCGGCCGCCTAAAGGGGCAGCGTCGCCTCCGCAAGGTGGAATGCTCTCGCGTCAGCACCACAAGGGAAGCCGACAGACAAGAGGCCATGGACAGTCAACGCTAAACAGAGTGTTTTGAATAAGGATTTGTTTATCAGTTGTCGTGGGATGCTGTTAAGTTCAAGAAAATGATTTAAACAATTTGCCAAATATCCGGTAACGTGGAAAGCATTTTTGTGTTATTACTACCGCGTAGATTTGTATTGGTTGTGCTGTACAACTCTTTGTGTTTTCGGGTTGTACCGCATGTTGTTTGTCATGATGTCCAACGTTTTGCTCCAGAAGCTCCCAGCACGTGGAGCGCAGTTTCGGACATTCTGCCGAATGACACGCAGTACAAAACCGAAAATGCATCCGAGAGATATTTCTGTGCGTTTTTTGTTGTTTTGTTTAACCACGAGCTTAGTCATTTTCATCACCATAAATTGTCTTAATGATGTTCTCTTTTCATGACATGGAAAGCCTGTCTCTTTGCTGAAATAACATGAGGCTGAATTCATCTCTAATGGTGGCCTTGAGGGGTGGAAACTCAATATTTCTACCACGTGGGCCGGAGGACGGACACTCTTGAGCTCACACAAATTGATACTCATCTTGTCGATCCTGGAGGAATAGTATGTTGACCCCTCTCCCCCCTCCCCACCGTACAGTCATCCAATTGCGAGTTGCGTGTTCATCGGAGTGTCCACCAGATGTATGGGAAGCTGAATAATCTCCAGGTAGAGCATGTCTGGGACTCATTGAAGGGCTTCAGGCTCCTCGAGATTGCCCTAGGGGCTCGTTGGTGCTGCCCTCTCTGCCCCGGCTGTCCCTGGGGCTCTTATTGGTGCTGGGCCCCCGATTGCTTTATCAAAGGCTGTGCCACGGTGTACCTATCTCCCCTCCCCCAATGTACCCCTTGATCTAACCACTCTTTCCCTCACCCCCTTCCTATTTATTTTTTTTAGGAAAGCACCTCCAGATACTTATTCCATTTAGATGCTATATACATTATAATTGTTGCTGGAATTATCTACGTTGGGAAAGGGAACATTTACGATCTAAAGGTTGGTTGTAGATCAATACTTGTACGTTAGATTACCAGTGATAATTATTTCTTTAGCGTGATTGTGTTTGCGCTGAGCCAGGCAGCGTCTTCATTATTTGAAGAATGCCGTGTCGTCCTCAGACCGCCTCTAAAGCTTCGTTAACAGACGCACGGTCTTTAACAACGTGCAGCGTCACCGTCTGTCTTGCACCACGGCCACAGGTCGAGTTGTCACGTAAACCTCACCCGTGCAGGTTTGCTGCACACAGGCCTCGCCCGTGCAGGTTTGCCAAACACGCGAGGCCTTGGCCAGTTCGGGAAAGCCTGTTGAGCAGGGCCGAGTCGAGGCGTTGGAAGATCAAACCAGGCGGGGCGGATCGCATGCGTCCACGAGGAATTGGTTCCTAGTTGACGATAAGAACCACTCGCATCACAATGACCGCTTGCACGTCCTGGCGTGGCAAGGTTGGTCCACAGTGGGTGCCTTTGTAATATACAGGGCATTTGGCGGGCTGCAGATATTTGACGTACGTCAGACGCGAATCTTCATCCGTAGCTTGCCAGTCGCGTGCAGAGGAGTGACGTTGCTCAGAACTGGCAGCCAAAGAAGTAGAGTTGGTTGAACAGTGCCTGAGATGATGTGCGTTGTGGAATGTAGCTGCATGTCAACTAGCTCGGTGTATGACCGACCCCAGTCAGGCGTGCGGTGCATGGGGTTCTACGGTCGAGTACGAGACTTGAGTGCAGACGTCCGTATAGTTGGAGCATTGTGGCCCCCGTGACGAGCCAGCAAACGTGTGCTGAGTTGCGAGTAGGAATAGCCATATCTGATGGCGAGATGCCTAATTTTCATCTCGTCTAGAAGTTCGTTTTGTTAAAATCAGCTGAAGGCTCAAATGAGCCTGGGCTGCTAATTTCCCTTGGGATGACAACTGTTTTACTAGTGGTATTTATTAAATTCATCCAACCTCCCCCACTGCCTTCAAAACTGCGAAGAGAACTTTCCAATCCTGCACCACCCATGTTTGTGTAGTAGGAGTATTTCATAAATTACATCCATTTTCTTCCCATTCCACTGCTGAACGAAGGCTGTGTGGGCCATGGGGATTGTTTGACCACTCTTCAGCAAGTTGGAGGACCGGTTTAGATATTGCTCGCCACTTATGTTGCAAATAGCCGGCAAGAGAACGCGTGTCGCTCGATTCAAAGCGCAGTGAGAGAACCACTGTGCCATGCTCGGCCCAATTATTTTTGCTGTTGCTTCCATATAAATAATAAAAACTGTTTCCCGAGGGTCGTGGTACTCGGTAAAATAGACGAACTCGTGTTTATTTGCAGTCAATCTTCGTAAAAAAAAATGCATTCACCGTGGGCAATCCTGGTTCGAATGGATACAAAATAAATTAGGCCAAATGTGGTCATCACTTGTTACGGCTTTGGTTGAAAAGTGTTGCTTCATATATTGAATAAACGTAAATCCTGCTGTATTTCGTCATACAAGTCTGTGGATATTCCCAGTGTCATTGGGTATGTTTAAACATTTTCCCCCATTTAATGAAAAAAATAAAAAAAAATTCATCTCCCAAATTAGCTTTTGGTATCATGAGATAAAAAATCAGTTTGGAATGTAATATTTACAGTATGGAATATTGAGTAATAAGACATTTTAAAATAAAATCAGCATGCATCAAACCCTTTGCATGTCAAGAGAAGCCGCCCCCCCCCCGAATGCCCAGAAACCAACCAAAGTTATGATTGGGTAGGGGAAGCAATGCAACGCGTTTGAGGGCATTCGCAATATGGAGCGGTAGTGTCAGTTGGCGTCAAGGGTGGCACAGTCGGGTTTTTAAAATCCTTTATATTAAGTTCGCGTGCTTGCTTGCGTGCTTGCTTGCTTTGGACCGTGCAAATCTTTCGGTCGTTTTTTAACCCACTTCCCGTGATCCAATCGAGCTGACATTTTCCACACATACTCGTTGTGCCAGACAATTATTGTTCGTGAAAAAAAATTCCCAAAATTTGACACTTTTTAGGCAAAAAAAAAATATTTTACATATATTCAAATAGAACGCATTCATGGCTTTGGCTGAACGTCAGAGTGTAAGAGCCCAGAGCGTAACCCCTCCACAGGCTGTGGCGGAGTAGCGCAGTTGGTAGCGCCCTTGCTTCCCATGCCAAAGGTCGCGGGATCGATCCCCGCGTCCTCCACAGGCGAATATATTTTTAAATCCTTTATATTAAGTTCGCTGCCACGCATATAAAGGATTTATAGTGAAAAACTTAGTTTTTACGGCTTATACTTATTTCAATCGGGTTTAATTGTCTTTTATATTAAACTCGATCTGAGATTTGGAGAAATTCGGTTTAATTGGTTCTAAAAAAAGAAACCCGATGCCTGCCGCTGGAAAAATCGGGTTTTTTCCACCCATGGTTGGCGTAGGTGGATTATAGCGCAGGATCCTGAATTGGCGGTGACTTTTGAGGCCTCGGCTTAGTAGACCGAGTGGTGCTGTTTTCACAATCTGTTAAGAGGGGCAGAGCCCATGCCTTTGCACCATCTTCAATTCCCAATCTCTCCAACATCCTTTGGCCCCACCATTTTCTGTGGCCTTACCCTCTGATCTAGCCCTGCACTGCTCTCCACTTCCCAAGATATAGCCACCAAAATACATTCCTGCGGAGGGAGCTGGTAAGAACGTTGTATTCCACAAATATGCCCGACTGAGGGCAGGCACAAGCCGGCGTGAGTAGGTTAAACGTTGAGTTTTACAAGGGCACCACGGGGTAACTAGCCCCTCCCCACCCAGCCCCCTCGCCTCCCCCCCTCGCCTCCCACCCTCGCCTCCCCCCCCTCGCCTCCCCCCCCTCGCCTCCCCCCCCCTCGCCTCCCCCCCCTCCCACCCTCGCCTCCCCCCCCTCCCACCCTCGCCTCCCCCCCCCTCCCACCCTCGCCTCCCCCCCCTCCCACCCTCGCCTCCCCCCCCCTCCCACCCTCGCCTCCCCCCCCTCCCACCCTCGTCTCCCCACCCTCGCCTCCCCACCCAGCCCCAACCTCCCTGCACGACGGACGGACACACTAATCCCTTGTGGGCTGGTGTAACCAGAGGTTCCTACCAGTAACAGCAGCCTGTGACAACCTGTTTGTACATGGTAGACAAGAGTAAAGGACTGCATTTCTTGTCTCCAGCCAAGGGTATTCAACAAAGTGCGACACCATGGCTGTAGGGGGTGGGGGTCAGGCAACATAATTTATTGTTTATATATTGTTGTTGCTAATATCAACACGGTACAATCACAAGGCGAGACTAAACTGGCACAGAACTCGACAGAACTTGACAAAGCAAACGGACGAAACCTGTTTTTTTTGCAGCACGTGATGCCACTGTTCACATCCAGAGCAGTGGCTGGGAACCTACGGCTCCACAACCACACGAGGTCTCATCATGAAAGGGCTAGCAAACAACATTCATTATTGTATCTTCGCCGCACTAATCAATAGAATAGTTTCAAGCTGGAAACACTTTCAAATTTTTAGTGCTCAAGTCAACTGCGAAAGTCTCTTCATACTCGTTTAGACACGCGCGTCCACTGGTGTTTGTTCACAGACATCCCGCTGCTGAAGGTATCGATTCATTTTCATCCATTGGTAAAGTTAACGTTCCACCCTCCTCCCCTCCCTCACCAACCCCGATCTGGAGGAACAAGGGCTACGAAATGACCAAACACAATATCCACACTTGCTGTTAACACAGCAATTTAAAATGCCACCCGCCCCATCAGTAGACCTTGCCCATTCCGCACTGAACATGCATATTCAGGGCTTATAATTATTTTTAAGTTTAACGATTTCCCAGTATTTTGCGCAGCACACGCTGCATGCTGAACAGATATTCGACCAAAATGCGTTGTGACGAGAGTGTGTTTTGTGTATAAGTTTGTGTATGCGTGCATGTGTGAACAGGTCATAATTTTTAGTCGACGCTAAAAATTGTTCAGCTTGCTCACATGTAAATCTGCTCAACGTTATGAAAGAAATGTCCCGCTCATAAGACGGGCCAACCTATGACATTGCCTTGCTCAACAAGGCTCAGTGCTGGGTTGAAATGCCAAGTCGAGCAACCTATGATGTGTCACTTTCTGAAGGGCAAGTCTCTAACAACAGCAGCACAATTGTTAGGCTGAGTCTCTTAAAAGCAACACTTTTGTGCTCAATTAAAATTTATATTGGATCATCTATTTACGCGAGTTATTAACCCCCCTTCCACCCCCCATCGGCCCTGCTACCAACGGACAGAACAAATACATTGAGCCTTTCAGGCTTAGTTGGGAAGTATTGGACAGCACTGGGTGCGTGTGTGTAAGCATGTGTGTGTAAGCATGTGTGTATGTGTGTAAGCACACACGCGGGCGTTCGACACTTCACGTGGTCTCAAGGTGCACATGGCCTGGCACAAGCGTCGTGGTGACGTCACCGCCACTTAGTGGCGAATGGCGGTTGTTGTGTGCAAGCGTGTGTGTGTGCAAGCGTGTGTGTCAGCGTGTGTGTGCAAGCGTGTGTGTGCAAGTGTGTGTGTGCAAGCGTGTGTGTGCAAGCGTGTGTGTGTGCAAGTGTGTGTGTGTGTAAGCGTGTGTGTGTGTAAGCGTGTGTGTGTGTGTGTGTAAGCGTGTGTTTAAGCGTGTGTGTGTGTGTAAGCGTGTGTGTGTGTAAGCGTGTGTGCAAGCGTGTGTGTGTGTGTTCGCTGAAGTGGAGGTGTGGCAGGCTCGCGTGCTTGCTGGCTCAGCGGGCTTGTAGCGGGACAGGGCACGGGCCGGGGGGGGGGGGGGCGGTGTCGTCAGTCGAAGAGCAGGTCCTCGTCCCTCTGCTCGTCCAGCATGCTGGCCACTTCCTGCTCGCCGGCTGTGCGACGCGCCTCCCTCAGCTTCTCCTCCTTCGCCTTCAGGATTTTCTTCTTCTCCTGGATTTTCTTGAGTCTGGAGCGCAGACAAACGTGAGGGAGAAAGATGAATAGAGGGAGGAAAGAAGGGCGGTAAGAGGGAAGGAATACAATAGCGTGAGTGGAGGTAGATAAATGTCGGGGAGAGGGGTCTCGCAGTCAAAATAACGAGACATTTTTTTCAAATTGTGTGCAAAACTATTTCAAGAGCCGCAATGCAAGTGGTGAATACGGGACGGTGGTGGTCCTTAATAAATAACGTCACGAAGAAATCCTTTAATGAGCCGCATGCGGCTCCGGAACCGCAGGTTTGCCGACCCTTCGTTGAGGGAGAAGGGGGGGGGGTGACCTCACCGGTAGAATTCTTCTCTCTCACGCTCGTCCAGCTCGGAGATGATGTAGGCGAGCGTGCGCTCAATTCGAGGGATGATCACTGCGGGTGCAGCAGACGCGCACGCACACACAGACAGCACGAGTCGTCCACCTTGCTCTGTCACAAGTTCAGCAGCCGCAGGTTTGCCAGGATAGTGGGGATTGTGTTTTGATCAGTCCTATTAGGTGCCTGATGAAACTCTGGTGGCGCTGCCAGGTTGTAAATATGCCCCTCTAGTAGCCGATAAGTACAACTAAGGTGCATGCAGTGATGGATTGCTGGCTGTTGTGTAAGTGGCAGGCCTCGTGTGGCTGGGAGCCGGGGGAAACAAAGTGTCGTGGCCCGTTGTTCTGGCTTGTGGGGCACGTGGGTTCCCCCAGCCGTGCTGGGCGGTGAGCCAGACCCTCGCCGCCGAGGCTCTCACCGTGCTCGATAGCGTTCACCCTCCGGTTCGTGATCTTGATGGCCTCGTCCAGTGTGACAAACGAAGTCTGCCAAGAAAAACAAAGTTTTGATTTTCGCCATCGTCGTCGTCGTCCGTCGTAGTCCACTGGCTCGGACAAGGCATCGGTGTCTCCCAGGGTCCTTGAAGCCGATATTTTTAATTATCTTATATCACACCTTGAAACAAGCTGGTGGCGTGTCCTAACGGCAGAGCATTCACCAATGAATGCCGGAGGTTTAGAGTTTTAATCCAGCAGTCGCCCTGATAATTATTACTACGAGTGTGATAAACATGGGCATTAAAGGATCCCCTGATGTCAATTGCAACAGTAGGCCATTGTGTGCTGGCGTTAGGATCCAAATTTGCCAAATTCCTCAAAATGGAACTATACATTGCAATCACCACCCTCCTACTAACGCCCAAAGTCGCTCTTGAAAATTAGACTTATCACCTCGTTAAACAAAATAAACATTAAATAAAGTCTGAATTGAGTAGCATTTGGTGTTGCGTTGATGCTCGATGTGATGTCAATAACATTACAAACATCACATCAGCATCATTCATACTGGGTTTGGAACAAAGGTGATCCAAGTACTGACCCCACTAAGTGCTCATTTGCCATGCCGTCCTTAATAACAGCGCTTGCATTAACAGTTTATAAAGGCTACACACAGTGCGGATCTCCATCTTGTACCTGCAGCGAGGCGAGTTCTATGAGCAGCTCCACGGCCTTGCCGTAATTTTTCTTCAGCTTGGCCAGCTGCTCCCCGCCCCGTGCCAGCCCGGTGAGCTCATAGCCTGCGCACGGAGATCACAGCGCCCGCCCCGCCCCAGTCAGTGAACAGCACACGCAAGCAACGGGGCTCCTCAGTGCAACACCGCACAACTCGGAGCTCCGTCAGAAAGCCCTGGTTGCTGGAGCGTAGCGTGTGTATGGATAGAAGAGGAGAGAGGCAGTATGTGTGGAAGGGAGTATAGTGAGAAGAGAGGAGAGGGGTAGGAGAGTGTGTAGATGAGAATAGAGTGAGATGAGAGGGGAAAGGTCGGCAGAGATGAGTTCGTTGGGGATCTTGAAGAGATCTATGGGACCTTGATTTGTCAGTACCAAGAGGAAGGGAGCGAGTATGATATTAAAGTTGAACAGGGATTTGTATTGGAGTTACGTGGTCGAAGCTACGGATGCAGGCGAGGAATTGAGCAGCAGTATTTTGGATATTGCTTTCACGGAAAACAATGCATTGCATCATGATTTCTGAAGCGAGCGGCAAGATACAGCAGACGCAGTCCACATATATAGGCGAGCGGTCGGCAGTAGGAGCCACCGAGCGGTGTGCGCACGTGTGAGCGCCACATTTGCGACGTGGTTGAGCCACTCACTGTCTCCCCCCTCGCTGTAGTGCTCGAACACAGGCAGGGTCACACCTGGGGGTCACAGAGGTCAGGTCACGGACAATCACACAGAGACAACGAGCAACACGCGTCCAGCCAGGCCCACATGCACCCGGTGGTAATAGCCATGAAACCGAGGCAGCTGGGTGACTCGGAGATCGTAAAGATTGGCACTGCCGGGAGCCTGGGTTTTGAATACACAAGTGACATATCTATGAACTCTTAGACAAGTAACAATGAGCTGCATGAGCTGCATAACAATTCACCCCCTCTTAGTTATTCAGATCAGAGCTGACACAATTCGAGATTGGGAGCCAACCACTCTACTGCATCAGCAACTACTAATTTTAGGCCAAGTTAACCCAAGTGAGTCCCAGTCTTGGTTTAAATACCAATTAACATCAGTATTAATAGGTGTAAAGATCCGCCCACCTTACAAAAGGATCGTCACAAATCAAGAATCGTTAAAAGAAAAAAATCTACCTCAATTATAATTTATGTCCATAAAATATTGTGCGCATTAGAAACTGCATTTTCATTTTTATACCGTCAAAGCTGCTGCAATAAAGCCATGGATATAGTAAACTCTTGATTATTCAGAGTAATGGGGGGGGGGGGGGGGGCGGGAGGGAGGGAGCAACGGTTCAGATAAAACATCACGGATAATCCAAAATGTATGTAAATTAGGTTATAAGTCGTATTTATATTTTACATATGTAGAATGTGGGGTGAAGATGGAGAATACCTCATCTGTTTTTTTTCTATGCGGGAATAAAAACTCCTCTCTGGCCTCTATTTGTGCCGTGTAGAAGGCCCATTGCCCAAAATGTCACCTATTATGTGTATACTTTTTTGTGTTAAGGTAGTCATATTGACGAATGTGTTGGGAGTATTTTGTTACTGATGTTTGTGCACCACTGCCAACGGCAGTATTCCCAAATGATGCTTTTAAAACCGTTTCTTAAAGTCCCGAGTCGAGAACAGTTAATAGCTGATCGGTGCATGTCAACGAGAATGAATGAGCATGGAATAATATATTTAGTATATACAGTAAAACCTTGGATTGCGAGCATAATTCGTTCCAGAAACGTGTTTGTAATCCAAAGCACTCGTATATCAGGTGTGATCACGTGACGCTTGGCAGACAAAGCGTATACACGTACTACTCGTATTGCAAGACTTCGCTCGTTTATCAAATTTATATTTATTTAAAATGTTTGCTCGTCTTGCAAAACACTCGCAGACCAAGTTACTCGCAATCCAAGGTTTTACTGCATCTTATTTTTCTTCACAAGCACGGTTAATCCACAACCTGAACAATCGACACACGGATAACTCAGAGTTATCGTTGCTCATACCGGCCACATTATCCTTCTTGGCTTTCACCTTCACCTGCGCCCGGTTGACGTTCTGGATTACGGTCGTGCTGTGTACATGGGTGCGCGTGCACATGTGCATGTGCGTACGTGTGTACAAGTACGTGTGTGCATGCATGAGTGCGTGTGTGTACATGTTAAGAAGGGGGAGGGATTACACAAAATTAATACAGATGACTTGGATCCAGTTGCAGTTATATTCTCATCTCACTTGGACATTATTTAACCCAAAAATATTGATTAAGCACTGTGCTTCCGTGAGCCACGTAACTTTAGTACAAACAACTGCCCTACTCACTTGATGACTCAAGAATCTCGGCAAATTATGGAAACACAACTTCTCTTGGCCAACTAGAGTTTCTTTCAACTTAAAAGTCCGACTGTAGAGTCGGCAGTCGATTAAAACGAGACCTACATCAGACGGTTATACAGCAATACAAAACATCTAACACAATACAATCAATAGAGCGATAACAGGAGCAACAGCAATACAATCTTGATTTGAAGCTTTCGTGACTGCAGGAATCCATACTCTTTGGTTCTTTCGGTAAAGTCACGTAGGTACAAAAATAACAGATCACGATGTTTTGATCGCAACACAAGCAATTGTTATCAGGTGGGACAACCACCGCAATGCAATGTTAATACTAAGAAAAATAATACCAACGAGACAAAGTATGTCGATTTATTGTGGAATCGAATTGCGACCCTGAATCGTGGCAAAATATCGGATGGCTGCAGAGCAAAACGTTGGCCAAACAAATCCGCTTCTGACACCCGCCTACCGATATCTCCCACTCCAGCAAATATCCGCGGTCCCTTACCTGAAGTCACCAGCAGTGAATTTGGCCTCAGCCAAAGAGAAGGCAGCCTCCCTCATGACGTCACCCATCAGCATCTTGGTCTGGTGTAAACAAAGACAAAGACCCACGTATAGCCTTTAACCCATAGCCCAACAGATTGTTGGGCAGTGCCAGATTAAGCTAGTGCGGGGCCTGTAGCATACGTTGTTATAAAGGGCCTCCAAATAAAAAAAACACATTAAATTGTTTAACTTGCGTAAAGTAATTGCATTTTTTCATTTGTTATACGGCCAGATAATACGACATCGCTAACCTTAAACAACCAGTCGTTCATAAAAGTTGAAGGCGGTATCGTACTATAGTAATAGAGCAAGTGCAGAATCACGGAACCAGAATTGATAGCTTGAAAGCATTTAGCGCGGGGCCCTTGAAAGTGCTACTTTTGCTACTAGGATAATCCGACCCTGCTGTTGGGGTAAGGGCTGTTAGATAGCACCTATGAAAGCCGGCTTGGTTACACGAGGAAGAGGGTGGCCGCATTTGTCTCCCCAGGGCTGATATTTACACACCGCACTAGTTACTAATTTAAGGCCGAGTCGACCTAGAGGAGACCCACAATTAGTTAAAACATTCTCCACTGTTATTGGTCACGAGTGGAAATCGAACTCAGGTCACCCGATTCGTTTACAGACAGAACAGACAAACTGACGAACAGAGAATGCAGAATTGCTTTCAACCCGAGTTGGAAAGTATTCATAATAAAATCTTGATTTGAAGCTTTCGTGACTGCAGGAATCCATACTCTTTGGTTCTTTCGGTAAAGTCACGTGGGTAGAAAATAAAATAAATCACGACGTTTCGGGCGCAACACAAGCGTCCGTCGTCAGCCTTAAATGAAAGCTTTCACACCTGATGACCGACACTTGTGTTGCGCCCGAAACATCGCGATTTATTTTATACCTCCGTGACTTTACCGAAAGAACCAAAGAGTATTCATAATACGCATTACTGTGTTGAGAAATGCTTTATCGAGCTTTTCAAATGAGCTCCTTGGAGTTAATGCTTCGTCTATAGTACAACATCTGGGCAAGCATTGAACGCTGTGGTTATGTGCAACCAAGCCCGAGTGATAAAGATCAGAAAACCGGTGCAAGTCTGTTGGTGTTGTGGCATTTTCATTCGGGGACAAAAAAAATGACTTTGAATACCTGGTGGCTGAAAGGTCAACCTTTCACCCTTCCAGCCCATATATCCTCTATTCATTATCATGTTGCATACATACATGTTCCTATGACCAAATCACCCAGAGTACACCAAATATCGTCCAATCTTGGAAGCTAAGCAGGTTTCAGCCTGGACGGTGCTTGGCTGTGTGATCACCATGCACAAACAAGTTGTCATCGTGTTTGCTGGGGCTCCGTGGTTAGTATGAGATGGCGTTGCAACAAAATAAATTGCTGGGGCTGTACTCCCCCCACCTTCACAAACCCACATGGACCAGCACAATTTAGTATGGTTAAACAACCACCAACGCCATGACAGCGCGTGCAGGCTTTCACCCAGCAGTGCGTGGACAAAAGAGGCCATGCATTATTATTTTATCACGAGTTTTAAGGACGCTGCGATTGTTTTCATGGCATTCCTGGAAGACTAAATGTTCACAAAAGCACAACCAGCAAATAGCACCTGCCCCTCACCCACATTGGCACTGATTTGTGCAAAGTTGTTGATTGCATAAAGATAGCACGTGCTCACTCAGGGAGATTGCAACCACTGGGAGGTTGAGCAGCCCCAGACGTACAAAATCTGCTCCCCAAATTAAACACAACCACATTAGCCCGTTTATCGTTGTTTGGGTTATTTTAGCGATAAGCACGCGAGTGGTGACTTTTCACCAGTTTATTTGTTAAATTTACTTTGATTTTTTTTAAGCTAATGGTGCAACGTGTGACATGGTTTGGCTTGGGATTACAGTGGGCCTTGTGGCATTTTTTTGTATGTTGTGGCAGGGTGAAGTTTGGTGTTGCACCGCATGCCTTGCATGGTTTGTTACGGCCCAATGTGGCACGGTGCATGGAACTATATGGCGTCCTGTGGAATTGCGTTTCACGATGTGATGTGGGTAGTGCAGTGTGGACATGGGTTTGTGGTGGAGTGCTGCTACATTGTATGGTGTAGCATGGTGCGGCGTGACATTGTGTAGAGGCACTGACCGCATGGTGTGGCGTGATGTAACATGGTGTGGCGTGTCACGTTATCATGTCATGATGTGGCAAGACGTAATGTGGTATGATGTGGTGTGACAGTGTCCCACTGTAGGGCATGGTATGGTGTAAGGTGGCGTGGTTCTGCGTAGGGTGGTGTGTTATGGCGTAGCGTGTTTCCGCGTATGACGTGCGCTCTCTCACGTCGATGATCTTCTTGAGGATCTGTCGGAAGCGCATGGAGAGCGCGTCGGCCTTCTTCTTCAGCAGGCTGCGTCCCGTCTGAGCTCCCTTCAGACGCGCCTTCATGATCGTCTGAGCCCTGCATCAAACACAAAGATCCCCCGTATAGCCTTCACATACTGTTGAGGAAAGTGCTGTTAGCGAGTACCTATGAAGGCCAGCACGGCACAAGAGGGGGTGGGAGGCTGAATAAATTGTCGTACTGTGTACTGAGATCCTATGCGCCTGGGTCTATGCTCAGCGTCTTCATCGACCCGCACTGACCAGCGCGGTGAAGTATGGTCAAATAAACCCCGTGACCCGCGCGGCATTGGGGAGGCCCTCATTCAGCAGTGGAATGATAAAGGCAGCTCAAATACTCACATGCGGGAAGGGAAAACGTCGATACGGTCTTTGCCCGACATGGTGATCTGCGGGAGAAGAGGGGTGAGAGAGAGAGGAGGGGACGGAGTTGAGGGTAAGAAACAAAACCAACCAGAGACTCCACTGCGGCTGAAGGTGAAGTCCTCGATTCGGCCTATGACGACGACGACGATGATGATGATGAAGCTACAGATGCGAAACACTGAAGATCGTGAAGATGGCGATGCTGATATAAGACGTAGGCCTCTCCGGTGTTGTATACTGTGAAGGGCCATGCCCGAAACGGTGATTGTTATTACTTGTTATCTATTTTAAGTGCACAGTATTGTCGATTGTGTTGAGGGTTTTTTGAATGTAGATACACTCTGAGTGAATAGAATGGAGCTGTATAGATGAATGCGACATGGATTGAAGGTGGTGGTGATTCGGAAGGCATAATGTTTAACGAGCAACACATATGTACAGTACTTTAGATGATGGTGGTGATCATAATGACGAATGCGAAAAACTGTCCATAACAATTACGGTTTACACATAGGAGGCTTTCGCGACCAATATTATGCATAATAAAGGTTGTTGGGTTAGATCGCGTAAAAATAAATGTGTCGTAACCCTCCACAATACGACACAGCCAAGAAGGTTCGTCACGGAGACAAAACATGCCAATTACTTCAGCCCACCGGTGTGTTGGAGAGTAAATCCATAAAATTTACAACCCCAAAACCTTTACTTACGTACGATCATCGTACTGTAGTAATTAACGCTAAGAGGAAATTAACAAGGTCGGTGCTGCTCTAGGGTATGAAATTGAGGGGAGGTTTCAAATACGTATAACAATACTAACGATTTGCAATTATAATTAAACAGGAAATCAGGACGGTAATGTACACTGACAATAATAACCCTAATAATATTTAGCAAGGTCATACGAATAATTCTGCTGTATACACTCTGATGATCTAGGTTTAATGGTCAATAATACAAATACGTACTCAGGATGGAACAGGACTGGAGTACCATAGCCTATGATGATAATTACAAATAACGATGAACACTATGAATTAGGAATTACACTTTTTACAGTTGTAGTGGGATGTGACAATAATCAATGCGTACCAACGACGAACGCTAACAATTAGTAACAACACGAAACAAGGCTGCCGCTGCTGCTGCAGTGTACACTACTACTACACGATGGTGATCGGTAACATTACGAATCATAAGCAGAAACATGACTATTGCACTTTACACTCTTAACATTGTGACAAACGCGGACGCTTATTGATTAACCGGCAACGATAGTTAATTAATGATTAATCATAACACCCCCTCTCCTCCCGATAGGATAGCGAGGGAAGACGAGAGCTTGTCCCGTAGGCTACGACGGCGATTGATGAGGAACACCCCAAACAACTCAGAACTTTGTCAAATTTTCTTGCTGTGGATTTCACACCTGATGATGATTGCTTGTGTTGCAGTCGAAACGTCGCGAGATTTTTTATTGTTTTATATTTGTATTATTTGATTATTTCCCTTCTACGTGACTTTACCGAAAGAACCAAGAATACGAATCCCCGCAGTCACGAAAGCTTTAAATCTGAGTTTTAACTCGGAACAACCCAAATGTTAACAATAAGGAACGCGTATCCTGCACTGTACACTGCACTGTACACACAAATTAATGACCGCTCACACGACGGCGATCTGATCTTAAGAATTACAAATAACGCCGCTGACAATGCGAACAAGACTCGTTAATAATAACCTCAGTAGTGTAGTAGTCGAAGTAGAAGGGAATTCGACTCCGCTTGCTCGCTCCGTCTCCCGCCCCGGGTCGTTCCGCCTCTGCCCGGCGCGATCAGCCCCGAGCCGCTCCCAGCCGAAACCTCGCGACGACTCCTTCTTTGTTTGTCGTGGCTTGTTGAGAAACACCGCTGGGGGTGGGTGTGGGGGAGGGTTTTGTTGTGAATATTTGTGAAGGAATAAGAAATTAAAACGAATTCCCCCTCGCGCTGTGAGCTGATGTGTGAGGCCTTCGAGATCAGGTTGAGGACTTGCGGTCACGTGATCAGTGGGGGGGGGGGGCACCACCGCCTGTCACGTGATGAGTGGGGGGGGCTACCACCGCCTGTCACGTGATCAGTGGGGGGGGGGGGCACCACCGCCTGTCACGTGATGAGTGGGGGGGGCTACCACCGCCTGTCACGTGATCAGTGGGGGGGGGGGGCACCACCGCCTGTCACGTGATCAGTGGGGGGTGGGGCTACCACCGCCGGTCACGTGACAGGCAACGAGTCCAAGTCGATTCGTTCAACGCTGAGTAGGGGGGGGGGGTGATCGAACCCGGTCAATAGAAGTTATTACTAATATCGTGAGCGAAGAATGTTTGTGTGTAACGCGTGTGACGTCACTCCACGTTGACCAGCCCCCCCTCATTAATAATCGTGACCAGGTGACGTTACTCCAAATGGACCCCCCCATTAATAATCGTGACCAGGTGACGTCACTCCACATGGACCCCCCCCCCCTCATTAATAATCGTGACCAGGTGACGTCACTCCAAACGGACCCCCCCCCCTCATTAATAATCGTGACCAGGTGACGTCACTCCACATGGACCCCCCCCCCCTCATTAATAATCGTGACCAGGTGACGTCACTCCAAACGGACCCCCCCCCCTCATTAATAATCGTGACCAGGTGACGTCACTCCACATGGACCCCCCCCCTCATTAATAATCGTGACCAGGTGACGTCACTCCACATGGACCCCCCCTCATTAATAATCGTGACCAGGTGACGTCACTCCACATGGACCCCCCCCCTTCATTAATAATCGTGACCAGGTGACGTCACTCCACATGGACCCCCCCCTCATTAATAATCGTGACCAGGTGACGTCACTCCACATGGACCCCCCCATTAATAATCGTGACCAGGTGACGTCACTCCAAACGGACCCCCCCCCTCATTAATAATCATGCGCGGGTGACGTCACTCCACATGGACCCCCCCCTCATTAATAATCGTGACCAGGTGACGTCACTCCACATGGACCCCCCCCTCATTAATAATCGTGACCAGGTGACGTCACTCCACATGGACCCCCCCCTTCATTAATAATCGTGACCAGGTGACGTCACTCCACATGGACCCCCCCATTAATAATCGTGACCAGGTGACGTCACTCCAAACGGACCCCCCCCCCTCATTAATAATCATGCGCGGGTGACGTCACTCCACATGGACCCCCCCCCCTCATTAATAATCGTGACCAGGTGACGTCACTCCACATGGACCCCCCCATTAATAATCGTGACCAGGTGACGTCACTCCAAACGGACCCCCCCCCTCATTAATAATCATGCGCGGGTGACGTCACTCCACATGGACCCCCCCCCCTCATTAATAATCGTGACCAGGTGACGTCACTCCACATGGACCCCCCCCCCCCTCATTAATAATCGTGACCAGGTGACGTCACTCCACATGGACCCCCCCCTCATTAATAATAAGCGGGTGACGTCACTCCACATGGGGGTGGAGGGGGGGGGCGCCTCCTCCCCCCTCCTCGGCGTCAACTTACAAGCCTCAAGACAAAGGCAGAAGAACCCTCACGTCACGCGGTCTCCGTGTTGAGACATCGACAGCTTCCCACCTTGTCGGGAAGTACCCGAGCGGTTTTTGGTATATGCAGATTGAGGTCTTTATTTATATAGATACTGGAGAAATCCGATGAGCTATAAAGTTATTTTCTCCCAACAGATGTCCAGTAAGGGGTACGGGGTTAGCAAGTTACAACAACAAAAAAACAATTAACAAAAACACGATAGGAGTGAAAAGTATAGGGAAGGTAAACAAATCACTTAAAAATATACAAACAATACTGAACATTTTTTCTCACTCAGTTTAACACGTAGGCTTTCGAGACCAATATTATTCATAATAAACGTTTTTGGGTTAGATCGCGTTATTTATAAATGTGTCGTAACCCTCCACCACCCGACACGGCCAATCAATAAAAAAAGTGTCACGTTGACAAAACACCGGTGGGCTAAAGTAGTGAACTATTTGTCTTTTGTCAACGTGACACTTTTTTACTGATTGGCCATGTCGGGTGGTGGAGGGTTACGACACATTTAGAAATAACGCGATCTAACCCAATTTTTTCTCACTTATCAATTACTGTGAAAATGACAAATAAAACAATTGCAATCCCGTCAACAACACGGTCCTTCTGCGAGTGTCACATTTTCAGCAGCGTTAATTCAAGACGCAGCAGCATCAGCATCACCTAATACACTATAACCAAAGAGTTATGGATTCCTGCAGTAACGAAAGCTTCAAATCAAGACTAAGACACTATTTTGTGTCCGTAGAATACTGTGGAATAATCGACGACAGGAATATACAATACAGGGTCCTTCAAAAATTATTTAACACTTATATGGGACTATCGTTTTTAATGGAAAAAGTACGGATAATACACTGTAACATCATAACAAATGTATGTTAATTACTTCAAAAAGGTCAAAAAGTATCCACTTGCTCGCCATCATTGTCAACACATGCATGGAATCTTCTCCGGGTGGTCTCCAGAGCTCGGAGGCACATTTCTTGTGGTGTTGTTGCAAATTCTCGGAAGTGTGAACATGTTTTTGATTCACCCTGTATTTATACGCTATGGTGGAAACACGCGATCCCTTCCAAAGCCACTAGAAGGCGCTACATTGACTACAATGATGACGTGCTGTCTACGAAATCTGAAAAAAAACAAATACGGTAACACAAACACGGAAGAATAAAACAACAACAACAAAATCGACTCTCGCACACATGATTCGATGCAACTAGTAATGGTTCTAGATTTGAAGCTTTCGTGACTGCAAGGAATCATATTCTTAGGTTTTTTCGGTAAAGTCACGTAGGTAAAACATCAAAATTAATGAAAATAAAATTCGGAGACTTGTGTTGCCTCCGAAACGTCGTGATTTTTGTTTTTATTTTATTTTCATTAATTTTGATGTTTTACCTACGTGACTTTACCGAAAAAACCTAAGAATATAGTAATGGTTGTCACGTAAACAGAACATGCCAATTTGTCACTAGTACAGCACACCGGTGTGTTAGAGAGCGAAGCCACAACATTTACAATCTGAGTACGATGTTTCGCCAGTACAAGGGAGAAACACAAACAAATAGACAAATATGTTGTTGGCGTCATCTGGTCCAACCCATGTGAGACTAGGCTCTAAGGAAAGCTGTCTTGGGTGTGGACCAATCAACTTCAAGGACAGTGCATATATTATCAGAGTTATGTTTTTTGTTTGCATTATGGCTGCAGGTATTGTGGTCTATGCAAACATGACTCCTTGTAAAAAAGGTGTCAGTTTTGTTGCCAGATAGAAGGGTGAAAAAACAATTATCAAATATGTTGTTGTTGCCTGCATTGAAACAGCTGCGGACCTGAAACCCTAATTTCCCTGTACCAGAATACGTGATAAACCTTATTAGTTGACAGCTATTGTTTTGTCGCCACGAAAATTACACATTTCCCCTGCACGGTATCCACGACGCAGCCTAAGCTCCCCCCTCTGAATTAAACCGTTACCCCCCCCCTCCATTTACCTTCCACTTGGTATCGTCCAAAACTCGAACCACGTGATGCGATCGGGCCAATCGTGGCGCCGCGTTTAGGGGGCTTCACGTGACCGCGGTGTGAGCTTTCGTTCTTTATTTTCGCTTTGAATCCCGCGTGTTTATTTTTACAATTTAACATTTAGTTTGACGTCCTTTATTTTATTTTTACGCGTCGCGTTTGTGTCCGAGCGATCGATTAATGTTCTCAGTTTGAACGAAGCGAAAACAAGCCAGGCGGGAGCGCGTGTCGCGACTGTCGGCCAGACTAGCACGGGCCTGAGCTGTGTGAGTTAAAACAAATTTAATTAATGAAAATAAATTAATACACTCGACTATGTCATTGCATTCGTAACACTTTTTAAAAAATTTTTATTAACATCAATGGTCGTTCAGACTCGATAATTGTGCCGCTTTGATTTAAATCGTTAATATCGTCACGATTCCGAACCTCTCGCTGAGGGATCGATTATTTGTTTATCATCGGTTCGTGCGTTTATCGATTACAAGTGCGCACGTTTAAATAGTCGGTAGCTGTCTGGGTGTTACTGTATGAGCTCATGAGTCGGACAATGTTTTGACCTATTTTGACTGAAGCGATATCGGCGCCAGAATCGATATCCATGGAATGTCGAATCGCGATGGATTTGTCACGAAGTGCGTGATTCACTCACTTTCATTTTCTTGATTTAACCAGCGGGAGTCCTTATTAGCCGGTTTACAAAACAAATAACAATGATCCGGCAGGTAGCAGTTGCTGTTTAACTTGTGTTGTTATTGTTGTTTGTGTGTTTACTATCCTTCTATTCAGAGTGTAGGTTTTTACTGAGCGACATCGTGGCGACCTCACTGATTGACTGACGGTGACGTCGTCGGCTGGAGCTCATCTCCCACCACCACCACCACCCCCCGTGCGTGGCTTTCACTCCCGGTTGCCAACGACCAGCAACAAACAGCACTCATTCAAAGTTGTGATAACGCTGTCGTTTTACCGTCATTGCTGTTGATTCTACGATGATAACGTGACGGCGAGGGGGGAGGGAAAGACATTCGTACTGAGCAGGGCAGTGTGGGGTAGTGGGAATTGAACCTCGTGTCTCCGAGCTAAGCGGTCAGTTCACAAGCGCCGTGACAGGCCGACTGTGTCGTGAACAGCACGCACAGCCATCGAACAGCAGCCAGCCAGCCATCTGTCCTCTCAGCACCTTGCTCGTCCTTGTGTATGCATAACATTTTTTTTAAAAAGTGACTCGGATGTACCGGGCCTACTACAGAATTACCAAAGTCTTTTATGATATATCTCTTGTGTGTACATAACACGTGTTTGAAAGTCGTCTTCACACGGCCATGAACCGCCGCTGCCTGATGATCTTCAGAAGTAACAGACTCCTGTCTTGACTATGAAATGAGATCCCTGATCATAAAGCCATGGATTTCCCTACAGCGCCTGTTTTAGCCACAGAGAGCAGTGGTGCATTGTCAGCAGTGATGGGAGCTCTCAGCCACCGTGATTAGAGACAGGGGGCACGCGTTTTGTTTTTGTGAGTTAATCTGCCCAGGGCAGTTTCCTGGATCTAGCCATAACTAAGGGGCAGGAGTCGTTGAGGTGATTTCATCCCCCCCCCTCCCCTCGCCTTTTTCGACAGCGTCATTAAGGCGTCACAATTCATTTTAGTTGTTGTTAGAACGCTGACTCTGACCTGCACATTTATAAAAAAGAAAATACTAATGCTGAATCCGTCAGAGGCTTTTGACTGCAGTCTAAATGTTTTCATGCAACAAAGAAGCCATTGATGTTTACTTCGGATGAGTAGGTTTTACAAAGGACAGCCCCCGTTGCGTTTTAAATCAGGAATTTTCAGAACCGAGTGGCGGGGAAATTTAATTTGCTACAAACAACTCGACCGAGTTGGTCCCTCTAAGACGTAATTTAGGAGGTGAGGTTGAAGAATTAACGGAAGCCATAACATCTATACATTTTCAAATCGAAACCAAACTGAAATAAAACGAAACCACCATCTCATCAATCAGATCTCAGCCAGGCTGAGCCCCGGTCGTCTTCCGACACGATCCACCACTGCAACCGCAACCACCACCGTCGTTGCCATTGCGTCTGCCCCATCATCGCCTTCGCCGCCGCGACGATGTCGTGTGGCGGCTGCTTCCTGGTGCTGTGGTCGCTGTGCGGCGCCGCGGCGCTCTGCTTGCTGGTCGCCGCCGCCCTCATGCCGTCGTGGCGCGACCTCATACTCGTGGACCCGACGAAGCGCTCCATCGTGGTGCGCCACGGCCTCTGGGTTCGCTGCGCCGGGTACGAGGGCGACGTCCCCGGCGGGGTGGTGTCGTGGGCGGCCACGTGGTTTGGCCCCGACAGCGGAAAGGAGGGCGACGATGGCGGAGGGAGCCGGGGCTGCGTGGTCCGCGACTCCGCGTGGCCGATAGCCACCGACTCGCTCGACCTGCGCCTGCTGCAGCTCGGCGTGCCGACCGCCTGCCTCGTGGCGCTCGTGGCGCTCGCGCTCAATGTGAGCGGCGCCGTGGCGCTCTGCCGGAGCGGCAGGCGGAGCGGCCGTCTCTATGGTGAGGACGAAGACTCCACTTCTTTGTCGTCGACGTCCTCTTCCTCCTCGTCAGAATTCAGCTCCAAGAGGAAGAAGAAGAAGAAGGCGCAACAGGTATGAGACGGAGCAGCACGGGACATGGAGACGGGTGTGCTCCCTCTAAGGGAGGAAGAGGGTAGTTCAAGGCCTTTTTTTATTGTAATCACGGCATCTATCCGTGTTCCTTCACCTTGCAATGCTGACACAATCTCAGCTGCTTGCCATGACCCTGAACGTTTCTCCCTCCGTTCCCGCTTCCCACATCCCACCCGCAGTGCTGCCAGTTCAACCCGTGCGGCTGCCAGGTGGTGGCGTCGGTGCTGTACCTGCTGGCAAGCGCTCTGGTGCTGCCGCCCGCGCTGTGGGCGCTGCTGTCGGTCGACGAGCTGAACCGGGCGCACGTCTCGGGGGACGCGCGCTGGCGCCCCGGCGAGGCCGTGCCCGTGTGCCTGGCGGCCTGCGCGGGGCTGCTGGCGGCCGCGGGGGGCCTCGCCATGTGGTACTGCACCTGCCGCCCGCTCCCGCCGGCGCCGCTACCGCCGGCGCCGCTCGCGCTGGGCTCGCTGCTGGGTATGGAGGCGCTGGGGCTGAGTGGCCGCGCCGGCCCGGCCGAGGCTTGCGGGCGCAGCACGCGGCAGAGCCATCGCACGACCGGCAGCTTCCCTGCCGGGCCGACGTCGGTGTCTTCGCGACCCATGTCCCGCGCCACCCTGGAGCTCGATATCCCCATGTACGAGTTGCACTAGCCTGACTAGACAGAGAGAGAGCAGAGGGGTCCCGGACGAACAGCTGAGCATGGGTTCGCGCCATAGTTTGGAGGCGTCCGTGCGTTACGACCCCGGCTGGGTCGTCACTGGAGCCGACGGACGGCTCCGCAGACGAAAGTGTTCCCACGTACGAGTTACGCCAGCACAGGGCTCCCCAACTGCCTTGACGTGAAGAGACAGATTAGTGAGACAACTAGATCGAATAGAAGAGAGAGATGAGAGAGCTGCAGGCTGAGAGGTGCACGTTTGTTGCTGCCACGTGTACAGACGTTATAATTTCACAACGCCATCCAACAATAACAAGACACTAACAATCGGTAATTTCATTACGTGTTAAATATAGATGAATATCTGCTGTAGAGAGTGCGGAATGGGCGGGGGGTTCAGATGTGGTTTAGAAATACACGGGGGGGGGGGGTGGGGGTGGAAAATGAGAAGCGCGTGCTGTTACACTGGAGCACTGGAGAATGGGGGGGGTGGGGTGGTGGTGGGCATCCGTACGTAGGACTCGGGTTTCACTCGAGGGGACGAGCAGCGGGTCAGTAAAAGCTCACCGACTTCAAGGTGTCTCCCAGCTCAAATGAGCTTCAGGCGATGCTCGGTTGTGGAAATTCCATTTTCCTGTGGCAGGGTCCAATCTCTCCATAGGACAGACTCCTGCAAAGGGGTACTCATTTCACACTCCTTGGAGGAACGATGCGCCCAGTTTACCACTGGAGAGTCAAGCGCTTTCACCTCAGCACTACGCACCCAGACGCTTTAGCTGAGGGGTCGTAAAAGCACGGCTTGCCGGCCTCTTGTGCCGCCTATAATTGTGCGTGTGACCGTGTAGCCATGCCATGCCATGCCAGTTGGGTTCCTCGGCAGTACCCGAACACCCACAACCCATGCTTTTTGGCTCGTCGATGGGCAAGTCACGATGCCTATATTTATCAATCTGAAATTGATTCGTACGGTTACCCGACACGCATCGAATCATGCATTCAAGAATCGTAATTATTAGTTTGTAAACGTTTGCTATTATTCATGTAAACCCTGTAGCTTGTAAAGATTCGACGTGTCACAAGGAGTGATGCAGGATGTTAATCAATTAGGACTCTTGATTGAGCTAAAAGATTTGTCCACCTATTTTAATCATGGATAAATAGTCATAACATACCACAGTGTTGGACTTACTCGGATGAATTGACTTTAATCCATGGTGGAATGGCGATCGTGCCGCATTCCGTTGTGTGTGTATTCAACCATAAATAAGCCATACTTTATAACATACAGATAATTACCTTCAAATTTGCTCCCCCTTATCATTTGGATCATTTTGAAATGTTGACTGTGAGGATGCCTAATTTGCGGAAGTGCCCTTCTTTCTCTCAACCTAAACATTTTCCTAAGTAGTTGGGCATCCCTCCTGCCAAAACGTCACGTTTGTCTTCCCTCAACTAGAGGAACTTAACTTTTGACTTCACAAAAAGACCCAATTCGGGGCGCAGAATTGTGTACAAAACTTTTTTATATATAACCCCTACCGACTGTCTACCACGTGATTTTACCCCAAAGTCCGCCACCGTTTACATTCCTATGCACGGGTTGCACTAGAATCGTTTGGGAAAAAAAGAGAGAAGGTTTATTTTGTTAAGACAAATAAATAGCACTAACGCACGTGGTGTGCCACCATAAATGCGTACCGTCTACACCCGTGCTGGTGGCCGAGAAAAGCGTTTGCAGAAAAGCGTCCGCGACATTTCAGGGTGTTGTTTGCTGAAAGAAAAAATGACTCGTTCATTTTCTCCCGTTACAGTTTTAACTTTGGCTTTTGTGTTTACGCTAACGGTCATGTTTATTGAGACGCATCCGATGTACTCCTCTTTTTTGCACAGTTCATACTAAACATTCCAACCACACCAGTTAATACTTTTCTGTATCGGTTGTTAAGCCCCTATCGTAACACCTCTTGGGTTTTGCAGAGGGGAACTTCGCTTCTTGTTTCTAAGACGGAACAATCAACCACACAGCATTAGGATCTCATCACTGTAATGTTTTGAGAAACGCCACTGCTATAATCACTGACATGACACTTCCCACTCGGGTAGCAATGGCCTGCGTAGAGAGCAGAGCCCCTGCCCGGTCAATGTCCCTCACCTCCCGTGGGAGAAATATAAACATTCGCCCACCTTCCGCTGGACAAATGGCAACCGCACGCTATCGCAGCCGGGCCTACCCTTGCAGAAGAAGCCATGCCCACCTGCCATTGCTATTTGAACTCACCGGTTCGATTTTAAGGCTGCGTCGTCTTGCGACACTCTCGTTTCAGACTCGTTGAATGTCGCCAAGTATTGGGGTGACTCCTAAATAAAAGTCTTGCTTAAGATTCCTAAGCAGTTGGTTGCCTGGCATCGGTGTGGACGGCACTATTTTTTACAATTGGAAGTTTACGTTGTCCACGTCGTGAGGTACCCGTTTGTGGGAATGAGGATGGATAGCGGCTGTTCTGTTAAAGTCACGGCTGATTGGTTTACGATCAGTCACCGAGTGTGGTTGCTAAGTGGGTTAGATAAGACGACTTGAAGCCAGCTTGAGAGCTCCTTGAGAATGAAAGTCTCTCAAGGGTGACCAAGGCCCCGTTGGACATGGGGTTATTATCACATCCTCGTAATGTGGCCTGTGGCTCTTCACTGCAAGTTTAGGCTGCGTTGGCACGTGGTACACGAGCTCCAGCGATCGCACCGACACTTCAGATTTTGTAATTTTACTTTGTGCTAACATTTGAGCCGTGAGTATTTTTCTCGAATAGACTACATACGTTTTAAATTATTTATTGAAAAACATTTACTTAACAGCATTTTTAGACCCTTGTCGTGGTATACTCCTTTTTTCGACACGACGTTTTAATCGCGGCATTATTGACGTATTTTTAACTCGAGTAAGCCGTAGTAGTAGTACTCTTTTTTTTTACTGTAAATGCCATTGTGAGTTTACTTTTTGACAATGCTCCGCAGGGGTTAACACCCGATGTTGGTGAGGGGGGGTGCGGTGTCAAATGAGCACATGGAGGGCGAATTTTCTTCTCTCCACTCGCGCACTTGGCATTGCAGCTGCGCGTTTATCTAAACGTCGTCGAGACGTTGACCGAACAAGAGCGAGACGTCCCCCCCCCCCCCCCGCAAAGGTCCGCTAACCACCAGCCCTCACCCGCCGCCTTTTCGTGGCGACCGCGGTGCCACATTATCCACAGTGTGATGGCCTGCGACGAGCTATTTTCTTTGTAAATAAATAGTATTTTTCTCTACAAATTTTGTGCTTAGAAAGTTTGGAATTTCAGGGAAGCACACCATGTCACGTGAAACAGACGAAGACTGCTATGAATTCGGAATTTAATTCGCACCGGGTATACCGATGCATAGTTTTATCGATTTATATCGATTCTTAAGCTCACAACAAGCATCAAAACAATACGTGTGCGCGAAATCGACGTTTTATGATTCCTGTGTGTTGCGTGGAATTGCTTTCACGCGACTCCTGGAGCCACTAGTGGTCGCTACTTCACAACACAGCAGAACAAAAACTAACAATATATTGAATCGAATTGCAATCGTGAATTTCGACAATTCATTGAACTCCTAGACCAAGTGGGGTGGGTAAATTGTTGCACCCCAAATGGATGGCTTGGAAGGTGATACTGAGTGACCACTACTATGGGATTTATACCCCAGCTCATATTAGTATTGTGGGAAGCAGATTTGATCTATGACCAATATGTCCTGGACACAACAATTAGTCTGAAATACGGTATCAAGACTGGAATGTTTTAAAAATAATAATTTACAACCCTGTGTCGTGCTCTTGTTAGTCGTGTGGATTCCGTAACCATACTTCGCCACGCTGGTCAATGTGGGTTTGTGAAAGGGGGGAGGGGAGCCCAGGACCGGTTTGAACGGCACTCGCCATCCACGTTGGCTATGGTCGGATATGAAACTGGGGTCATGAGTGTCATAGTGCAGTGCGCCAATCACTGCACCACCCCTTCTCCCTCTGCAGGCTAGTAAGGCGTTCAAACTTTGGCAGCTTGGTTCGTGTTTGATTCTAGGATTACCTTTAAGAGTTCAAATCCTTATTGTACACCTTACATCGCGCGCTTAGATCTTACGTGGAACGCGGGCACAAACACGTCCATTGCTTGACTTTTTTAATCGAACTTTGCTTTAATCCTGCGTGCGCACACGTAGCAAAAACAATGAACCCCATTTGCTTCCCGTGACTTTTAACGTTTGGGACGTTTACCAAGCTTTCGTTTCGTGAAATGTCTCGCGGCGGGCGACGTGCGGTCGCCGATTAATTGACTAATCATGATCCTTTCCAACTCTTCTGAGCCTGCTCACTGACAATCATAACTCGACGCTCCTCTATCCCTGCAGGCTTAAGGAGAATCGAAGCTGGAAATACTTAAACAGTGGTGTCATGAGGACGACATGACAACGCAAAACCACCAGCACGGTTTGATGCAGTCGAAATATCTAATTATGCTAGCACCATGCCACCGATGGCATTGTTCTGTAACTGAGAACAACTTTTACTGGTCTCTTAGCATCGCTGGTGCCACCAAAAAATTAGGAGCCCCACTGATGATGTGTTCATTGAGCCCCATAATGCACTGCACAGCTGCGTTGCTCGTGCGGTCTGATAATGGAAAATTACCAAGTCACATCCGACTCGCTGGGGACTGAACTGAGGTTTAGGCACACGTGTGAAAAGGGAGGGGTGTGTGGACGTGTACAGAAAGTGACAGTGATACCATGCGCAAATACTCAACGTGGAGTGGGAGGGTAATTTGTCGGCAGATGTCTGACATTCTTCTGTTATTAAATTGCGCCGCGGGTGACGTCAAGAAAAGTTTTAAAGTGGCTGCCTTGACAATCATTGGAACGCTTTTCTCGGTAACAATAAAAGTGGGATGGCCCAAAACGCAGCACCTAAATGGGCCGCTGTGTCGGCTTTCAGTTGTCATTTCAAATCACTGGATTATAAGTGAAAATCAGATGCAGATAATGTTGCGTTTTGGCATCGGCCCATCTTCAGAGCAAAACTGGAAGGGGGAATGTGATTTGTATTGCCAGCATACTTCGATGTTTCATTTGTATCTAAATTCCTCCGTCAATATTCTTCCTCGAAACAACACGGGGATGTCATCTCGGGTGTGTTTTTCGCCTGGTTTTAATCGATGAACTTTAGTCATTGAAGCAATTTTGGAACCAACCTTTTGCAATGTTGACTCGTGACGCTGCTGGTGATTAGTAGACTGCTGCCAAAGAACAGCCAGCAGTTTTGCAACAATTGCAATTATCTCCGGAGCAACCTTTCAAGTCTGCCACTATTTCTGTATTTACGTCACATACCGAAGGTGTCTATTTTTTTTGCTTTGCAGACATGCCAAGTAGGCAGTTTTACGTTCATTGCGTATCTATCCTTTCGTGTCATTTTTTTTTATACGTAAAGAATAAACTTTGGCTAAATTAAAACGATCTGTTATTTCAAACTCGAGCGTAACTATTTCCACCGTCTGAGATTTTAATTTCGCAAAATCGTTTCCAGCTATAGCTCTCAATCTCATGCCTTATTTGCTCAGAAGAAGGGCTATGGCCGACAACGGCAGTATGTCACTTATTTGTCACAGGGCACTGTCTGCTAGTGATGACGGTGGTTAAAGTATTTTGCGGGAAGTTTTATCTTTGTGCGTCATGTGTAAACAGAGAGCAAGATGCTGCCTTAAAGTACACCGCTACCACCACCTCTGGGTAGTCTTGCGGGATGTATAATCGATGACATGATGTATAATCGATGACGTGGTGCGTAATCAATGACAGGGTGTGTAGCCTCACGTAAACCAGCCTCTCGTACGAGCTAGCGTCCACGTATCCTGTGACTTAACGGTTTTTGATAGCGTGCGTTTTGTAGATAGTTTTACGGCAAAACATTTGTGTGGATATCACAGAATAACTGGGTACAGTCTGCTCTATAACGTGGCAGTTGCGTTCCTGAAAACCACCCCGTGGTGGAAAAAACGCGGTACAATAATTATAAAGCACAGTCCATGATAACGCGTGAGATGCGTATGCAGGCTGAACAAAGACTGGGGCACGTGGGTAGCATCTCGAAGCATCCAGCAGCATCCCGCCTTGTGTGATGCTACGCCGAGGCAGCCGTACAACCGCTTATTCCTACTCGCGCGGCGTAGTTCCGTTAACTCAAATCGCATTATATACAATTCACATGATGAAAATACGCATTATAGGAGAACAGACTGTATCGGTTTTACTCCTGATGAAGCTACCCAACTTGCTGGTTTGGCCCAGGGCAGTACCGATTTGAAAAAGGATGTCCCACAGTGTCTTGAAACATTTACAAAGATTAGGATTTTTTGTTCCACCCCCTGCCCCCCCACAGTTTTAAAGGGTTTGGCCTCATGCTTTTGAAACATGACAACTGGCAAAACGACGGGGCTACCGGACTCGTGAGTGGGGTTGGCTGAGGAGTTAACGGAGCCCTATGAGCAGTATCGCGGGGCCAGTGTCATAACGAGCGAGGCCACTCAACTAGTTATCCATTGGGCATGGCTCACTGTAATTGTGCGTGAGGCTGATAAGATCGACTCGTTGAGCCTCCCAGAAATATTCTGTTTGAAAGTAACAAAAAAATCGTTGAAAAAAAATTCAAGGAGGTGACCAGAGGCTTCGACATCAGCATGCTTTGGTGGGCCCACCCCTGTTTGGTGGGCACCCCGACGAGCCCGGGTTCAATTCCAGTCAGCAGTGCGTGCGATGAAAGCTCCTCAGGTGCAGTGAGTTGGCGGTCTCAGCCCGGCAACGATTGACTGCACACAAAAATCTATTTAATTGAATTCGGCTCTCAACGTAATTTGGCTAAATGGCAACTCGAAGAAAAACAAAATTAGTTTTTAATGCCATGCGACGAATTTCAATCTCGTATGCAGAGACATTTGGAAGTGCTGCGCTCTGCTGTGTGTGTCTGTGTGGACTCGTGGTCACTTGAAGGGATCTCAAAGGTAGCTCTGTCATATCCGCTTCTGTTGGCCGTTCCCACTGTGATATCCCAGGGTGCACTGCTCTCCCGAGACATCGGATTTTCATCCTTCGTCTCGTGACATGACGCCTGTCATTGAATTCGGATACACAATGAGGGGAAAATAGCATCAACAAAACTGTTGGGGGGCATCGTATATTTAGACTTGGTCGCATATAAAATAAACTGTCGTCGTTAAGTAACAGCGTGTTTTGTGAATGTGCGTTGCTCGTTACAAGATTAATCGTTGATTTGTCGGGAAACTTTTGGGCGGTTCAAGCAAGAAGCCATAATTCTCAGCACAACCTTGCTAATTAAAACCCAAAACAGTCGGTGTCATTTAAAACTCGCTGTGAAATTCAAGATAACGCTAAACTGTCTTGTGATTCGAGCGTTAAAAGGTTTCGTGACACTTAACAAGACTAAGACGGTTCGTACGACGAGTATTTCGTGTTGATAAGTTTTTTTTCTGTTTACTCTCGGCAAGACGTCGCAAGGAACACGGGTGTTCTATTTGAGGCTCCTGAACGCCTTAAAATGTGAGCTGTGTCGACGGGTCAACGCCGACGACTTGCGAGTTTTATGAGAAACCTGTAACGAACGCGAAAATATCAAAATAAAAGAAAATTACCCATGCACGTGTGCCCTCTGCTTGGAGTGTTCTCATGGCCCTCTGATAATACTGGTAGGAACCTCCTGGTTACACCAGCCCACAGGGGATTATTGTGTCCGTCCGTCGTGCAGGGAGGGGTTGGGTGGGGAGGGTGGGGGAGGGTGGGGCTGGGTGGGGAGGGGCTGGTCACCCCGTGGTGCCCTTATAAAACTCAACGTTTAACCTACTCACGCCGGTTTGTGCCCGCCTTCAGTCGGCCAAATTTGCGGAATACACCACGCCGCCGTTGACCCTGGCCATTGACCGAGCAACCCAACGTTACTACCAGCTCTCTCCGCAGGAATGTGTTTAATCGTCAGTCATTGGTCTATCCTCTGCGAGCTGAATTCCCATTTCCTCCCCTCATCCTTATGCCCTCGCCATCCCTTCGAGACCTACGATGCCACAATATAACCTCACTCCTGCAGATGAGCTGATCTTAAAGCTCCCATCTCCATCGCGGTCTTCCTTTTGGGCGCGTTTCCCTTCTTTGGCTGGCGTTCCATCACCGGCATCGTCCATCGGCCATGATCGCGTCACTTCTCGCTATGATGTGTCCTGCTCAAGCCCATTTACTTTCCTTAACGGGAAGTACGATGACTAATTTCAAACATGCGTCTATTAGTGCCTATTACTACGTGCAATGACATGGATAAAATATGGACATTAACAAAGAAAATTCACTCGGGACTCAATTTGTTCAGTACCTGTTCCGGTACCTCTTACGGTATGTGGATATCATCACTGGGCAAACGCCATGTTTCCACGACCGCTAAAAGTCAAATTGGCTCGATTCATACACCCGGGGAGAGTCTTTTGGGCCTGGATCCCCACGGCCGCTCGGCTGTTGTTAACCAGCACCGCATCATCGGGCCACGTCGCTTGCTAGACACGTGGCTAGCTGACCCGGCTATGAGGTCCTGGGGCGAAAACAATGTGCCGTGGGTGCTTCGTTCCAGGAACGGGGCAGAGGAGTGGTCACGCGTCTGACTACTGGACGTAGGAAATTGTGGCCGTTTGCAAAATTGGCAAAGCCTGAGAATGATCACAGCTGGCTCAATAATCGGCGGCCTAACAACGCAGAATTTTCTTAACAGCCTAAGGACTTTTAACAGGGTTATATTGGTTCTGTTCGCGATCAAAAGAAGGGGGAGTTCAACAACCTTCTCAGCTCGTGATTGTTGGTCATTCAGTATTATTACATCCATTGTACACGCACCGTTCTTCTATCGATCCACTGCTGGATAAAGGCCTCCCCACCAGGCGTGTTGGTCGACGGGGTTTATCTGTACATACTTCACTAAGGTGGTCACAGCGAGTTTGTTGAACTTGCGGATAGGGGTCCAGGTCCAGGTTCTGATATCGCTCGCCACCCACGTGAGCCGTGGCCGGTAAAATCCAACTCTGGCCGCTGTGGTCGCTCCACTGCGAATTTCCCTCCAGTAACCAACCCACAGTGAGTGATATTCGTCGCGCTCTCTCTTGGAACTTCCACGGATTTCTTTTTCTCGGGTTTTTTCTGCCCCACGTAACGGTGAAGAGGTCCCAAGTCCGCGGCGTCTCTGTTTGAGCAGCACCGACTTTGCCGTGCGCTGTGGTGCGTGGGCGCACGAACCCTGACCGCGTTAAAGCGTTTACACGTGGAGCTCCTCCTCGGGGTTGCCTCCTTTCCCACCCCCCCCATATTCATCTGTTGGCCCAGGTCTACCTATCAAAGATGTGCAGTTATACTGTACTGCAATATAGATCGACACAATAGCGGTAGTAGTACCAGGCGTCGGTACAAAACAATTGTGGCTGCTATAGATTGTGCACGTGGTAAGCCACTTCATTGCGCTATCACTTGTGGCCAGGTCGCTTCTGGAAACGAGCTGTGTAGAGCGATACAATTTTCTTG
The DNA here is from genome assembly GCF_965212315.1 of Lampetra planeri. Taxonomy (NCBI): domain Eukaryota; kingdom Metazoa; phylum Chordata; class Hyperoartia; order Petromyzontiformes; family Petromyzontidae; genus Lampetra; species Lampetra planeri. The sequence continues at coordinate 2,671,885 of NC_136133.1, read as the reverse complement.
ACAACTGCTTTTTGCATTTAGTTTGTTGTCCGATTAGCAAAGTTGGCTACGTACGGTGCGAAAGAAACGTAACAGGCATACGTGCCGGCGAGATTTTAACGATGCAGCCATGTGTGTCCCTAGTTATACACGTGCGGTTTATTTTTAAATGTTTTTTTTTACTGAAGTTGCTCGGAACATTTTAAACGTTCAGTTCTGTGATATGGGCCAGGAAATTGTCTGTACACAATGGCCTAGTTTAATATGATAATCTGGATGTTGAAATTACACTTAATAGCAGGCAGGAATGTTTAGTTTGTGTCACAAGGCAAGACCATTCGTCATTCATCATCAGAATCATAAAATCATTAATAACCGTAATCATGATCATCATTAGAAACATCAATCATCCGTTACCATCATCCATCCATCATCGTTATCATCAATGCACATCTGATTAGCATGGTTGGCTAGGTACGGCGCGAAAGAAGTTCAACAACAACGTCATCACGACGGCGCTTGTGCCAGGCCACGTGCACTTTAAGGACCACGTGAAGTTGTCGAACGCTCGCTGGCAGGTCACGGGACAAAGCTGGGGGCCGTCCATAAATGACGTCACGCACCTAGGGGTGGGGGGGGGGGTCAGACATTTGTGACGATGTGTAACGAGGGGGGGGGGGGGGGTTGAGAAATGTGACGTCACATCAAAATGCGCAACTTTAAATAAATATAGAATTGTTATAACAACACTCCTACAACATCAGAGTGCAGCGCCACATTAAATACGCACTACAATGACAATAGTTTAAAGCCATTTGAAGCATGTTTTATTTTCAAAATGGAAATATGTTTTTGGGGGGGGAGCAGAGCTTTGTGACGTCAAATTTGAGGGGGGGGGGGGTCTGACTTTTTGTGACGCCGTGTGACGAGGGGGGGGGGTAAAAAAATCGTCCAAAATCGCGTGACGTCATTTATGGACAGCCCCCTAGGTGGTGCCATGGGTTTGACCGACAGACATACAATGCCCATGATCGCTCTCATCAACCGTGGGGGGGAGGGGAGGAGGTGCGTTTGACACGCGTGGAGTCGCCCCCCCCCCCAATGGGTTGGGCGCCGCGGGCTATAGGGAATCTCATCCGTGATGTACAAATCACTCCAAAATTGAGCCGCGTGGAGGGGGGGGGGTAACAGACAGCGGCCACGCGCCATCAATTCCCCGTGGTCCGGCCCTGGGCTCAAGGCGTTTGAAGCCACGCGGTCCGAGCCATCGAACACCGCCACTGTGTGACAACAGCCTTTGAAATTGCGCTGCTGTGGAGCATTGCAAGCACGGATCATGTACACCCCCCCCCCCTCCTGCACTCACTTTCCTTTTTTGTATCAATCCACTGCTGGATGAGGGGCCGTCCATAAATGACGTCACGCACCTGGGCGGGGGGGGGTCAGACATTTGTGACGATGTGTGACGAGGGCGAGGGGGGTGGTGAGAAATGTGACGTCACATCAAAATGCGCAACTTTAAATACATATAGACAACACGTTCTATTTAATTAAATATGCTTTTTAATAAATGTTTTCTCCTACAGCATCAGAGTGCAGCGCCACATTACATACGCACTACAATGACAATAGTTGAAAGCGATTCGAAGCATGTTTTATTTTTTTTGGGGGGGGGCAGAGCTTTGCGACGTCATTTGAGTGGGGGTCTGACCCCCCCTGAAAATTTGTGCAGAACTCCGCTCTATCGTATAGGGGTCCTTTCGGGCTTTGACTCCATTGATTCTCATCAGCAGGGCGTGACTCTTTTAAAACAAATGCCACTGGCTGAGCCGGCAGGGCTGGGAGAGGTTTTACGGCGTGTTTGTTGTGCAAAGTCTCATCGGGCACCGGGCACACTTATCGCGAGCGCGTGTGGTGGTGACGGCGGTGGCGGTCGTCGAGATGGGAGCGTGATGCGGGTGAAGCACGTAAGTTTTACTGACAACTTTAAAGCAAACTAAACCAAGTTCGTGGAACACACACACACACACGAAGACAAAGATCCCCCGTATTGCCTTGACCGGCTGTCGGGGCAAGTTTCTGTTCGGGAGCTCTAACAAATACATTTACTCACAGACACACGCATACACGCACACACGAAGACAAAGATCCCCCGTATAGCCTTGACCGGCTGTCGGGGCAACTTGCCGTTGTTAGCGAGCTCCTATAAATACATATACATAGCCACGCACAGACACACATACACACTATCAACACCAGCACGAGCTAGCTTGATGAGTTAACAACAGAATCATTATTTGATTCTCCTTGCTCCGCGTCAATCGTCGAGTCGGTGAGTGGGGTCGCCGTGTCGATCACGGGCATCGCGCAGCCGTGCGAGCTGGCTGTGGTTTGGTGGTGAGGGCTTCATCCAGCAGTGGAGAGACCACGGCTGCTGGTGATGATACGGCTGTGATGATGATGATGTAGATGGTGGCGGGTCGCATTGTGTGAGTGGGAGCGAGAGAACCGCCGTGCATTAAGGCTCTCTCGCTGAAGGCAACGATATAATCTCACGCGGAGTTTCGCGTGGTTGAGACTCAAGAACAACTTGCAGCTCTTTGTAAATCCACTGCTGGATGACGGCCTCCCCAAAACCGTGTCGGTCGGTGATGGTGGTGGGGGAGGGTGTGGCTGGCCATACTTCACCGCGCTGGTCAGTGCGAGTTAGTGAAGGGGAGGGGAGTGGGGGTAGGACAAGTTTGTATATCACTCACCCGACCGCTTGCTTCCATCGAGAGCAATATATGATAGGTGAGGACTTGAGGTCTATACTGTTTGGTTCTTTCGGTAAAGTCACGTAAGAAAACCTAAAAAACCTTTTAAAACAGTCTGTCTCAGCAGCAGTAGCCCATGCTTTCCCACCTGATGTTGGACGAAACGTCATGATTTATTTTATTTCATACCTACGTGACTTTACCGAAAGAACCAAAGAGTATGGATTCCTGCAGCCACGATAGCTTCAAATCAAGATCGACGTGAAGTCTGTCTATTGCACGTCTAACAACGGTGTCTACGAGTTTGCTGGGTGGATCGATTGCGCTGTGGTTCGAACACTCCCCGCGCAACGAACCCGGTCACCCCGAGTACGAGCCCCCTGCCCACGGCTAACATCAGTAACCGGTTACCTCTTAAAACTGCGCTCGATAGCTCCTCAAACAGCTTCGCCAACGCCGGCACTGACCAGCGTGGTGAAGTATGGTCAAACAACCCCACGCGGCCCTCGCAGGCGTTGAAGATGCCTTCATCCAGCGGTGGATGATAAGCACGTGGGTGCCTCAGCTGTGCCACGTCTGGTTGGTGAGCCTGGGGAGCCAGACTGCTGCTATTTGGTATCGGCAGGGAAGACGGAGCGTATATCTGTAGGTGGCTTGGGTCTCCCCTAGGTCTACTCGGCCTAAACTGAGCACCTGTCGGTGTTGGCGTGCTACTGGTGATGAGAGAATACACGGGGGGGTGGGGGGGAGTGCATTTCCTATGTGACGATGCGTCGATTAATCGATTGAAATGTATTATTACGGTCACGGCGCATGCATTGAATCTCCTTGTGCGTTGCATTGATGCTCACGTGGCTACGACCAGTCACTAGAGGCCGATATTTGCAGTTGCAATGTGATTTTTTTATATAAAAATTAATCGAATCGTGACACCGAATCGTTACGATGCATTCAAACGTAAGCGGTCGACAATCGTGTCGGGAGTGGGAAATGAGACGTAAATAATAATCGATAACGTTATCGAATAATCGTCATATGATTCGCTGGGGGGGGGGGGGGGGTGGAACTGAGTCGTTCCTTCTTGTTGGTATATGTCGTCGTGCCGCGTTACATAACTGGAGCAGCCAACGCACGTGCGCGCACGTGCGCGTGTGTGTGGGCCAAGTAGCCCGCATGCCCAGCCACCGCATGCCTAAACAGCTTTTGTTAGGCCGGATAGTGGGGGCTTAACGGGCGCGGCACGGACTAGAGAAGAGATGGAGTGACGTGGTACAGGAGGATGTGGAGCTGAGTGGACTTGCCGATGAGTGGTACCAGCGGTGTCAAGATCGGCCTCTGTGGAGGAGGCTCGTGAAGGACGCTGCTACTGGGTAGTTGGAGGCAGTCGCCCTCCAACAACAACGGAGGGCGGAGGAGCGACGCTCACAACAACGAGCGGAGCGCCGGGTGGCTAAAGCACAGCAAGTTGGCACAGTAGGGGGCACAGGTGGTGCATCAGCCACTCATCTCGGTCATCTCAGTCAGTCGACCCGTGGCACCTGCTGGGTCTGCCCCGTGACTTCCTGCCAGCGGGCGTTCGACACTTCACGTGGCCTCAAGGTGCACATAGCCTGGCACAAGCGTCGTGGGGACGTCACCGCCACTTAGTGGCGAATGGCGGTTGTTGTTGTTGTGTATGTGTGCGGATGTGTCAGCATTGCCCCGCGGCAGTTTAGCCCGCGGTTCGGGTGTTTGTGAGTTCGAGAGCACTGCGCGATTAGAGACGAGCCCCCCCCCCCCTCGTGTAACTCTCCAAGAAAATTAGCGGCGCATTCAGAAAAAAACCCACAAACACCTCGTGTCCACATCCGGAGAGGGGAGGAGGAGGAGGACGGGAGGGAGGGAGGGAGAGCACCGGGTGGAAGGTTTCTCGGCATCGTTTCAGACATCACCCGTCACTGTTGTTAGCCGTGGAACAGAAATCCAACTGGGCGGCTTGGTTAAATAAAGGACGCGAAATGATCGATGTGCGCTTGGCATTGCACGTGAAGGTGGCTGCTTAATTAAGAGTGCGCGTGGTGGAGCGGTGGCGCAGTGGTTGACGCACTGCGCTACGAAACGAAACGGGCCGGCCACCTGAGATCGATTCCCGACCATGGCTAACATCAGTAGCGAGTGATAACTCATCCGTTCCTGGCCTCTCCCCCCGCCACCCCACCACACTGCCCCCCTCCCCCTTCACCAACCCGCAATGACCAGCGTGGTGAAGTATGGTCCAATAACCCCCGTGGTCTAAACAACGCGGGGAGGCTCTCGTCCAGTCGTGGATTTACGCAAAAGAAGAGACGCGGCAACATTTTCCAGGAGATCGATGCCAATGTCGAGGTCTGCTGCTACTGCTGGCAACGACGAGAGGGCTTCAGCAGAGAGTTCGTGTCGTGTCGCTCTTCATCCTCCATTCAAGTTCAAGTTAATTTATTAGGTATAGCCCTGTGAGCCATTCGGCTCTTGAATCGGGTGCAACCGCAACAAACAAAAACATGAACAAAAAAACATCTTAAAGTGAATGTGTGACACAAACAGAAAATCCAAGAAAAGGAAGCAAAATATTGCAGAAAAAAACACCGTACACCAACGCTGTGTGCAAAAATCCCAGTGGGATGCAAGTCAAACAACCACAAGACAACTTAGATTAAGGCCATCAGTCTAACTCTGTACTACAACAAACAAACGTGGCTAAACCAATACACTTTTTTTGGAAATCACCAAAATAAAGCCACGAAACGCAGACGACAGTGGGTTTATAGCATGCATTGCACAGTTTGCGTTGCATGGCCACAATAGCTGGTGGACTGTCAGTTCTTTGTGATAGGCATTTTGCGGGGGGGGGGGGGTGTCGGTTACGTAAACATTAATGCGGAGGTTCCTACAGCACAGCCAGGAAATGACAATGCAGATCTACCTGTTTGGTGATACCTCGTTGCTGGCATAATTAATCAGAGTAACCGCGAGAGGCAGTATTGCGATATCGCCTTGGCAGACCGCATTCCTGGTCAGAACCTAGTCTTTAGACACGCCGTCGTTAAATCCAAGGCTGTTATATGATTTTGAATACCTAATCGCCATAATAAAAAAAACATTACATAATGCTTACACAGAAATTGAATGCTGCGATCGTGGAACGATGCCTCGATCTTGACTTAGAGCTTTCGTGACTGCAGGAATTTATATTCTTTGGGGTTTTCGGTAAAGTCACGTAGATAGGTTCAAAGAAAATGAAATTTAAAAACTACAAAAGTTTTTTTTAATCGCCAAGCACTTGCAACACGGGGGGGCGAACAAGACGCTGACCCAATGGGCCATGTCGATGGTGAGACGCTATGATCACGAACCACGTGGGTTGTGCGTGGGGAGCGGTCGTGTGGTGGTTAGCGCTGCGCTACGAACACGGCGACCCGAGGTTTGATTCCCGCTCGCGGCCAACATTCATTGACGGGCATCCGAACCGGTCCCGGGCCTCCCCTAGGTCGACTCGGCCTCAAATGAGTACCTGGTTGCGGTGTGTAAACAATCGCCGCTGGGAAGACAAAGGCGGCCGTGCGTGGTGCTGGCCCACCCACCCCCTCGTGTGCCGTGCCGGCGTTCATAGGTGCTCGCAAAACAGCACTTGCCCCAGCAGTCTGTTCAGGCTACACGGGGGGTCTTTGTCTCTGTAAATGTATCGACTGCAGGGGTCAGCCACACGGTTCATTGTCGCTCTTGAAATAGAGGGTGGGGGGGTTATTTTTTTTATCACCGAATTCCAAAAAGTGTCTCTTCTTGTTCGTGTTGTATTGATCCGGTGCAAATATTCCGCTCTCGTCGTCCCATTGATTTCAGCGGAATTCATAATGCCCGATCCCACAAGACGGGTTCTCCGAGCTTATCACGATTCAGATGGGGAGGAGGGGTGGGGGTGGTGGTGGCGGTGGCCTCATGGAGAGTGCACCGAGCTATGAAAGAGGGCCACCCGAGTTCGATTACCGGCCAAGGTTAACACTATCGACGGTGAGTGATATCTGTACTGGGCCAAAGCGAATCGTGTGCTGTGCGGGGATCGATAAGGAAGTGATTAGCGCCCTCCGCTACGAAACCGGCGACCCGAGTTCGATTCCCTGCTCACGACCAACACCGGTGACGAATGTCTGAACCGGTCCTAGGTCGACTCAGCCTCAAATTAGCACCTCGCGCAGTGTGTAAACATTAGCACTTAGGGAGACAAAGGTGGGCGGGCGTGGTTCTAGCCACACCACCCCCTCGTGTGCCATTCCGACCTTCATACGTGCTCGCTAACAGCACTTGCCCCAAGCAGTCACTTGAGGTCCATATGGGGGATCTTTGGCTTTGTCTTTGTGTACCTGGTCGTGTGTGGGCGGGACGTGACTGCAGGTGGTACAACTTTATATAGTAAGTCAACAATGGTGGGTCTACTCGTTCGCTCCAGGGGAATGTGTTAGAGCCTGTGTTGTGGTCCGTGTCTTTGTGATGGGGGTCTGCGTTCGGATTTGTGTTGGATCTGCGTTAATGTTTGTGTTGGTGAAGTGTGTCAAACATCGCCGCTAGGGAGACAAAGGCATTCGGGCGTGGTGTTGGCCACCCACCTCTCTGGTTTGCCGTGGCGTGAGTGCCTTTAAGAGTTGCTTGCTGCTCGCTAACACAGCGCTTGTCCCAACACCCTGTTAAGGCTCTAACGGGAGGTTGTGAGTCTTTGTCTTTCTTAGTGGCTCTATTGTAGGCTGTGCTTAAGGCTCTGGTCTGCGTTAGGTTGTAGCCGAACCAAACCGGTAGTATGCATATTTTCGGATGAACATATTTAATTATTTCTAGATTTGAAGCTTTCGTGACTGCAATGATTCATACTCTTAGGTTTTTTTCGGTAAAGTCACGTAGGTAAAAATAATAATAATAAAATAAAATCTTAATAAATGAAAATAACTAAATTAAATCACGACGTATCGGAAGCAACACAAGCCTCCGTCATCAGGTGTAACTGCTCCACGCTACAGTAATTTTACTGGAGCAGTTACACCTGATGACGGAGGCTTGTGTTGCTTCCAAAACGTAGTGATTTAATTTAGTTATTTAAATTTTGTATTATTATTTTTACCTACGTGACTTTACCGAAAAAACCTAAGAGTATATTTCATTATAATTTATATGATCACATTAACCCCCCCCCCCCCCCCCCTGTGATCTTCGCACCTGATGGGAACACATTGATGACAGATTTTCTCTATTTAAGACCGGAAGCAGGAAGACTTCACAGTTCTCGCAACTCGCCTGACGAAGCTGGTTGTTGCTGTTGTAATCACCAGCAAAAGTGTCGAAAACTCAAATCGTTAATGCTGCGGGGTTTACTCTCCGGCAGGCACACCGCTGTGCCGATGGATAAACTATTGACCGCGTTTTTTTTGTTCACTTGACAAACCTTACGATAATTGGCGGTGGTCGTGGGTTATTTGCACATTTATATTTACGCGATCTAACCCGAAGAACCTCTATTATGAACGTATCCTCGGGGGCATCGAAGCGTGGATGACATTCACCACCGAGAACACAAGTCGCGCCTTGTTCATCTGCTCATGTGACGGGAGCCCTTGACCAAAGGATTTTAACGAGTCAGAATTAGAACGTAGAATAAAAGAGCATCTATGGCAATCAAAAGAAACAAACGATAGGCAAGCTCTCTGATTAATCCAATGCTGGATGAACGCCTCCGCGCGCACTATCGGTCGTGGGGGGTGGTTTAACCATACTTCACCACGCTGGTCAATGCAAGTTTGATGAAGACAAGGGGTCAGTTTAAAGACTGTACCACTCGTCACTGATATCAGCCGCGTCCCGGAATCGAGCTCAGGCTGCCAGGTTTCGCAGCCTTGTGCGCTAACCACTGTGCCACCGCTCCAGCCTGGAATCGGGGTGTCTGGGGGTGAGAACTCTCACCTGCATTCAGCCCACACTAGTTAAGCGATGGATCAGCTATGAACTAGTTCTTATTTTACAAGAGAAGACCCACTGAGCGACCTGGCCACAAATGATAGCCCAATGAAGTCGCTTATCACGTGGAAACGTATAGTGGCCAAAGACTCTAAACGGATAAAGAACCGCCTCATGTCTCACACAGCTTCGGAGGCATTCATCCAGCAGTGGATTGGCAAACAACCGACTATTATTTACTGTGAGTCTCATTATAGATACGTTTGTGAATCTTTTGACGTAAACATGGAAGACACGGGAGTTAACGTATGGCATTGTTCAGAGAGCCTTTAAAAAAACTTTGCAGGCATTATTCACAGACGAAATTGACGACCCGAATTCGATTCCCGGTCACGACTAACGTCAGTGCCGAGCCGGTCCTGCCCCCCCCCTCCCCAACATGCCCTTGACCGGAGTGGTGAAGTAAGTACAAACGACCTTCGGCGTTGGAGGGGGTGGGGAATGCCTTTGTCCAGAAGCAGGTTGACATAGGGCTGAAAGTTTTTTTAATTGAATATTTACTTAACAAAACCCACCCCCCCCCGCCCCAAACATCGGAGCCGAAAAGAATTCGAGATCAATACTGCCATTGGTTTGCCTGGCAGGTCATTCACCCTCCCCCCCACCCCCCACCCCCCACCCCCCACATGGGTCCAGCAGAGACGCCACGACACTCGGGGGTGGTCCCCAACGTGGGGAGGTCCCAAAGTCCACCTCGGGGTTTCCACAGTCGCGCAAATAACGCGCGCGCGTGGGTGGATCAATCGAGACACTGGGATGGGGGCAGGCAGATGGCTTTACCGTCAGTGTAAATGTTCACGTAGACCAGAGGTTGGGAACCATTTTTTCTGCCAAGGGCCATTTGGATATGTATAACATCATTCGCGGGCCATACAAAATTATCAACTTAAAAATTAGCCTGTTATATTTTTTGTCAAATATTTCATTAACTCACCCCTAATGCGATGGCTGGAACCGCTTCTCTTTGGTGTAGCGTGTGATGTTAGCTGGTATTGATGATGTTGCTACTCGCAACTGCTTTTCCAGGTTTGCTCCTAGATTCATTGAATTTGGAGTCCCGCCTGCGGTTGCCTTGGCAGGGCCAGACCCAATGATTTCGCGGGCCCTATGTGGCCCGCGGGCCGGACGTTCCCCACCCCTGACGTAGACCCATATAAAGGGCCCGTAGATTCACCTAGAAAACCACGGACTCGCATAGAGGTCCATAGACTCGCATATAGATTCACACACACTCCCTCAGAGAACCGTAGACACACACAGAGTTGTAAACGACTCGTGTCGAGACCCAATAGATTTACACAAAAGACCCATAAATTGACAGACACTCAGACTCCCACAGAAATCCATATACTCGTTTCGAAATCCTCTGACACACGGAGACCCATCTAATAATATGGAGACCCATACACTCACACAGAGGAAATGTATCGACTCTCACAGAGGGCCCGTTCATCAGGGGATATGTCTCTGGGTGTTTGTATGTGAAATATCAAACAATCCATCACACTTTATTTCGTGTAGCACATTTTCACGAAATGACCTAGGACCCACAAAACAACGTGGAAAGGGACGGTGAGCTCAAATCATGCTTGGAAGGCGATCCTTCTCGGGTCGCTAATATCGGTATTACCTTCTTCTTGGTTCTTTCGGTAAAGTCATGTAGAATGGAAATAATAAAATAATAAAAATAAAACATAATAAAATAATTCTCACGACGTTTCGGCCACAACGCAACGCAAGCAGCCGTCCTCAGGTGAAGAACAGGTCTGTCGACTCTGTCTTATCGACTCTGTCTTATCGACAGACCTGTTCTTCACCTGAGGACGGCTGCTTGCGTTGTGGCCGAAACGTCGTGAGAATTATTTTATTATGTTTTATTTTTATTATTTTATTATTTCCGTTCTACGTGACTTTACCGAAAGAACCAAGAAGATGAATCCCTGCAGTCACGAAAGCTTTAAATCGGTATCACCTTGTGGCAAAGTCAACAGTTGACCGTTCTATCGATCAGCTGACTCACCGGTATGGGATTAAAACGTGGAATTTCCACCACTGACGTGTCGGGGACGCCGGTGCAGATGGGCGCAGCCCAGCGACTGTTTGCACAGAGAGGGACACATCGACCGCTGAAGCAAACAGTCACTGTGACCTGTTGCCGGCTATGGGTAAAAGCGCAGCTGCTGTCAGGATTGTGCCTCAACGCTGGGTGGATCATCTTCGGCGTCATTCAAACGCTGTCTTTCCGACAGACCTGTTCTTCACCTGAGGAGGGCTGCTTGCGTTGTGGCCGAAACTTCGTGAGAATTCTTTTATTATGTTTTATTATTATTGTTATTTTATTATTTCCCTTCTACGTGACTTTACCGAAAGAACCAAGAAGATGAATTCCTGCAGACACGAAAGCTTTAAATCTGAGCTGGGTGGATCGTTACATCTCAGTGGCGATGGGTTGCAGGGAGGGGGGAGGCCCTCATCCAGCAGTGGATTGCCCATGGCTGACGATGATAATGGCAATGACCTAAATTGCACACCTTTAATTAATTTATGATGTCTATCCAATTACTCCGTTGATGTCCAATTTGAACGAACGTGCCCTCTGGCCCCCGTCGTAACTGCGCGCGCGGGGCTTGGCACGGCTGCTCCACTTTCGCACCATTGTCCCATTGTAGTCACGTCCTGGCTCAGGGCTGGTCTCAATCGAGGCTCCGACCGCAGCTGGCCATTCCAGTGTGACGACGATGACGACGATCAACGTTCTGCAATGTCGTAGTTCGTAATCGCGCTGAACAAAATAAGAATGCGGTCGGTGCAGCAGCTTATTTGTGAGCAGCAAGGCAAAGCCAAATGTCCCCCGTGTAGTCTTAACAGGCTCTTGGGGCAAGCACAGTACACGAGGGGGGGGGGGTTGCCAGCATCCACGCCCGGTCGCCTTTGTCTCCCCAGTGGCGATGTTTACGCACCGCACCGGATACTAATTGGCGAGGCTGAGTCGACCTAGGGGAGGCCCATGACCGGTTCAGATAATCGTCACTGAGAGGGGGGGGGGGGGGTCCGTCGAGGAGATGGAGCAAATGAGATCAGCTCATGTGCAGGAGGAGCTACATTGATTGTGACATAGCAGCACCCAGTGACGGGATGGGGAAGCCTTCATCCAGCGGCGGATAGACAATGGCTAACGATAACGAATGCGTGGGTCCAGCCCTTTTTGTCAATCCAAGGCGAGATGAAGGTGTCCCCACAATGGCCATACTTCACCGCGTTGGTCGGCGTCCGTTGGTGAAGGGTGGGAGGGGGGGCTCAGGACTGCTTCAGTTTTCGCTCGCCACTCATGGTGACAGGCCCTGGCTGAGAATGATCAAACTCGGGCTCGCAGCGCAGTTCCATAAGGGACCGTCCATAAATGACGTCACGCACCTGGGGGGGGGGGGGGGGTTAGAAATGTGACGTCACATCAAAATGCGCAACTTTAAATAAATATATAATTGTTATAACAACACTCCTACAACATCAGAGTGCAGCGCCACATTAAATACGCACTACAATGACAGTCGTTTAAAGCGATAATATTTGAGGGGGATCTGACTTTTTGTGACACCGGGTGACGAGGGGGGGGGGTAAAAAATCGTCCAAAATCGCGTGACGTCATTTATGGACGGCCCCTAACCACGTTCCCATAGCTGAAAATGAAAATCGGCGTGACATTAAACGTTTACGCAAGATGAAGAATGTTTTTGCTGGCAACAGGGTTGTGGAAAGTTTCACGATCAAATCTTGCCCACCATTGGCTGGAACATGAAAAAAGCCACCGCGTACATTTTTATTTTCGCTTCGTCCTCCGCCAGCTCCGGGGGCTAAACACGACAAACACTTCGCCACGCGGTGAACTGCCCTTTGCCGGAGTGTGGTGGGGTGGTGGCCGAGTAGCGGTGTAGTGAGGCGACTCCAACAGTATTTCTGTGATCATCATCATCACCACCATCATCACTATCACCACCATCATCATCATCACCACCACCATCATCACCATCACCACCACCACCATCATCATCACCACCATCATCATCATCACCATCACCACCACCACCATCATCACCACCATCATCATCATCACCATCACCACCACCACCATCATCATCACCACCACCATCATCACCACCACCACCACCATCACCACCACCACCATCATCACCACCATCATCACCACCATCATCACCACCATCATCACCACCATCATCACCACCATCACCACCACCACCATCATCATCATCACCACCACCACCACCATCATCATCATCATCACTGCGCCCTCCATCTCGAGGCCGTCAGAACCCAGCGGTTCTTGGGGACCCGATGGGGTGCTCGGAAACAAGAGAGCGTAGGCAATGTGTGTACGTACGTTGAACTTTTTTCGCACCGTACGTAGCCAACCGTGCTGATCGGAGGTGTGGTGGCGGGGGGGGGGACAGTGAACTAAACACAAAAAGCAGTTCTAAACAACTGAGTTTTCGATCGAGATGATTTAAAAGTGTCAGAGCTCCCGTGGCTTCGAAATATCGGAAGGAAGAGCGTTCCAGACGACCGCGGAAGCGCATCTGAAAGCGCGCGATGCGGTGATGCACACAACACGTGAGAATGAATAACAGTGAAGAGCTAAACTGTGATTCAGACTCCCACACTCTCTTTATTCCCACGTCACTCGAGTTATTCGTACGCTATCTGAAAAAATGTCTTCAATTTGGACTGCAATTGATGCATTGTGCGTGCATTCGGCAAGGTCATTTTTGGGTAAGCTGTACGACAAGTTTGGCGACAAATCACCACACAGCTTGTTCAGCTATTATTCAATTCTTCCGGGGCCGATCCCTGACACGAGGCGAGGCTTTTCTAAGTGAAGGATTTCTAGACACTCGTTTCATCGAGTCATGACTGACAGCACAATAGGGATACAGCTGATGATCGATTCGCACCTGCCTACCTATCCCCTCTCATCTCACTCTACTCCCCTCCACGCACTCTCCTGCCTCTCCCCTCTAATCTCACTCTACTCCCCTCCACGCACTCTCCTACCTCTCCCCTCTCATCTCGCTCTACTCCCCTCCACGCACTCTCCTGCCTCTCCCCTCTCATCCCACTCCCCGCCCCTCCCCTCCACGCACTCACCTGCCTCTCCCCTCTCATCTCACTCTACTCCCCTCCACGCACTCTCCTGCCTCTCCCCTCTCATCTCACTCTACTCCCCTCCACGCACTCTCCACTCTCATCTCACTCTACTCCCCTCCACGCACTCTCCTACCTCTCCCCTCTCATCTCACTCCACTCCCCTCCACGCACTCTCCTACCTTTCCCCTCTCATCTCACTCTACTCCCCTCCACGCACTCTCCTACCTCTCCCCTCTCATCTCACTCTACTCCCCTCCACGCACTCTCCTACCTCTCCCCTCTCATCTCACTCTACTCCCCTCCACGCACTCTCCTACCTCTCCCCTCTCATCTCACTCTACTCCCCTCCACGCACTCTCCACTCTCATCTCACTCTACTCCCCTCCACGCACTCTCCTACCTCTCCCCTCTCATCTCACTCTACTCCCCTCCACGCACTCTCCTGCCTCTCCACTCTCATCTCACTCTACTCCCCTCCACGCACTCTCCTACCTCTCCCCTCTCATCTCACTCTACTCCCCTCCACGCACTCTCCTACCTCTCCCCTCTCATCTCACTCTACTCCCCTCCACGCACTCTCCTACCTCTCCCCTCTCATCTCACTCTACTCCCCTCCACGCACTCTCCTGCCTCTCCACTCTCATCTCACTCTACTCCCCTCCACGCACTCTCCTACCTCTCCCCTCTCATCTCACTCCACTCCCCTCCACGCACTCTCCTACCTTTCCCCTCTCATCTCACTCTACTCCACTCCACGCACTCTCCTACCTCTCCCCTCTCATCTCACTCCACTCCCCTCCACGCACTCTCCTACCTTTCCCCTCTCATCTCACTCTACTCCCCTCCACGCACTCTCCTACCTCTCCCCTCTCATCTCACTCTACTCCCCTCCACGCACTCTCCTACCTCTCCCCTCTCATCTCACTCTACTCCCCTCCACGCACTCTCCTACCTCTCCCCTCTCATCTCACTCTACTCCCCTCCACGCACTCTCCACTCTCATCGCACTCTACTCCCCTCCACGCACTCTCCTACCTCTCCCCTCTCATCTCACTCCACTCCCCTCCACGCACTCTCCTACCTTTCCCCTCTCATCTCACTCTACTCCCCTCCACGCACTCTCCTACCTCTCCCCTCTCATCTCACTCTACTCCCCTCCACGCACTCTCCTGCCTCTCCACTCTCATCTCACTCTACTCCCCTCCACGCACTCTCCACTCTCATCTCACTCTACTCCCCTCCACGCACTCTCCTACCTCTCCCCTCTCATCTCACTCTACTCCCCTCCACGCACTCTCCTACCTCTCCCCTCTCATCTCACTCTACTCCCCTCCACGCACTCTCCTACCTCTCCCCTCTCATCTCACTCTACTCCCCTCCACGCACTCTCCTGCCTCTCCACTCTCATCTCACTCTACTCCCCTCCACGCACTCTCCTACCTCTCCCCTCTCATCTCACTCCACTCCCCTCCACGCACTCTCCTACCTTTCCCCTCTCATCTCACTCTACTCCACTCCACGCACTCTCCTACCTCTCCCCTCTCATCTCACTCCACTCCCCTCCACGCACTCTCCTACCTTTCCCCTCTCATCTCACTCTACTCCCCTCCACGCACTCTCCTACCTCTCCCCTCTCATCTCACTCTACTCCCCTCCACGCACTCTCCTACCTCTCCCCTCTCATCTCACTCTACTCCCCTCCACGCACTCTCCTACCTCTCCCCTCTCATCTCACTCCACTCCCCTCCACGCACTCTCCTACCTTTCCCCTCTCATCTCACTCTACTCCCCTCCACGCACTCTCCTACCTCTCCCCTCTCATCTCACTCTACTCCCCTCCACGCACTCTCCTACCTCTCCCCTCTCATCTCACTCTACTCCCCTCCACGCACTCTCCTACCTCCCACTTCACTCTACTCCCCTCCACGCACTCTCCTACCTCTCCCCTCCCATCTCACCGTACTCGCCTCCACGCACTCTCCTACCTCTCACCGCGCTCACTCCCCACCAGACACTCTTTTCTCAGGAAAGCCAAGGCACTCTGTGGAATAATAATCCCCTGTGGGCTGGTGTAACCAGGAGGTTCCTACCAGTATAAATGTTTAACATAAAACTGTACGGATTGCAGCCGTGGTGACTTCCCCAGGCGGCTGGCGGGTGGGTCAGAGGTCAGAGCGCTGAGCTGGAACCGCCGACATCACCGGCGACCACCTCTTGTTGATCCCCGGGAACTCAGGACTCATTGCCCCAAAGCTTCACCTATTTTATTACACGCTTTTATTTAACTCACTCTGTTGTTGTTGTCGTTGTTGTTGTTGCATCCTCAAATCTTGTAACTCAATTTTAACCCACTTCCCAATGTGGTATCGACTGCAAACTTGGTATACTTATGTCATACTGATGCCAATGCTATATTCTATCATAAAAAAAATTTAACATTATTTTTTATATGTTATGTTTCGGCTTGGGTCTCATTGGCCACGGTCCCTTACGTTATGGCAAGCTTCGGGGCCACTTCCTGGAGTCGTTGAGTTCTGCCATTACTAGGACATTTCATAAAAGCGTGTTTTTAAATACATTTTTTAAAAGATTACTTATTACGTTATAGTTCAAGATGGTGTATTTGAAGAATGTGTTGAATGTTTTATTTGTATTAGTTGCGCACCACTGCCAACGCAGAATCAACAAATAATGCGATTAAACCGGTTTCTCAAGTAACATGAGTTTGATTGGTCTCAGCCCGATCAACAATTACTTAAAAAAAAATTTAACTCATCACATTCAATTTGTCCTGCACTTAATTTGGCGAGGAACCAACTGGGATAATTAAACACATCAGACAGTCAGGCGACGGACATGACTCCCATATAGCAGAGCATGCACGTGGGACCGCTGGACCAATGGTCTATGTTTACTGGGTATTGTTTTACGCAATGGATGCGCTTGCCCAGCCACTAGGCAGCATCAAATCGTGACCCCAAAAACGTGACAATTCATGTGGGTGGAGAATCAATCGTTAAATTCCTGATGATGTACGTATGTTGAACTTCTTTCGCCAGGTACGTAGCCAAGCGTGCCAATCGCAGGTGCGGTGATGATGACGGCGATGGTGGAGATTACTGAATCTCTTCTTGCATAACTCTCGATGTTTTGCCTGTGGGGATGCAGGGGGAGGAACGAGGAGATTATCATTCGAAGAGATTATCATTCGAGGAGAGGCGACTACGAGGACAAGGAGGAGGAGGAGCAGGAGAAGGGGGGGGGGGGGCAGTGCCGGATTATCCTAGGAGCAAAAGTAGCTACATATGCTACGGGCCCTGCACTTTCAAGGGCCCCGCGCTAAATACTTTCAAGCTATTAATTCCGGTTCAGTGATTCTGCACTTGCTCTATTACTATAGTACTATACCGCCTTCAACTTTTATGGACGACCGGGTGTTTAAGATTAGCGATTTGCCATATTATCTGGCTGTGTAGCAAATGAAAAAAATACAATTACTTGACTGTGCAAGTAAAAATTTTTTTCATTATTTTTTTTTTTAGGGCCGCTTTATAACATATGCTACAGGCCCCACACTAGCTTCATCCGGCACGGGGGGGTAGAGGCGTAGGGGGAGTGCGAGAATTGGCTAGAGATGGCGTTATGGTGCTGTCTACCCCTGGCATTCGGTGTCATCAGCACGGCGGGCGTGTGGACCGTGTAAGCCGCTCCGCATCACACGCACCGCATCGCGCGCACCGCATCGCGCGCACCGCACCGCGCACACCGCACCGCGCACACCGCACCGCGCACACCGCACCGCGCACACCGCACCGCGCACACCGCACACCGCACACCGCACCGCGCACACCGCAACGCGCACACCTCACACCGCACCGCGCACACCGCACACCGCACCGCGCACACCGCACCGCGCACACGCACTGCACCGCACCGTGCGCACCGCACCGCGCGCATGCACACTCCGCACCGCATCACACGCACCACACACACCGCACCCCACCACGCACACCGCACCGCACCACGCACACCGCACCGCACCCCACCACGCACACCGCACCGCGCACACGCACTGCACCGCACTGCGCACACCGCACCGTGCGCACGCACGCGGTGGGCAGCAGAGGGCAGCGCAGCAACATCCAATTTGTTGCACTGCACTTCTGCGCGCCCGCGTCTTTATTCTCCCCATCTTAACCAGCAATCCGCAGTGATCGGCATAGGTGGTGGAGGTGTGGTCAAACAACCGTAGAAATGCAACTGCTAGAGATTCTGCGCTACTCAAATCATGACCCCCCCCCACCCCCCAATTCGTTACAAATCATTGAATCTATCGATGTATGTTTTGGTGGGTATCGGTTGGAGGCGGTCGTGTTAGGCCAAGGGACGGAAACCAAAATAACAAGAAGGGGCATTTTAATCTTGATTTGAAGCTTTCGTGACTGCAGGAATCCATACTCTTTGGTTCTTTCGATCAAGTCACGTAGGTAGAAAAAAAAATCACGACGTTTCGAACGCCACACAAGCGTTCGTCTTCATGTGAAAATCGCGATAGCCGCGATGTTTGCTGCGAGCAGCATTTGGTTAAAAAAAAAAGATAAACCCTGAATATTTAAAGAGCCGCAATGCACATGGATGTGCATTACGCGCCTACGGAGCCTCAGGTTGGTTGACCCCTGGCCGTTTGGCATTAACTTTGAGGCCTACCAGCAGAGGGCAGCACTTCGCCTATGAAACACCGAGCGGTGACAACCAGGGATTCCGCGATATGGCGATTCTACGATATATTATCGGTCGATATTAAATCCACGATAATCGTAAAATCAGTTTTTTTGGAGAAAAAACATTTCCATGTCCTGATTAGCGCTGCTCGTTAAATATGTAAAATATTTTACTTTCTTGACATTACTTACGACTGAAAAGTAGATTTTAAGTTTTCGTGACTGTTGTGATTCATACTCTTTGGTTCTTTCGGTAAAAGTCACGTAGGTATAAAATAAATTAAATCACGACGTTTCGGGCGCAACACAAGCGTCCGTCATCAGGTGGGACAACACGGCAAGAGACCTTTTAAGTACTACTTAAAAGGTCACACAATTTCAGTTACTTCATACCAATAATTTAAAAAAGCGAGTACCAATCCAACGCTTTATACATATCGGTGGTGAGTGATGCTCCGTGTAAAATGTGTCCTTCTCTCATTGCACTAGGTATGGACTGGCCGTTCAATATGGGCACGTGTGCGCATTTTCCGAGTGGCCTCGGTGAGTACAGCAAGTAGGTTTGCATATCTGAGACCCGTGCCGAGGTGTGAGTGACACGCGATTAAGTTGGCCGTATTAACTGTAGTCACGATTCCTGCTTGTGGGGTTTAGGATCGTGGGCAGCAGAGGACAGCGTAGCAAAATCCATTGTACCGTACTTGTGTAGAGAAGTTCCGACGGACGCACTCGGAGACGGAGGTAAGTTAAGGGCTTTCACCAGGGTTTATTAAAGCTTATCAATAATACACAGGGTACACAGCTCCCAGGGGCTAGGGGTCCTACTCTGAGTCCGGGTCCCTGCCGGCTAGCTCCGGTCTCTCTCTCTCGTGTCGGATCGTGGACTCTGCCGACTCCACCGAGCGGAGAGAGAAGCACCTCTACGGCTACCACCGGCTTCTCCCCAGACTCTCTATTCGATCCCTCTCTCTACCCCTAGTTCCCTCTTCACCCTGCTTACTCTACCCGTTCCCACAGTGACCCCGCTTACGTCACGGGGTATCCCTTAGGTACCCTAGGAGACGTGACGTCATCGCCCTGAACGGCACACCTGACGTCACGTCCCCATTTTACTCCTCTACACTTGTATGCTTCGGTGCCCATGCTCCCTTGCCTTCACATAATCCACACTGATCAGCGTGGTGAAGTATGGTCAAACAACCCCCCCACGATCCGCACAGCGTGGGGAGGTGCTCACACAACAGTGGCTTGACAAATAGGCTGCTATTTTGCACGTACACGTTGTATAACTCATAATTTTAAACAAGCTACACCTCAGTTTAACACGTAGACTTTCGCGACCAATATCATCCATAATACAGGTTTTTTTTTGGGTTAGATCGCGATAAAAAAAGAACATGTATTATCAAGCTACACCTGCCGGATTCCATTCACACGCATCCGTGGTGCCCAATAAAAAGAAATAATCCCTCATTTGAAACAATATTTGTTAATACTGCTGCTGCGTTGGCAGTGGTGCACAAGCACAAATAACAAAAACACTATCATGAAGAAGGATCAGTACCCAAAACGTCGCCCATTTTATTTTTGTTCATTAAAAGCCACAGCGTTATTAACACATTTGTTTCTTTTAAAAAATAAAGGTCATTAACGTTTTGATTCAAACACGTATGCCCAGTTTTTCCTCAACTTTCCTATAGGGGTGCCAAACACCAGTGTGTGTCAGCAAGATGGCGACCTCTAAGCGGCACCAACCTCTAAGCGCCGTGTATTTGTTGCACCCAGGTTCATCGAGGACTGCTACAATGAAACCGACTGTTGTGACCTCGATAAAATCCCCTACATCAGGTGAGCGCCTCGACTTGACCAATGAATGGGACAGGGGCACCATTTGGCCAGGGTCAGGAATCAAAGTCATGTACAGCGATAACCTAGGAGATTGTAAAAGAGCTGTTTAACTCAATGAGCCTTTCTCAGTTGCGGCTCAGTCTGCGTCTGAAGGTGGCCTCTTAAATAGAAATTGCTGCTATGGTGCATCGATTCGTGAATTAAAATCCGTTCTTACGACCACGATGCACAAAGCTAATCACATGCGTGTGAGACACTGGATTTTTTACAATCGGTGCAAATTATGTGCAAAAATATGTGAATGTAACATTTGGCTAATGAAGCGAACACAACTATACAGAGTAAGAAAAACTCATCGATAAACAAAAAATAATAGATTTTTTTCAATTGACACTGGTTCATGTCCCCTGTTAAACCCGTGCCATACCACTGTGCCACTGGCTATTCTGAAGAAGGGCTTAATATCAGCCAAGTCTGGCCAGCACACAAGATCCAGTATACCTTCTCTGGCTGTGGTGGATGTGGTGACTAGTCACGTGCCGCCTCTTGGAATTTCTAGCAATCTGGAAAATATTCGTTGGCAAAAGTAGGCGATGCCACCGGGTACCCGTGGACTAAATCATGTGGCAGGCATCGGAGCAGCTGGTTCCTTGACCCTCTCACCCACCCCAATCACCAGAATAGAGAAGTTTGTGTTGATGCTTTGTTTCAGTGTTCTTCACTAGTTTTCATAGGGGTGGCAACTGCGCCGATAAGACATAATCAGTGTGAGGGGCCGCCACACATTTGAAACTATTGGCTTTGACAGCAGGACGATGGGGTGTTTTCACATTTGTGTATTGTCGGGGGGGGACGTCAGGGCCACCAGGGGCCATTAATGGTCCGCAGGCATTGCAACGAAGAACACTGCTTTGTTCTGTCGCTTCCCCTGCAGCGCGACCGGAGCGACGCGGCCCGAGAGCGCCCTGTTCAGCATCGTGACGACCATCTCCTCCATCGTGTGTGAGCGCCCTGCGCATCATCACGTCCCGGTCTCATCACAGTCGGGGCTGCGCCGTAGAGCACGTTTCGGTTATGCGGTTCTCTTATCAACTACATAATCGTGTATTCAGCCGAATTTGAGTTAAGAAACAAATAGCTAACATATTTTCCATTTTGTAAGACGCACTGTTTCCTCCGACGTAATTTCAAGCAAGAGTTAGGAGGTCCGTCTTCATAATCCGGTGATTATGTTTAGTTCGAGTATTGTTGAATTCATCTATATATATATAACTTCATCTGTACATTCCCCCGTGTGAAAAAGAGCATCATATCTCACAGGCTTCTCCCAGCTTAAATAAAATAACCTCAAATAAACAATTGACTTTCCACAATTTCATCGCAATCCAGACAATGTTTTTTAGTCTAGTTGTTCTTGAATTATCTTCTAGAAGACAGCTCTCTATAGCAAGAACTTAATCACCAGAGGATGGGAGATGCCACCAGCCATTAAAAATAATCATCCAGAAGACATCTTCCCATTGTAAAGCAGCACGTTCATATTCATCTTCCGGAAGGCGGCTCTGCAAAGCGCCTTGTTCTCCAGATTTTAAGAAACGTATTTTTACCAGTGCCCACTAAATTTAATGCATTTTCATTCTACACCATCCCCCCCCCCCCCCCCATTCCTTGGACATCATATTTCCTTCCAACCTTACCCCAAAGTTTGGGGTATATCTTACTTTCCAGAGCATCTTGAATATAGCGGTAACGTTTGATATATACATGTATGTATATGGCCAGAATTGCAAAGCCCTACTCCCTATCATCTCTCACTGGCCTATTTCACTGAACTTTATGCCCTCCTTCATTTCACTAGCTGTCCTCTCCCACTTCCCTCTCCCACTTCCCTCACTGCCCTCATTTCATTCACTTTCCTCTCTCACCAAACTCACGTCCCTCTCACTTGTCCTCTCTCACCGAGCTTACTGCCCTCTCCTACTTCCCCCTCTGCCCTCTCTCCGAAGCGCGTGGCAACCGCGACGAGCATCTCGCGTGTGCGGTGCATTCCACACCGATATTGACGGACGCCGAGCGGCCATGTCCTGGTGGCCCTCGCGAGCCCCACGGCCCGTGACGCCAGTCGCGTGCAGACCAGCTGAAGAGAGTGACCCTTGCGCCCTCCCCCGCAGTGGCGCTGGTGGCCCTGCTGCTGCACGGGCTGACAGTGCAGGCGTGTGGCTCGTCCCGCCTCGAGCACGTGAGCCGGGCGGCGCTGGCCTGCACCTTCCTGGCGGCCGTGGGGGCCTTCCTCGTCGGCAGCTGCCCCAGCGCCGGCGAGGCACTCCGCTGGGCCCACCTCATCTCCGCCGCCATCTGCATGACCGCCGGAACGGTGCGGTAGTGGTCAGTCTCAGTTTATAGCCAGGGGTGGCCCACATAAATGATGACGGGAAGGGTACACGCAGCCTTTTTTGTAGTTGCTCGCTCGCGACATTGCTGGCGATAGGGCCTCCACTGGAGGGAGCTCTGCAGATATCTCTATTCGAGTTTTTTGGTCCCACATATAAAATCCATGTGGGCAGGGGGTAGAAGCCAATTCACTTAATTTTTGCAGTGAAATGAATGAAACATTATAGCATTTTGTTTACCGTTGATATTACATCCACAGTACGCATACAAAAATATATGTTAACGTTTAAAATAAAGTTGCTCGGTAGGAAGATACTGTTGCCAAGGAGACAGCATCTCCCTACCAAGCTGTTGTACACTCCTCTGATCCCCTCGGCTCCAGCGCCTCCACGCAGGAGATGAGGATTTTTATTCCTCCCTAACATCAGCACCCCAGTGCCCACCATACCCGTCACAGTGATTATCCTCGCCACTTGTAAAACAGTGGTGGGTGGCGAGGACTCAGAGGGCTCAATCCCCTCGAAACGCATTAACTAGCTCTAGAATTCACGCGTAGCCTGGACTCGGTGAAAGGGCACAAGATCACCACGAGCGAAACGCGCGGTGACCTTTTGTTATAATGTCTCAATTGAAATGACTGCACTAAAGTCGCTAGTGTTCGAGTGGGCGTGGCTGTGTTGATTGAGCTGACGGAGGCATGGGGTTGCTAGCTCACCACGTGTACCGGTTGAGCCTCCCAGAAATATGGTAGCTTTAACGGAGACACATTAACCTTTGGCTGAGCCACCTCCCCCCTCCCCACCCACACCATCTCAACGCTCCCATCCCCTGGGCCACCTCTGCTGCGCCTGGTTCTTCCCGCTGCATCATACTCCCCCCACCACCGTTTCTGCTTTTCCGGATGCAGGTGGCGGCCGGGCTGCAGACGCTGGTGTCATGGAAGCTGCAGGGTGGGGTGGCGTCGTGGGTGCAGCCTTGGGTGGCCGGGATGCGAGCCGCTCTCTGTCTCTTCCTGCTGCTCACTGGGGGCCTGTGTATCCTCCTGCTAACCTCGCATCTCGAGTTTCTGAGCAGTGGCATAGCTATCCAGTGTGCAGGTGGTGCAACTGCACAGGGGCCTGTGGGCTAGAGGCACCCGGGCCTTGTCCGTCTGTCCATCTCATCTGTGTTCCTCCTTCCATGTCCATGTCACTAATCCTGCAGCCACGTTCAGCTGTATCCATCACACAGAGTAGTGTATCACTCCGTGTGAGAGAACGACCCATAGAGAACGATATCTGAAATCCCTGCAAGTGACATTTTATCCACTCTAGGGGGTGCATCGCTTTCTCCCCTGCCCTGCCATCGACAGTAATGTTTGTTATGTGATGGACAAACTGATATTTTCAATTCTGAAAGCTCCAGTGCAAAACTAAATTAAAAGTATTTTTTTGTGTGGGTGTGGTCATTGACAACCGGGCTGAGACCATTAACATGCTACACTTGAGAAACATTTAATCACAGGATGGATTAAAACCTCTGATCTCAGTGGTGCCAGCTCATTATTCATATATATACATTCTTCAGAGTCTGTCAAACCATTTCACCTTCTCTGCATCTATCTGTCTGTTAACCAATCCATTTGGGTCTGTCAAATTGGCCAATCTGTTAATTGCATCCAGTCTTTTGTTTTTCCATCCGTTAATCCCGGTATCCATTTATTAGTCACTCCACCTATCTGTTTGTCCATCAGTGTGTTCATTCATCCATTCGCCCATCCATCAGTATGTCTGTCCCATCCATCAATCCATTTGTTAGTCTGTTCGTCTATTGGTCCATTCATCTGTCTGCCGTCCGTCCATCAGTCTGTCCATCCATCCATCAATTTGTCTGTCTGCTGGTCCATCCATTTGCACGTCCGCCAGTTCTCCTTGACCGTCACCTTTCCCGCACCCGTCGCTGGGCAGACGGTTTCCTGTACGTACGCAAGGAGGCGAGGCTGCTGCGGGTGGCGGCCGTGTGCGAGTGGGCAGCGTTCAGCGTCTTCTGCCTCGTGTTCTCCACCTTCGCCCTGGAGCTATACGGAGCGACCCGCGCCACCCTCAGCGCCCTCACCTGCAAGCGAGGGGACAACGACGGCATGCAGGAACACATCCTCTTTGGCCAGATGTCCCCCCCCAACTAATACCTATTTTCCACTCTACAACCGAGCCGCGCCAGGGGCCATGCCGAGGCGGATTGGATGCAGGTTCGCAGGCGTCAGTTTGTGTTTCTACTGCAGTGCCGTGACGTCACAAGCAAGATGAACAAGTCGAGATGCACGTAGATGACGCGGTGACACTGTGTCCGAGTTGGACTCACTTCACTGATGGCCCGGCTTGGCCCCCGAGGCCAGCGTAGCGTGGTTTGGCCTCGCGCTCGGATGTGGCAGTGGAAAAGGCATATAAAAGAGCACGGCCAAGCAACAGCATTCGAGTTGCCCAGGACAGTCCCAGTTTCATGAAGGCTGTCCCGGTGTCTCGAAGCATGAGTGAAAATTGCGAAATGATCACGGTTTAAAATGTTCTGGCCTCGCGTTCGACTCGTTAGGGCGGGACTGGTAATTGAGTGGGTATCGCTATGTCACAGTGGGAAGGGTTAACCGAGGAGGGGCGCCTGCTAGCTCACCATGCGATCTGGTTGATCCTCCCAGAGATACGGTAGCTCTGAAGAGAGACACGTGTGCAATGTGCGTGCAATAGGCAGCACGGCTTAATATTATGATTTTAAATTACTTTCATAATTAATCTGACTTTATTGCGAGTGACAGTGGAGTGGTAGCACAGAGGTAAGCACACCATCCTATAAACTTAATAACCTGAGGTCACTCCCTGGCCACGGCCAACATCAGTGCCCGGGTATCGAAGCTATTTCGCTGGGTTGATAATTCGCTATACATAGCAATTGCACCCCTAGTCGTTTTACATCGCGTTGGATTGTATTACTGGTATGCAAATGCAAAAAAAATAATAACGCTTACATTTAAATAGTACGAATGTATTTTGTTAAAGTATGATGTAATTGTATTATTGTTATGCACCATGACATGCAATGATTCACCAATTATTTGTCAAATTTGTTTAATAATTATTTGTATGATGTATAAACTGACTTGAAATATTATTCAATTGCCATTGTGTTCGAATTTTACATCGTGTCCAAACCTTCCCAGTCCTGACCAAAATTTTCCTGAAAATAAATCTTCACGAGTACGTCCGCCGCGGAGTTGGAGCGATGAAATCAGCTCGTGGGCAAGTGCCGGCTGGATTATTACACCGCGTGATCGCGAGAGGTGGCGGTGGCTTGGGAAGGCCTTCATCCAGCAGTGGATTGTCACTTTAGTACAGCTAAACGATCAGATTTTGACCAGTAAATAAGCATTTGACCAAGGACTGAAGATACACGTGAGTGAAATGGAATTCAAACAGACACGAGAACGAATATACATTTGAATATACATGTGAGTGAATACTCGTTTGAATGTGAGTGAACGTGTATTTGAACAGATTTTAGTGAATATTGTATGCATTTAAATAGACTTGAGAACGAATGCATATTCGCATATGTAGTGGGTTCCACGGAAACTGGAGACGTTGTCTTTAGAGGCAACACTGTTTATTTGTAACTACAAACAGAACTCCCCTTAATTCCCACTATCTGGGGAGGTACAGCCTCCGGGCTAGCGTGCCCTCACACTGGGTAACCTGCTCTCAGACCTCCAGCTATCTGTGCCCTAGGGGAGGCTGACTGACCCGACCCAGCCAAGGTGCGGGTCCTGACCACTGGTCCGAGCTCGGCACGGCCCTTACAAGGACGTCGGGCTCGAGGTCCCAGGGTCCTAGCCTAGCTGGTCTTCGGTTCTTCGTCTTTGGAGCACTGCCCCGAGCTGTCCCAGAGGTGCTCCTATTATACACTCAGGGAGTCTCCGCCCCCGGTACCGCCCCCTTTCTGGAACCTTCCAGGGGGCTCTGGAAGAACCCCCCCAACCCCTCACCTGGGGTCTGGGGGGTGGGGAGACCCCGGCCCCTCAACGGTCCGGCTCTTTCTGTCCTTCACCAGCTCAGGGTGGCACCCCCTATGGGCCTGTGCCCGCAACTGCAGGTAAGTAAATACCGACGGTATGAGATATGCATTGGCATATACGTCAAGTGAGTGAATAGGCATTTGAATAGACTTGAGTGAATGTGCAATTTGAGTGCTGTGTACGTGTGAGTTTCGATTGACGTGCAAGTGAATGGGGCATACAAATAGACGGGTGAATAGGCCTTTTGAATAGGGGCCGTCCATAAATGACGTCACGCACCTGGAGGAGGGGGGCAGACGTCTCATCAAAATGCGCAACTTTAAATAAATATAGACAACACGTTCTACTTAATTAAATAGACTTTTTAATAAATGTTTTCCTCCTACAACATCAGAGTGCAGCGCCACATTAAATACGCACTGAAATGACAATACTGTAGTTTAAAGCGATTTGAAGCATGTTTTATTTCTTTTGGGGGGGGGGCAGAGCTTTGTGACGTCATATTTGAGGGGGGTCTGATTTTTTGTGACGCCGTGTGACGAAGAGGGGGGGGGTAAAAAATCGTCCAAAATCGCGTGACGTCATTTATGGACGGCCCCTTAGACGTGCGAGTGAATTGGCACTTCCCGTGGACACAACCTCCGTTGGGTTTGCAATGGACGGCTGTAGGGGTGGAGGGAGGGGGTGGAGGGGGGTGAGGGAGGAGGGGTGAAGAGGGGTGGAGAGAGGAAGGGGGTGGAGGGGGCTGGAGGGGGAGGAGCGGTGGAGAGGGGGATGGAGGGGGGAGTGTGGAGGGGGGTGGAGGGAGGTGTAGGGATGGAGGGAGTGGGGTGAGAAGGGGGAGGGGGTGGGTGGAGGGAGGGGGGGGATGTGTAGGGGGGTGGAGGGGATGGAGGGGTGGAGGGAGGGTTGTGGAGGGGGGGTGGAAGGGGGTGGAGGGGTGTGGAGGGAGGGGGGTAGAGGGGGAGGGATGGAGGGAGTGGGGTGCGAAGGGAAGTGGGGTCTGGAGGGAGGGGGTGAAGGGGGGGTGGAGGGAGGGGGAGCTCACAGAGCCCACACTGCGCATGCGCCGTGGTCTCCATAGCGACGGCTGTCAACACAACTCGAGATCAGTAAGCGAATCGATCTGCAAACGACATTCGCAGTCGCTGTTCATGATCGATCGCGTTATAACTTCATTTTTAAAACATGCCGATCGTCAAAGACGTCGTGAAGCCGCCGGTTCACGAGCAAATCAGCGACCTACACAAGAAAATCCAACTCCTAGGTGGGTAAAATCAATAAATACACAAACACTTCAACATTTATCCATAGCTGTCAACCCATACGGTTTATAACCACGTATTCTTGTACAAGGTAATTGAGTTTTCATGTCCATACGGCGTACAGCCGTCTCAATAGGGCAACATTGTGATTGTGTATTTGTGTTTCTCTACTTGTGATGATGGGACTTTGTAAGATAAACGTTGAGATTTCTGAATTGGTCTGTAATAAGCTAAAGTTTCGGGGTTTTTGTTTATTAAATGGAACAAATATACATTACAGCGTTTGTTTTCAACATGAACGTATTGGGATAAATCAAACAAACATCCCCAAATAACCATGACAACCGTTTACTGTACTCCAAACGAATTTAAACTGTTATTTAGCTCCATTGTATAATCGTACACACTTCACTTAAAATATACATTTAGAAGCAGATATACATGCGAACTTTTATTGTGTGCAACTTTGTTGAGTTATCTTTGTTTCAGTCAACACTGCAGTTGGGAATCGTGACAGATGGGGGGCGGATTTGGGGGATGCCCTTCATCCAGCAGTGGATAGGACATGGCTGATGAGGCTGATGATGAAGATAGTGGTGGTGGTGATAACGATTACGATGACACCGATAATAATTTTTGATTTAAAGCTTTCGTGACTGCAGGGATTCATATTCTTGGTTCTTTCGGTAAAGTCATCACGTAGAAGGGAAATAATAAAATAATAAAAATATGAAACAATAAAAAATTCTCACGACGTTTTGACTGCAACACAAGCAATCATCATCAGGTGTGAAATCCACAGAAATAACATTTGAAAAAAGTGCTGAAGTTAGGAAAAAACGCCACTTTTTTCAAATTTTCTTGCTGTGGATTTCACACCTGATGATGATTGCTTGTGTTGCAGTCAAAATGTCGTGATAATTTTTTATTGTTTTATATTTATATTATTTTATTATTTCCCTTCTACGTGACTTTACCGAAAGAACCAAGAATACCAATAATATTCTTTGTTTTTTTCGGTAAAATCACGTAGGTAATTAAATAACGACGTTTCGGGCGCAACACAAGCGTCCGAAACGTCGTGATTTAATTTAGTTGTTTTCATTTATTTAAATTTTTACCTACGTGACTTTACCGAAAAAAACAAAGAATATTATAGGTGTATAATCGTTATCACCACCACTATCTTCATCATCAGCCTCATCAGCCATGACCTATCCACTGCTGGATGAAGGCCTCCCCCAAATCCGCCCCCCATCTGTCACGATTATGAATCCTTGCGGTCACGAAAGATTCAAATCTAGAACCTATAAAATTGTGCCCCCCACCCTATGTTCAGAATGTGTGTTCATAATGGAAGAATCCTATGAACTATAAAGCTCTTTATCACAGATGTCCAGTCAGGGGCAGGCCAGCACGCTCCAACAACAACAATCCTCCCGGTGTCTCACGCAAACACCGTGAGATCAGCTCTTGTGCAGGAGCGAGACACGATTGCTGACCCACTGATGTCACCCGTGGCCACCAACTGAGCTCAGATCTCGCCGAAGTTCACAGCTCAATGCACGATCCACACAGCTCCACCACCAAACACCACCACCACCACCCATCACCACGAAAAACAAGAACGAAATCTGTCGGCGATCCGTGGTGGCTGCTTTCATTAAAAAAAATTTTCTACGAATCCAGCGGGCCAAGTTCGATTCCCGCTCATGGCCAACACCGGTGACGATTATCTGAACCGGTACCTGGGCCTCCCCTAGGTCGAGTCAGCCACAAATGAGCACGTGGTGCGGTGTGTAAACATCGCCACTGGGGAGACAAAGTCGGCCGGGCGTGGTGTTGGCCACACTCACCCCCTCGTGTGCCATTCTGGCCTTAGTAGGTGCTTGCTAACAGCGCTCGTCCCAACGGGTCTGTTCAGTTCAGTTTATTTATTAGGTATAGCCATGTGAGCCATGCGGCTCTTGAATCGGGTGCAACCGCAACAAGCAAAAACATGAACAAGAAACAACTTAAAGTGACTACGCGCAAACATAAAAATCCAGGAAAAAACAGCAAAGTTAAGGCTACACGGGGGAATCTTTGTCTTTGTGTGTGACCGACGGCTGTCGCCCGCAGACGGTGAGCGCAAGGCGTACTACGAGAGCTCTCAGAGCACCATCAAGAAGAACCGAGAGACCATCTCGCACATCCGCCAGGAGAACAAGCAGCTGCACCGCAAGCTGGCCACCTCCATCGCAGTAAACAGGGCCCAAACCCAGACGACACAACGCACGCATATGTCGTCTCAGTGATGACACTCTGAATGATGCATACAAATTTCGATTTAAAGCTTTCGTGACTGCAGGGATTCATCTTCTTGGTTCTTTCGGTAAAGTCACGTAGAAGGGAAATAATAAAATAATAAACATAAAACATAATAAAATACAATTCTCAAGACGTTTCGGCCACAACGCAAGCAGCCGTCCTCAGGTAAAGAACAGGGCTGTCGGAAAGACAGCGCTGTTCGTCATTCAAAAGGGTTTTCACGCGTACGTGAGTAAAGCGGTGCTTTGTCGTCCCATGTCAGGGAGATGAGCAGGTCATCAATGAGGCGTTCCAGAACCACCAGGCGGAGAAGGCGGTCATGAAGAACAAGACGGGCCAGGTGGGTCCAGCCACACTCCACTCTGTGTCTGCCGACACGATCGTGTTGTTGTGCGTGGACGCGCGTCAGCATTGTGCACGTGCACGTGTCACCACCATTTGTTATTTAGACCACCCATCCCATGCAGTACATCTCAAGGCACATATCGAGTCACCAAAGCGGCATTTGAGATAATTACTCAGTAAGGATGTGATTGCAGACCCATTACAATGTTCCAAATCGACACAACATCGGAAATGTACACACCAAAGGAGAATAACCAAAATTGAAAAGGCTAAATTGTGCTCGGGACTACTCTCTTCTTTCCCCACTTAATTTTAGATACATAGTGTCTGAAAATATTTTAATTGTAGCCTTAATTTCCCCGTGTGCGTGTGGAGCGTCAGCATAGTGGTTCGCCTACTGCTCTGAAAAGCCGGCAATCTAGGTTTGATGCCTGGTTCTGGCGCCGGCCAAAGCCAACATCAGTGGCGAGTGATATATAAACCAGTCCTGGGCCTCCCCTCGGTTGTCATGTTCACCCTCTCTCTTTGTCCCTCTCTCTTTCTGCGTCTTTGTGCCTCTGCCCCCTCTATCTCTTGTCCGTCTCTCAGGCGGCAGTGGAGATGCTGGACCAGAGGGTGTGCGAGCGCATTAAGCGTCTCAACGCGATGCACCACGAGGCGGAGCGGCGCGATCGCCGTCTCCAGGAACTGCAGGCTCATCGCGACCTCCTGCAAGCCGAGAGCTCCCGCGAGGAGGCCACGCACTCTGGGAACTCCGAGGAGGCCAAGGTGGCGACGATGTGCACGCCAAAAAACACACAAAAAAACTGAAAAGTAAACTTAAAGTATTTTAGTACAGACAATCGACAGTACAAGAACAATGGGTTCGCATAATGCGCATGCATAAAATACGTTGATTACCATTTCAATAACTCAAACGGAACAAGATACCCATAATCATTTATATGCATTTATTAATCCCCCCCCACTTCGCGCAAGAAAAGCGCATGAGTGTTGTCTCCACATCTACCCCTCTATTTAAGGAACGAAACAGGAGGACTTCTCCACAAACCTGGCTGTCGTCTGATGAAGCTAGTTGTAATTACTGGCGAAATGTCGTACTCAGATTGTAAAGGGTGTGGCTTGGCCCTCGAACACACCGGTTAGTGCTATACTAGTAACGAATTGGCACGTTCTGTTTACGTAACAAACCTTACTAATTGGCTGTGTCGGGTGGTGGCGGGTTTAACGACACATTTATATATTTACGCGATCTAACCCAAAAAAAAGCCTACGTGTTAAACAAACAGAAAGTAGTGTCCCTCGAAATAACGTGAGCGGGTGTAGCACGTCCCACATGGAACGGGTTATTTTTTAATACCAGGGAATGCTTCCAAAGATGAAAAACTGAACAGCACGAGACGCAATGGTGACCTGTCATTAACTGCGTCTCTATGCTGCGCAGAAATGCCACGTGCTGGGCAGTCACAGTTTAGTATTTTACTGTAAAGTAAAACAGGTGGTGGCTGGTCCTGCGGGGCTGCTGAATCTGGGTTCTACCAGTAAAGAATGTTTTTATGCATGTAAATAAAAAAAACATTTACAATACTTGCACGCACATTTCAAGGTTCATACACGGATTTTCTTTTTTCGTTTTACACTTGCTAAAAAGCAATTTTGCAACGGCTGCTTACTCATATGTGAAAACAAGCTAGCCCCGAGTAAACATGTGTAAGATAGGGCTGGCCCCACCACTTGCTGTGAAGTGGTTATCCTGTGCTCTAAATACAGCGGCTCGGGGTCGCTTGAACACTAAAACACTAGCCCTGCCCAAAGAGTGAGTATCCTAGCTCTTAAACTATTTCAAGGTTTAAAAAATGTATTTTACAGGTCAGGCCCACTGAGCTATATAGCGACATGGTCACGAATGATAGCTGTGGCTTATCATGTGGACATTTATAGCAGCCAAATAATCTAAACACATATTTCTAGATGTAGAGGGAACTCCCAATATACAGGCGTCAAGGGTCGGGATCGAACCCACGACCTTCTGCATAACTAGGCGGAGAGGGAGTTAACATCTCGCTACCGCGGCGCCCAATGTCTTTCTGACATTGGCCTTGCCCACTACTTGCCTTAACGCTCCGCACTACTTGGGTCGCCCCACCCCTATTTGGAGTGAAACTTGGAAGCCAGAAAATATTAAACTGGGACTAAATCCAGTTTTTAAGAAATGCTGTGCGACACCGGGACAGTTCTTCTGAAACCAGGATTGGTAGTACTGTCCCGTGGAAGGAAACTGAGTCTCCATTTTTATTCAATCACAAACCTTCCTTGTCATTTCCTCTCCCCACTCCTTTAGTTTTCAGATTCTGAATTTTGAAGGATAACTGCTTCTGAGTTAAGAGGTTAAAGTTGGGTGAGGTTTCAGGGATCAAGTTAGGGTTATGGTTTGGCATAGGGTTAAGGTGTTAGGATTTTGGTTTCAGGTCAGGGGTTTGCATTCTGGATAGCATTTATGGGTTAAACTTAGTATGTGTGTTATGGTTAGGGGTAGTGTTAAGTGGTTAGTGGTTATCTTATCTTATTTTGTAGTTGTCAATATTAACGGTTAGAGGTTGTGGCTTGGGCTATGGGTAGGAATTAATGGTAGAGTTCAAGGTTAGGATTCCGGGGTGCAGGTTAAGTTCATGGTTAGGCTCTACGGTTAGGAACAGAAGTACCCGATGTCGTTGTTCTTGCTCCGCCTCTGCGGGGACGGCAGTCTTTTCTTCTTTATCTCAAACCGCTACTGCCACCTCCGCGGTCCCCGCTGCAGGACCTGCGCATGCTGGAGAACCGACTGGAGAAGGCGCGCATGAAGTGCGCCGAGGCGGAGCGCGTGGCGGGCGTGTACTTACGCATCCGCGGGCACCTGCAGCAGGAGCGCCTCAACTTCCCGACGGTCCTGGACGGCCTCGAGGCCCAGATCCTGCAGCAGCGGCAGCAGTTGGAGCACCTGCAGGCCATGGAGCAGGAGGCGCAGCTTGCGCGAGACACGGCCAAGGTGACAGCTGCACACGTGTGAGAGTGTGCGAGTGTGGGTAGAGCGGTACGTAGCCAACTGTGCTCACCGGAAGTGCGGTAAAAGGACAACAAGCTAAACAGAAAAAGCAGTTCTAAAGAAATTCGTTTTAAATCTAGATTTAAAAGTGCATATGAACCCGGCGATCTGAGTTCGATTCCCGGCCACGGTCAACACCAGTGACGATTTTCTGAACCGGTCCTGGGCCTCCACTGGGTCGACTCGGTCTCCAATGAGTACCTGGTGCACTGTGTTAACATCACCACTGGGGAGACAAAGGCGGCAGGGTGTAGTCCTGGCCACTCACCCCCTCGTGTGCCATTCTGGCCTTCATAGGTGCTCGCTAACAGCGCTGTTAAAGCGAAATGGGGGATATTTGTGAGAGTGTTTTAAGTTCATTTGTGTAACCAGCTGAGAACTCAAGAGACCAGGATAAGTCTCATTTGGAAGAGTGACATGGGCCACGCCAAATTGACAAAAAACAAATAAATAAATAAAATAAACAAATGAGGCAGGTATAAATCGGACCAAAAATAACTGTGAGAATTAAAAACAATTTCACGAATATAAATCAATGTTAAGTAATATATTCCTTGCAACATAATTCGGCTCGCACGGATTATTTTTAGACTTATAGTAAAATTACAATAAACTTACAGAAACATTACACAGATATAGGGTGACTTGTATGAATATATAAACAGAAGGATAGATGTCAAATGCAATTATAAGTGAAGTTATAAAGATTCAACAGCTTTGCATCGAATTGTGAGTTAGTTTGGAGAGTATCAGTTTGTATATATGTGTATAATATATATTCACAGGTTATCCATTTTCTTGAATTGTAATGAGAAGTGTGGCAACGGGAAGTGGCCGGGTACCTCAGAGGTCAGAGCGCCAACCCTGAATCGCTAGGATTCTGATGTTTCAAGGCACCTTGAGACATTAGTGGAAGGCGCCTTATGAATAAATGTAAATTATTATTAAGATATTGGGTTCACATCTGGGTTTTACCGGCTCATTCATTTTAGAAGCAGTGCTTTGGTGTCCGCCTCACTAACACTGGGGGTTGTATCACTCTGTGAGTGTTCTGAATGGATTCTCGTCTTGAGAAAAGACACCCGATAGAAAAATAGGGGTTAAATGAAAGAAAAGACAATAATAATTGGTGTATTGAGTAGTAAGTTTTTACTATTGCACTGAATATCTAATTAGGTATTTGCCAAAATGTTATATCCAAAACAAAATAGCAAATTTTAAGTTGGTTAAATGGGAGGTACCACCCAGCAAATGATTCAGAGGGCTGCAATTACACAACCCAGGATAGTGCCCTCCCTCACATCATTCTCTGACCTCTTGTCAATTTTATCACTGACCTTCTCACCACCCTCCATCACCTAACTCACTATCCTCCCTCACTGACCACTCAGCTAACTAACTTCTCTCCCTCCCATAAGGTCCTACGTAAGGGCCCCACGGTGGCGAGTTGTTATCTCCTTCGCCTGGTATGCAGGACTCATGGGTTCGATCCTGACCCTGACTCCTGTATATCTGGAGTTTGCATGTTCTCCCTGTAGTCGAGTGGATATTTCTCCGGGCCGTCCGTTCTTTCCCTCCACATTTATAAACATGTGTTTCGATTACATGGCTGCTATAAATTTCCCAGCTCACTTATGAAAAGGAGCTAATAGCTCAGCGAGCTTTACCTGGTAAATAACAACATTTGGTCAAGTTGTACTTGTTGTTGCATGTAAAGTGCTGTGCGTGTGACCGGTGACCACAGTTGGAGCTGCAGCAGCAGGAGGAGTCGGTGGCAAAGGAGCGGCGCGAGCGCGAGCGGACGCTCTCCGAGTACAAGCGGCAGGTGGAAGAGCGCACCAGAATGCTGTTCGATCGCAAGGTGAGGGGAGTGGCCCGCTCACGATCCTGGTTCACGTTACACAGGCAAAGACAACGGTGCCCCGTGTAGCGTTAAAATCCTGCTGGGTCAAGTGCAGTTGGCGAGCACCTATGAAGGCTGGACCGGCGGCGTAAGGGGGTTTTGTGTCCAGCTCCACGCACGAGCCACCTTTGTCACACTGCGTCAGATACTCATTTACGGGAAGCAGAGGAGCGGTTAAGATATTCGCCACCAATGTTAAGCATGGCCAGGAATTGTCGTGCAGTATATTAACAAATACACTATCAGTTAGTATTCTACACACAACAAAAACCCTGACTTAGAGTAGCACGAACACTCGCATGACCCTGACAAACCCGTGTTAGCTAGAACTACACTGACACCTGAGGGTAAAGTGGTGGTGTAGTGATTAGCGCACTGCGTTATGAACCCGGCGACCTGAGTTGTACACTTGTACATATGAATATTTATCATATGTGCGTGATCACGAGTGTGTGCATGTGTATGTGTGAATGCGTGTGCATGTGTGTTCACTTCCGTGTGTGTCTGTGTGTGAATGTGTGTGTCCGTGCGGTGTATGCGCACATTTATTATTGTGTGTATGATTGCATTTGTGTGTGATTGCATATGTCAATGCGTGCATTGTGCACGTGCGTGTGTCTGTGCACACGTGTAAATTAGTACATGCTGCGATGTGTCAACATCGCCACTGGGGAGACAAAATGCGGCTGGGCGTAGTGCTGGCCACCCACCCCCTCGTGTGCCGTGTTGGCCTTCATTTGGTGCTGTCGAACAGCACTTGCCCCAACAGTCTGTCAAGGCTATATGGCGGATCTTTTTCTTTGATTTTGTGTGCGTGGCGACCTCAGCGAGCCCTCATCCCGCAGGAGGAGCCGGCATCAGAGACGCAGCGCGCGGCCACGGCCGCCGAGGAGCAGGAGCGCAAGATCAGGTCCTACGAGGAGGCCTTCCAGCGCATCAAGGAGGCGACCGGTGTGTCCGACACAAAGGTACAGCGCCAACGTGATGCTGCGCACCGAGGGGGCACGGCGCCTTCAATACCACAACCAAGACACCACAAAACCAAAACCACAACTCCACAATCACTACACCGCAGCCACGATGGCACTGCACCGGCTACACCACCGCAACAATTTGACTGCACCGCAACAGTGCAAATCTACGTGGTACAACGTGGCACTACACCATAAGGCCACCACCACAGTACCACTACTGTAGCACTGAACCAATAAACCACAACTGCGGCACAAGAGTCATCTCACTGTGCAATGGTACCGCAACTAAGGCCGAACCACAGTGGCACTGCACCACAACACCACCACACCGCAATAATCACTCTGATTAAAAAATGGCTGGATGTTGCTATATCACCTGGACATTGCTGACTGATTCATCTCATTGCTATGCATAATCGGATGTGTTCATCACTGGTCACTGCTGTAATCTTCTTATAAGTCAAAATATCTCATTATTGCATGGGGGTAAGCTGGTGAAAATTTCTTTATCCATGTGCTTATATTCTGTGTCTGTTCTCTCATGGCATCCACCATCTTCCTATCTCGTTTCCCCACATTCTTTCATCGCAAATCATGAAACTTCCATAGTATTCTGCGTAAAGAAAACAAAACAATGCGGAGTCATGATGAGTCTCATCGGCTGCGCGTGCCCATGTGACCGACCGCAGGAGGTGGTCAGCAGGTTCCAGTCGCAGGGCAAGACCCAGGAGGATCTGGAAATGATGAAGAGCTCCAACAAGCGCGAGCTGGCTCGCCTCAAGGAGGAACATGAAAAGCTCAAGCAGGAGTACACGCAGATTAAATACTCGGGCGAGGCCAAGCTGTCGAAGTAAGAGTGTGGGGAAGCAGTTTGCAGAGTGGGAATGGGTTGGAATCTACAAGTTGAAATTTTTTTTTATTTCACCCCCCCACCCCCCCCCCAATTTCATTTAGATTTGTTGTCTACCTTTTGTTATCAGTATCCATTCAGATCTCTCGCAGAGCAGAGCAACCCTTCGTGTTAGAGAGAACGGCCCACTGAAGTGGATATCACAGAGCTATCTCTGAGATCCCTTCAAGTGGCCTCTTGTCCACACACTACAAAGTAGCACTTTTCCACCCCCTCTGCCACTGATAATAATGCTCATCGAATGACAGTGAATCCAATGTATTCATTATCAGAGCTGGAATTTAGAAATGTTATGTTCAGATACAAATTTTAAGATCATGGTTTTTTTTTTGTCGTGATTTTTAACCAGCCTGACACCATCAACCCACTACACTTGAGAACTCGGTTCAATCACAGGTGGTTGAAACCTGGATTTGAACCTAGGATCTCAGTGGTGCCACACTCAGTACAAGTGCAATTTTTGTTCATTATTTGACTCAGTCTGTCACTCTGGGCCGATAAAGTGAGTACCACATTGTGGGAACTCAACAGTGATCCTCCAAATGGGAGACCCAAAAGCCCACCCTGTGAATATGGAATTTCTGACAATTTCCCATGGCCATTGCTCGTTTGAGCAAAAAGACACGGATTCAAATGCACGACTTTAACAGCCCATTACACATGAAAACCTGAATCAAGCTAACAGTCAGGTGGGCCCTTTGGGGTGTTCACCACTTCCTTACTGAGTTAATGTGAAAGCAGAATTGGAAAATATTGATAAAGCCCACACACTAATGGGGACAGCCCTGTAGAGACATGTCTTACACACAAGACGGTCTACATCCAGATTAGTAAATTAATGAAGTTGATGTGCGCTGGATTGCTGCCATGGCTTCGTTAAACTTTCAGAGTTCATAGTGACATCGCGTGGTTGGCATGGGCCCTGGTGCAAGGATGTGAAATAGGACCTCACCTGTCCAATTTCACCCCTCTTTGTAGCCCAGCTTCTGGGCACCTTTGATCCACAGGCCAGGGTCCAGTCACACCATCTGCACAATCGATAGCTATGTCACTGCGCAGTGGCTCACTATGTGGTCCATGGTCCAGTCGTTGGTTCAAGAATTCGCACGTTTGGCTGCTTTTAGAATTTTTCCACTCGTGGATGTCGTGTGTGGATCTGCCCGTGGGGTGTGCCTGATGCCTTCCCCTCTGCGATGTGGTCACAGCGCCGAGCGCCTCCTGCAGGAGCTGGAGCAGCTCGCGCTGGAGGAGGAGAAAAAGCGCGACGTGGCCCGGGAGGAGTTGGAGCGCAGCACGCGTCTCATGAACGGCGTGCGTGCCGGTGTCGAGCACCTCTACGAGAAGCTGCAGCACATCCAGACGGTGCGGCAGGCACTCACATGCACAGTGTGCAACTTCTTTAAGGGTTCATGATGAGGATTTGCATTTATAGGGCATGTAAATAAATATTTCATACCATCCATTCTAATGCCCTGCTGCAGTCTATACAAAGGGGTCCCCTCCAGTGGCAGCTGTGCCTGTGTGGGACAAGGTGAACATGGCACCAGCCTGTAAATGGGTGTTCGTCTGCCAGTAGGTTGCAATGTTGCTCCGTTGTTTTTCACCTGTCCACTCCTGGATGAAGGCAACTGGTTGGTTTTGGGGGCTATTTGACCATACTACACCACACACGGTACTCAGTGCGGGTTGATAAATAGGTGAGGAAGCTCAACATCGGTCCGGATATCGCGCAACACTGATGTTAGCCACGGCCCAGAATCGAACAGACCAATGACCTTTGTTCCATATAATTGGAGGGGTGCAGCACTATCCACTCGCTCTTCCACAGAGAGTGATGTTTGTTATCTGACGGTCAAACTCACGTGTTTAATTTTCAGAGTCCAAATATATCCAAATGGGGTGCAGATCCAAACTTTGTAGGCGTTTTTTTTGTGTACAGTAAATTGTCACTCTCATAGCTTGAATACAGTAAATTTGAGAACCCGGTTTAATCACGGGTAGCAAAAGTCTGGATATAAACCCAGGATCTCAGTGGTACCAGCTGAGCGCTCTGACCTCTGAGCCACGTGGCCACCTCTCTCTTATTCAGTCTTCGTGTTCTCTCATCACACCCTCTCCACGTGCGCGTTTGTGCAGGATGAGGAGCTGCCCGAGGCCGGTTCCTACGATGGAGATGACGGGGTGGTGGCTATGCTGGCCGTAGCCGAGCACAAGCTGCTGGCTCTTAAGAAGGAGCTTGAGGGGCAAGATCTGACCAAGCTCTTGCAGCAAATGGGTGATGAAGAGGTGTGGCGACACCTTGACCACAGCCCTTGCAAACTCTGTGCTCTACCTCTTTTCACATTGAGCCAATATGTTCTGTTTTACATGAAACCCAATATGACAAGTCAAAGTTATAATGTACCCTCTAAACACATCCTAGCACTTTCTGTAAATGATGAGAAACTCAAACTTGAAGACTGGCCCCTGCGAAGGTAATGTGGATTTTTTTCATAACTGATTCAACGACATCAACCACCCCTGAAGCCCATTTGAGCACGGAGACACTTTTTCTTTTTGTCAATTGATGAATTTTACTTGAAAGAAAGAGCTGAGAGAAAAGCATCACCGTATGTGATTGTGTCGTGCAATTTGCGCCTGCAGTTTTACACGAGAATCGAAGGCAACCTTCCGGCGTACAACGTGCGGATTAAACTGCCGTCATCCAAGAAAAAGGCTGACATGTTTGAGGGTATGTCCGCACCCACAGCTTTCCGACTGCGCTCACTCGCTCGCCTATCGCAACGTACTTTGACATTTCCCATCAGCAATTTCCCTTTCCCACCCTTTCCCAGCCCACACCTATTGTTCATAATCATCAATCGTGGTCAATTCACTGCTGGAT
This sequence comes from Lampetra planeri, assembly GCF_965212315.1. Classification (NCBI taxonomy): domain Eukaryota; kingdom Metazoa; phylum Chordata; class Hyperoartia; order Petromyzontiformes; family Petromyzontidae; genus Lampetra; species Lampetra planeri. Next base: position 2,631,300 of record NC_136133.1, on the reverse strand, counting down.
GAAGGTCTTCTCAAAACACAACCATCTCCCGTGATCACCAATGTAACATTCCACCCAATCACCTGCACACGGATTCCATCGTTGCATCTCCCGGGGGACATCCCCTCTGTGGACGTCCCCATTGGCTGCCACTCCATCGCTATTCTTGACCATCAGCCATCGTCCCTTTTACGATGTGTCCTGTTCAAGTCCACTTACTTTTGTTAACAGTTTTAATCATGTCTTTAACTTGCATATGTTCTCTAAAAAAAAAAATTCTTACACAACCCACTAGCCCTGTCGAACTGGATCCCATATGCCGATAACATCTGACAGTTCACCAGCATTGATGCAAGCCAACCTGACTGCTGATGAGACACTTACGTGTGGGGCTGATCGATTGTAAATCATTGTCTTCTTATCTGTTGTTACTTATATTCTCCACAATGACACATGATTATATAGGACAATTAGAAAGAGTGAGAGGAGAGCCATACTGGACTGGCTCATCAAATAAGGCAGATCATTTTCGAACTGGATGATGATGTTGATAGTGGTGATGCCACATCTCGCCAACTTCACAGATGAAGAGTCGAGTGGCGAGGATGCTACGGAGGTCCTGACCAGGGCCACACTCAAGCGACAGTCCCAGCAGATCATCGAAGCAAAGACGCGGCGCCGCACGCAGGGCCGCAAGAAGAAGGGCAAGCATTGAGGCCACGCCGCTGTGCTTGCCCAGTTGACCGATCAATTGATCGACCAAGTGGGCCCAAGGCTGCGAATGCAGTGTTTCTCGCGATGATTTATGGGAGCTGCTCTGTGGATTACATTTGGATGGAAGACCAGGCTGAGATATAGTCATATGTTTGCAATATTAAAGTTGATTGTGAAACGTAGAAATACATGTTTTAGCATAGCCTGTGAACGTTGTGCCTTTTTCTGCTGTGAGTTACAATGTCAGTAAAACTTTGACATAGAACAGTCATGTTTTAAAATGTATAGTATATAATATATATGGTTTTTAGGTGCCTACACACACCCAAACACGCATGCAGAAATGCATACAGAAACTCTCCTGTCATAAATAAAGAGCCCCCATATGGCCATTTAAGAGACTCTTCGCGAACACTTATTAAGGATGACATGGCACACCGTAAAAAAACTACTACCAAAACACGTAATAAAGGCATTTCCACGCAAAGTAACACACTCAAACAATTACACACACTCGCACGAATAAATTCACACGAAATCAAGCTCACATTCCTTTAAAAAACACATAAACGTACAACTTACCAGCTGAAGCACACGGAGCGATGACGTCATAGTGACCTTGGGGTTGTCTTCCTGGCAGCTGATTGGCTGGAGTATGGGGAGTAAAGAGATAACACCCTAGCAACCGCCGGCATCGTTTGACGCGAATGTGCGTGTGTCGCTTGGAAGTTTGTGGGTGCATCCACACAACATCGTGGATGCATGCCGGGTCTAAGCAAGAACATCTGCTGGACTATACTCACAGTTACTGAACAGCGAATGTGGGCTCATGCCCTTGACACCAGAACCTACTCCGGAGCTGCTTTGGCCACTGACCATTGCCTTGTCATCTGTAAAGATGCACCTGCCATTCTTCCACTGTTTTTGCTAACCGATGAAGGTTGCAATCATCTCTTACAGCTGGGGTTGGCATTATCTCCCCTCTTGATGCTAAGGGGAAATGGGTGAGGTTCAGTACTGTGATGCACTTGCTATGATCCTGACTGACAGATGAGGTGCTCTGGCTAGCTGAGAGAAAATGACAGGCCCAACATCCACCATCCACAACATCCCTCGTCCGAGAATGCATCTGCCAGTATCCAGATATTTCAGTCAACCCATGGAACCTGGGTCTGTCCCGTGGCCTACCAAGGAGTCTTCGACACATTCAAGTGGCTTCGAGGTGCACCTAACTTGGCACCAGCGCTGTGATGCTGTCACCGCCATTTCGTGGCAAATGACGGCTGTTAGCGTTGTGCGCGTGTGGACGTGAATGTCGGTCAAAGGATGTAGTAGTAGTTGGCACAGTAGGGGCACAGGTGATGCATCGGCCAGTCATCTCAGTTGACCCATGGCATCTGGGTCTGTCCCGTGACCTGCCAGCGGGCGTTCGACACTTCACGTGGCCTTGGCGTGCACCTAGCCTGGCACAAGCGTCGTGGTGACGTCACCACCACTTAGTGCCGTATGGCGCTTGTTGCTGTAAAGCGGTTTCTGTTGGTTCTGTAATATTGAATACAAAATTTTAAAAGTAAAATAAAGTAATAAATATGGTGATTTGAAGATTTCGTGACTGCAGGAATCCATACTCTTTGGTTCTTTACGTGACTTTACCGAAAGAACCAAAGAGTAATAAAGATGGTGTTTGGGGTAGCCTTGTTTAAATTCCAGTGCATAACCTGCAGTGATGCTATGATTGACAGGGATGTTTGTGTGAAACGCGACTCGTGTGCGTGGGCGTCTAAATATGAACCCATTTGGGGGCGGGGCATCAGAGCGGGGGCGTGGCGGCAGTGCCCCTTGGGGGCGGGGCATCAGAGCGAGGGCGTGGTGGCAGTGCCCCAGGTAGCATCAGCAGCTGCGCACTTCGTTCACAAACGTGGGGGGCTAGAAGACTCAACTCAGGAGCAGACCCAGGTGAGCGGCTGAGACCCCCCCTCCTCTTGGTGTGGATGTCTGGGGACAGACGTGCTGCTGTCTGCCGTGGAGTCGTGATGTGTGACGGCCCTATTTAGATAACATATGCAAGTTAAAGACGTTGTGTCGTTGGTGGGGGTTGTAGATTGACAAGGGCTGTGGATGTTATGGTCGAGATTTGTGAAGGTGGTGGATGAGCGGCCGTAGGGGAGCTTGTGTTGTCTTGCAAGGGGGTCGTGGTGCTTGTGAAGAGGACGTTCTGCGTTCAGGTGAAACCACAGCAGGATTTAGAAAGTCCTTGACATTGCAATCCTTTAGAAAAGAGCCCTACATTTTAAATATAAATCGGTGTGTTTTCTCAGGTAATATGAATGTTTTAAATAATTAAAGATTAGTATTCATAACAAAAAGATGTGTTGGTCGCCATACCAACCCCAAAAGACTGTCAATATCGATGGAATACAAAAGTTTGGTGTCTCACGTTGGGTGTAGGGCAGAGGCGATTGCGAAATCGCCTCTGCTGCGCCTCTGCTGGGTCAAAGCGAAGGGGATTTCCGAGCGGCCGAGAGCTGTAGCAGCAGCACGTGACGCCTGTAGTGGTGGTAGTACAGCTGTAGTGGTGGTGACAGCTGTAGTGGTGGTGGTACAGCTGTAGTGGTGGTGGCACAGCTGCAGTGGCGGTGGTACAGCTGTAGTGTGACACAGAGGGAGTGTGAGGGCTGTGGTTTATTTTACACGGAATATAGAACGTTGCCCGTAATCGTTTCTTGAAAATAAACTTCCTCCGTGAGGTGGATTGCTATTTAAAAGTTATAGAGTTAAAACTTGTCAAGTTTTTTTTTACATGACATGAAAGCTGTTGTATTTGTAGTGTTGGAAGTATTGACGAATAAACTTCTTTATGAGGCAACACGCTGCTTATTGTCTTTTCTACAAGGTCCCTATTCCGAAGGGTATATCGGTCACTTCACCCGATACCTAGGGAGCTATGGCCTCCGGACTATACGGCTTAACACTGGCTGCCCGTCCCCTCTCGTCCTCCGGCTCGAACCTAGAGGAGGCTATCTGACCCGGACCCCCTGGTCCATGGGTCCTGACCACTGGCCTCACTGAGCTCGGCCCTTAGAAGGGCTCTGGAGCTTGGGTCCAGGGTCCTATCTTCCAGCCCGGTCTTCTGCGTGCAGATAACTGAGCCAGAACTCTGAGCGTTCTGGCTTATATACCGGTTCGTGGCTTGCTCCGCCCTAGCCACGCCCTCTTTCTGGAACCCTCTGGGCCATCCAGGAAGGTGACGTCATTCCCCCGGTTCCCCCCACCCGGGGCCCGAGGGAATGTGTCTCAGGATCCGTTACTGGGATCCGCCGTTGCCCTCTGTGTGACCCCCACGGCATTTGCCCTGGCGAGGTAACGCTGCTGCACCCTATTGACAATCAGTGGTACTGCAGGACTGTTGAATGGTGAGTGACAATCACCCCTACATATTGAAACGCTTATTTTCGTAAAAAATGGCTGTTGATTCATGTTAAGCTGATTAAAATGTTTTAATTTTGTACACACAGGCTGTCAATCCACTTCTGGATGGCCATACTTCACCACACTAACACGAGACATTTTTTTCTAATTCGCTAAGAAACTAAAGATTTTAATAACCCCAATGCATGTGGTGAATACGAGAAGGTGGTCCTTAATAACGTCACGAAGCAATCCTTAAAGAGCCGCAGGTTGTCGACCGCTGAGCTTGAGGGACAGCTATCGATGTAGGATAGCCTTATTTATTTTGTTACTTATAGTCTCCACAACGACGCTAATGCTTTAGTGTGGTGAAGTATGACCATTCAGAAGTGGATTGACAGCCTATATATACACACATGTACGAAATAAAATAATGTATCGGCTTTAATATGAATCAACAGCCCTTTAGTGAGAAAAAAAAATAAACGTTTCAATCAATACAAAGTTTTTCACGTCATGGAAAACAACTTGACACGTTTTAACTCGATAACGTTTTAAATATAAATCCACCTCAAGGAGGAAGTTGATTTTTCAGAAACGATTACAGGTAACGTTCTATCTTTAACTCCACACTGTTATTGAACTTGTGTTGTCTGTTTATATTATTTGGAATCTTGGTCCTTGTGCTGCCCTCTTCTTCTTTAGTGCGAGAGCAAGCAACAAGTACACAAACGCATTTATATAAAAACAAGATTTTGAATGTGATATGAGGCACTCGAGATGCGCCCGATCTCTTCACATCACATACGCTGAGTAGGCTTGAGCCTGGATAGTGAGTGCTTGGGGTGAGTGATCACCAGCAGGCATAGTCGGCATTGTGAGCAGCAGAGGGCAGTGCAAAGATCGAATAATCCATAACCCATGTTTTTTTTGAAAGATCGCGTAGATATATGAATGTGTCGTTAAATCCGCCACCACCCGACACAGCCAATTAGTAAGGTTTGTCAATATGTAAATGTTGTGGCTTGGCTCTCCAACACACCGGTGTGCTGCACTAGTAACGAATTGGCACGTTCTGTTTACGCGACAAACCTTACTAATTGGCTGTGTCGGGTGGTGGCAGGTTTAACGACACATTTATTCACGCGATCTAACCCTAAAAAGCTGTATTATGGATATTGGTCGCGAAAGCCTACGTGTTAAACAGATCAAACAACGTTCTGCACTTCCTCCATGGACCATCGAGCCGCACTGAGCATCGTGGTTAAGTATATCCAAACAACCCCGATGACAAACATGGCGTGGGAGGGAGGCAAGCATTCATCCAGCAGTGGATAGATGAAGGGCTGTACATTATCATCAACTATTTAAAAACTTCTCAAAACTTAAAAACATAACATGTAAAAATGAACAGAAAACTTTGATCATTACCTCATTAATTAAAATTTAAATAAAACCCAACGCGCGGTCGAAAAAAACTTACGCTCGCGCGCCAAGATTCGATTCTTTAAATCGCGCAAAAGAATCGACGGTTGTAGATTTCTTTATAATCGGCCTATTCCCGTTTAATCGATACCACAAACGCTCACCAGATATCGATTCTCGCCAGTCCTCTATGAGGGTTGACCCCACACACTTCATGGTCATTCCCCCCCCCCCCCCCAAAATACAAAAGTCAACTTTTATACTATGAGACATCTCCATTACCAGTGGCAAAATATAGTAATAGGTTTTTACCCTTTCAACTGGTACAAAAACTGACACCATTATACAAGGCATCATGTTTGCAATAACCACAACACAAGCAGTCAAAATGCAACACCAATGGAGACTAGGCTCTAAGAAAAGCTGTCTCGGGTGTGGACCAATCAACTTCAAGGACATTGCATTTCATTATCATTATCAGAGTTGTTGCTTTTTGTTTGCATTTTGACTACTTGTGTTGTGGTTATTGCAAACATGATGCCTTGTATAAAGGTGTCAGTTTTTGTACCAGTTGAAAGGGTAAAAACCTAATACTAAATTTTATACTTTTTGCAATGTGTACAGTCTGGAAACTACCCACATGACACATTTCAAGTTTGAAGTTGTTTGTGGTGATGAAGAATGTAAACCCCTTTCTTGTCACGTGACCCGATTGCTCTGTGCCCGTTCCTCCACACCACTGCCTCTCTTCTCTGCTCCTGTGGTTTGGGCGAGATCTGTCACAAGGTAGTGCTCGCCAGAGGTGTGGACTCGAGTCATGTGACTTGGACTCGAGTCAGACTCGAGTCATGAATTTGATGACTTGCGACTCGACTTGGACTTGCATAACAATGACTTTGTCCCACCTCTGAGATGTGGACTCGAGTCATGTGACTTGGACTCGAGTCAGACTCGAGTCATGAATTTGATGACTTGCGACTCGACTTGGACTTGCATAACAATGACTTTGTCCCACCTCTGGTGCTCGCAGTGTAGAGGTGGCACTGTGCATTTGAGGAAGTACCCAACTCTAGGATACATTTCAAACAACACAAAAATCACTCCGCTTTTGTGCATTCTGCAATAACAATCAGCATTTCCTGCAGAAGTGCATTGTGGTCCTCTTGTTGTCGGTCGCCAACAGTTTCTGTTATGGGGGTTTCTCGTCATTGTTAACGAACAGTACCATAGCTAAATATATTAATGAGTGCTACCTGGTATGACGTGGATCTGAAGCATGGACATTCACGAAAAAACACTTATTAGTGTGCGAAGATACATGGGGAGGTGCTTCCACAGAGATACAGCAAGATGAACGCATGGATTGGGGAATGTAGGCCGCTTAGATACATCATTGATATAATTTACAGTCCTTTGTCAGCCCACAGCTGGATAAAGGGCTCCTCATGCTTTGTGGGTAATGGGGTTTATTTCTCCATTCTTCTCCACGCTGGTCAGTGTGGGATGGTGAAGGCCTGGCCTTCCAGCGAGCGACACTGAGCTTGGCTGCACCTCAGAGTGATGGTCATTCGTCTCCGTGAAATGTTGCGTGCTTTATAAATTGCATTAAATGATTGGATGTGGTAGTATAGAAGTACAGGACAACAATGCATTTTGCTGTATTGTGCTGCCCACCACATTGATGTGGATCCTACAACACCTGTTATGCATGGGTTTTCACCTGTCCAAGCACATGCAGGAACAAAGCCCATAGGAACATTGACTTTGTCAGGAAATTATTTCTGACCAAGCTCAAAATAAACATCTCTTAGGATTCAAGGATCAAGGCTACTCATGAAGTTTAAAATGTTCACTTTTTAAAGCATAATTGGTGATTTCATGTAAACGTCAGGTCTACATTCAAGTTCGTATACACCCCATCTTTTCTTTTTTATATACACTAATATCAATAAGTATCAGACTCACCAAATGTCTAACCACACACCAGTGTGCCTCAACATCTGATCCTCGCACATCCCGACAATATACGTTTATGTTTATACCAATCAGATGTGTGCTGTGTGCAACCACTGAATATGCTTTTGAACACAGATGATTGGTAAAAATTGAGACAGCATTTTACAGGATGCTGTATTAGACAAAAATATATGCTGGGTTTAAACTTGCAATGCAAATATATAATTTACCTCCCGTTCTCTGAATAATAATGATAATCTTGCTGGATGCACTTTATTTGGTCATTCTATCATGGTGTGGCATGTTGGGATAACCAAGTCTAAAGCCATAGTTGGCTATGGTGCGGCTTCTTGAGTTTAAATAAGCAGATTGAATGTCTCCAATGCTGACCCATGAAATGAATGCATGAAGTAATGGAATTATGTTTTTTCTCTGTTCAGATCTGAGCCATGGAGGGAAGGAAAGCTGGCATCAGGGATTCACTTGCCAAACTGAAGAAGTTACCTAGGTAAGATATGGGTTCTGCTGCTTTCATCTGTGTTTTGCCACACAGATAAACGTCTCATGAACCGTTAGAACAATACCTTTTTGTACATCTGTTGTAGATTTCCCTGTGCTGTAAGCACCATGTACGCATGGCGCCATTGGGCAAACACCGCTCCTAATTTACGTCAGCTATGGTTAAGTTTTAGAGTAAGACATGAAAGCGATCTGACTTAACTCATTTCCCTATGTGGTGTAATCGCTGTCAGCTGCATGTGTTGTGTCTTAGAACTAACCACACGGAGACGTCTGCATGAGGCAACGCATTTATTATAACTCTTAACACTCTGTTACACACTACTCTGTTAACACGCTACTCTGTTACACACTACTCTGTTAACACGGAGGGTTCAACTCCTTCCACTCGATAGCCTAAGGGAGAGACAGCCTCCCTTCTAGTGTACTCTACCCACTCCGGGCTACACTCCACGCCGGTCCCTTGCGACGGCGGCTAGGGGAAGGCTGGATCGGCCGACCCACCCAGGGTACGTAACTCTCCCTGGACCGCTTCAACCCCGGCTCAGCGAGAGCCTCGGGAAAGGTCCCAGGGGGACCGAGCGACCTCGGATCCACTACAACCGGCTCATAAGAGCCATGGTCGAGAGTCCCCGGGTCGCTGGTCCAGTCTGTAGATCTTCGAATATCTTCGAGCTTGAGTTGGTGAGTAATGCCTCGATCGTCCCAAGGGCTGCCCTTTTTATCCCCAGATTGGGGTCACCCCTCCCTTCATGACCCCCCCTCCAGAACCTTCTGGAAGGTCTTAGGAGGTCTTAATTCTTTAGGGGTCTTAGGAAGTGGAAGGGGGCCATCATCCCCCTCAGCCCCCAGGCTCTGGGGGGTCTTGGGTGTCAACCTTCAGTCAACCCCTACGCACCTCGCTCTCTTTTGGCTGCCCCCTGTCGGCCCGTGAGCATGGCGGCAGGTCAGCTTCCAACAGCACCTTATTATGGCGCAACACATATGCACAGGGCCAAGGTGTGCCCTCACTGGGGCTGTGAGGAGAGCTGGATGGTAATTGCAGCTATCGTATCTGTTCCTGACAATATCCAAATTGGCAACACCTACGGATATCATGATTCCGTAAAATTAAACTCCTATCCACAGTCATATCATGGGGAGGGCTACTGGAAAATCATCATCAATTCATCATCACTGATCCATCATCAATCTTTAATAAACTAAACAATCGAGATTGGTAGTCTCCTTCGACTGCTTCTGCCTACGCTCTTTACTACTGATAAATAGAACAATGTAACGCTCAGCTGCTAACATCTGAAACCAGTACCAGGTAACTCCTATTTAACGCAGATACACATTCATAATAGGAGGAACTTCCCTCACATAATAGGAATTGTCTCTGATTTGGGCTGCAGATACTTGGAGTGCACTAAGAGGAGTTCTCCAGGAACAATAAAATACTCGATTGTAACAGCCACAGCAGTGGATTCCCTTGCGTGGTGACGTTGGACTCATTGCCATTGCTTGTTTTGCACGATATTGCTCAGTGCGCTAGGTCGCTTACCCACTGACGACCAGACAGCACTGTTCATTGTGATAGCAGCTCACAGATTTTCAGAAGATGCATAGGCCTTGTAAAGGCTGGCAACCCTTGCTATAGGCAAGGCCTAGCTCTTGTGTGTATTGGGCAGTACATTACAAAGGGATGGAGAGGTGGAACGGTGGTGCAGTGGTGAGCACACTGCGCTATGAGCCCTGCGACCCAGCCACGGCTAACATCAGTGGCAGATGATATCCAAACGAGTCGTGGGGCTTCCTCACACCTCTGACCAGCGTGGAGAAGTATGGTCAAAGGTCTGTCCATTGCTCTGTATGCCATTGTGTACATATTGCTATTCATTGCAATGGGCCATACATGTGAACTAGAGTCCACACAAGGCAATCTTCGGGTAAAGGCTTTGTTGAAAATCCCTCACTCAAAGGAAGCCGTCTCCGCGAGAGCTCCGAGCACACGTCACACCCCATTTATATCCTCGATCTTTCTGGAACTTTCCAGCAGGTTCCTCAAATCTTCTCCCTCCTTTCCACCAACCCTTTCCTTTTTCTTTCCCGCCAAATCTCTCTCGCCAAATATCTCTCCCCAAATATCTCTCCCCCAGTCCTCAACCTATTCCCTGCTTTCTCCTGCCCGGCTGTATCCCAGGCTCATTTAATTAATTACGTTTAGTGTGCCTAGATGACCATTACACCATCCCAACGTGTCTTTACATGATCCTTACACATGTTGTTAGGTTATTCCATAATTCTAGGTCATGCTTTTGTGGAATATGCACAGTATCACAATTTGTGCAATCACAAACGTGTACGAGCATCACCAATGTCTCTCATGAACCGTGAATGAAGATCGCAACAGGCACTGTGTGATCTTATGTGTAGGATTGTTTTTAAGTAATGAAACAAATGAGTAGGTGTGTCTGTGGAAATTGTCTTGTTTGTGGTATAAATGTTACGCTATACCAAGGCGCTGTAGGTCACTTACATGCCACCATGCTCGCGGGCCGACAAGGGGGCAGCCGAGAGAAAGGGCGAGGTGTGTAGGGGTTGCCTGACGGTAACCCCCACCCCTGGTTGGCCCGTGACCGGAGGTTGACACCCCAGACCCCCCATGGCTGGGGGCTGGGGGGGATGGGAGCCAAAAGGCCATTTTAAAGCTCTTTAGGATTTAAGACATTTTAAGACATTTTAGAAGGTTCTGGAGAGGTGGTGATGAGGGGAGGGGTATGCTCCGAGCTGGGGATAAAAGCCGGGCCTCTGAACGGGTTCGGCAGTATTCGCCAACTCAAGCCTCAGGACGCCGAAGACCGAAGACTGGACCAGCACCCTGGGACCCTCACCCGAGGCTCCTGTCAGAGCCGGGTTGGAGCGGACCAGTGGTGGAACCCCGTGGCAAGGGACCCGTGTGTAGCAGAGCCGGGGTGTGTAGGATACACCAGGAGGGAGGCTGTACCTCCCTTAGGCTATCGGGTTGAAGGGGCCGTACCCCTTCGTGTAACAGTCAGTGTCTGTTGAGTCTGTTAATAAACGCGTTGCCTCCAGCTGACGTCTCTGTGTAGTTAGTTATACACACAACATAAACATGTGTGCGCATGTGTGTCCTGCAGATATGACAACACCGCGGTTCCCCTCCTGACTCGTCTCAAGGATCTCTCTGGAGACATGGATTTGACCGTTAAAGAGCACAAAGAGCTTTCTCATGATTTTTACGAGGAGGGCGGTGCAGGTGGGTGCCTGAGTGTGGGACAGCAACAGCAATCATTCTGTCCCATTATTTTTATAATACCAGTATTTCACTTAAAATGAGACAACAGTGTTTAAAAAAATGTGGGCGTGATACCGACCTCAAAGGTGATAATTTGTAGCAGCTGCAATAAAAACTCTCAAAGCCAGAGGCTAATTGTGGAGAAGGCCTTTCTGGTCTTGTGGAATGTTCAGCAAACTGAAAATAATAAAAGGATTGAATACACGTTGATAAACACTCATAGGATAAATTTCTCTCGCAATGAACTACATTCATACCGGCGGAGGTACGGTGGTTCGGGCGTTGCGCTATAAACCCAGCGACACGGTTAACATCAGTGGTGAGTGATATTAGAACCGGTTCTCCTCTGCCTCACTTCACCAACCTGCAGTGACCAGGGTATTGAAGTAAGGACGAGAAAACATTGACTAACATGATGTGAAGAGGCCTGAAACAATTGGTTAAGAGTTTTCACATTTGTACAGTTTAATTACATTTAGACATAATTGTCATTACCACTTAAAATATCTAATTTTACACTTAAGAACAGTTTAGGATCTCCATGAAACAGAGGTAGGAGGCTGTGCTTCCCTTGTGTTGAAAGGATGAAGAGTTTTCTGATCGGCTGGAAGCATTCATTTTGTGTATTTGTTAAATAAATGAAACATCAATAAGGAACAAATGAGGGGAGAGAGATCACTAAAAGAGCGTGTCATCCAAGAGAGCATTTTATGATTCCATACAACATTCAGAATTGCTAGTGAACAAAAGCATCCCGTCTCCTTCCACATGCAGTTTAATTAACGTGGGAACAGAGTTCTGGTGTGAGTATTGTACAGTATTCAAATTTACTTATTTATTTTCCAATAGCCTTCCTGCTTTGCTTGGAGAGGTTTTACCTTCAGGCAATCAATACAATTCAGCACAACATTCATGCATGATTATTAATTGCAGAAATTAATAGGGTTGTACCATCAGCTTGGAATTTACCTTATTTTCACCCAAAACAATAATATGGGCTTGAATCATCCAATGAGTGTTAATATAGTATATAATTCGAATAAAAATCAGACTACGCGACAATAACTATATTCACTCATTTTTAAACAATAACATATAACTACAACTTGTAACGCTCACAGTACTTGTTCTCGTCGAGAGAGAACGTATTATACATGCCTCATATATAAGTACAGTGGGTGAAAATTTATAGTAAAACATATAGTTAAATTAACATTCATCAGCTAGCCATGGTCAATCCACTGCTTGATGAAGGCCTTGCCAAGTTGTCACCTCACGTGCCTATGATGTAACAATCCACCTAGCCCTACACACGAGATGATCTATTCGGTGGAAATTGATGCATTTATCCAAGCGCTCACAAACCAGAGCCTACAATATGTGTAGAAAGTCATAAAAACTATTTACAAGAATGGGACGGCAACTCTGAGATGACAGTATCAAAATACTGTTCATGCAAGACAACTCCGATAAGCGGCGCTCATCTGTGGCAGCTACAGGATCCATGAAAAAACGCCTGTTTTCTGCGATCCAATCCTACCTATTAACTGCAAACTTTCCCTTCAATGTTTGCGAAGCAGCATTCTAGTTGCGACATTTTCACGGATTATAGTTGCGTTACAAATACAGCCTAATATCTGTGGGTCAACCACATTTGTACTAAAAGACACAGAAAAAGACAAAAAGATCATGGTTATCGCACTGCACTACAAACCTGGTCACCCGAGTTTAATTCTCGCTCAAAGCCAACATTGGTGACGAATATCTTAACGGGTTCAGGACCTCCTGGGTCTACTCGGCCTCAAATGAGTACCTGTTAACATCAGCACTGGCAAGAGGAAGGCGGTCGGGCGTAGTACTGGCCAGCCACTCCCTCATGGGCCGTGCCAACCTTAATAGGTGCTCGTTAACAGCACTTATTTAAACACTATATTAAAGCCAATACGAGGGATCTATGCATCTGTGCGTTCTCGAAGCTTTTGCGTGTTAATGGCGCAGCTCGGCTGCTGCAGATGAAACCATCGCCACAGGGGGCGCCAGGGTGCACATGAACCCAGCTGCTCTCTAAGCACGCTGTGCCAACTTACCGAGACGTGCACACAGATACAAAGGCAACGATCCCCCAGATAGCCTTTCACAGACTGAAGTGGCAAGTGCTGTGAGCGAACACCCATGAAGGTCGGCACGGCAAACGACGATGTGGTTTGGACAGCACCACGCCTAGCCGCCTTTGTCTCCCCGATGTGTACACACCACATACTCATTTAATGCTGAGTTGACATGGGGGAAGCGAAGGCCAGTTTCAGATATTCGTCGCCAATGTTTGCTGTGAACAAGAATCTAATTCTGTTCACCGGGATAATCGTAGCGTAGTGGGCTAACCACTGCGCCACCACTCCCGAGAAGTCACGTATTTGAAGCGCAACTGGTGTTCGCCAATACCCACTGCACTTCAAAGACTACCCTTGCCCCAGTTATCCATACATTATTGTGAATAAGCGGGGAGGGGGGTAGTATTTGTGGAAAAGCAGAGTCACAAGCTAAATTAGTAATATCCGTGAATATTTCCTTGCCCCTTTCCCGTCATGCACTGCGCATCGTTACTCCTATTATTCGCGACTTTGCGGATACGAGGAGTCGCCTGGCAAATATATACTCTTTAACTGTGGATGATAATAAGAGTACAAACACAAATAACCCTGTGAATAAGAGGATCTGCGATATTGGTCCCCCACATTGCCGCTCATGAGAGGAAAGAGGACACGCTTAAACCAACATTATTTACTGCAACATTGGGTGATGTATTCTGGAAATTGTATTAGAGCAATAAAGGCGTAAATATAAATGGAAACATTAATAATCTCAGATTTTCTGTTGACAACCATTGTATCATCCAATGGGAATGACCTACAGGACGTGTTAGAAGAAACTAATAAAGAAGGCTGCAGCGTCGGGCTCAAGATACGAGCCAAACTAAAGTCGCGTACAATAAGTTTGTTAGACAACTGAAGATAACTGTTGGAGGGACACAACTGTGGGTTGGATTGATTTTGAAAAGCTGCACTTCATAATGAAAAGCAACAGTGTATTTAAAGAAAGTTTTTAATCAATGCATATTACATCCTTTGACATGGATTATGCGTAATGTTGAACAATAAAATGTAATAATAAATAGAATGGAAATAAAGTGCTGACTTGTATGTACAAAACAATGAGAGCTGCCACCTGTCCAGAGTTTACCTGTTTAAACAAATGCTGCTGTAAAACATTGGCGCAGAAGGCCGCATTGTAGAATGCAGTAAGGCTTAATGGACAGGTTTTTTAAAATTGTTGTATTGTCTGTACATCTGATATTTGATTTGTAAGGTGTTCAGTCTGAGACAAGGCAGTGAGTGTGTGTGCAACGAGGAGGCACCGCTGTGTCATTTTCCCCAGAGCTGCTCATGAAGATCCTGGAGTCCGTGTGCCCGGGCGGATCTGAGATCCGAGACGACAACGCCCGCGTGGTGGAGTTCAGCGTGAAAGTTCTGACAAATTACACAGGATTAGTCCCTGATCTAGGTAAGTCACTCACGTGAGGCCTATCAAGAGAAAAAACTTGTTGTTAATCGAACAATTATGAGATTATATATTTTTTTACTACATTTTAATAATCTAGGTGCTGAGCTAGCACATATATTGAAAACTTGGTGAACTTGCCAAGACAGATCAAATAGCATCACAAAAAAATGTTCCCTGTGATCTGCAAACTTTATAATTACATGAGCTCTGAACTGTTCTAAGATACACTTTGCTCATTCATTTAATGCATAACTCTGCAATCTAAAATAGCGAGGTATAAACCACAAATGCAACCAATTGAAATAACCTTTAACAAAACATTGGTTGTAATTCCTTCCAACTGGTTTTGGTTATAAATCACATTCGTTTGACTGTCAGTCACTAAATGGTGAGTTGAATGGAGTAGAGATTCTATAACCCATACTCCCTCTCAGATCGCAAGTTGTCGGAACTCGGATACATTAAGTTCATGGTGAATCTGCTGAGATCCCTTGTGGAGAAGAATCAGCTGATGGTGAGACGGACGCTTCCTGCACGAGGGGTTGCACCACACGGCCACAGAGAAGCTGGCTTAACCACATCACCAGATCAACTTGTTAGTAATGCAGAGAGAACTTTGAACATTTGAATGCAAATACTGAATGCAGGAATGCATTAAGTTAACATTAATGTGAAGCCCACTTGTTGCCAGCAGACCTCGACATTGGCGTTTAGCTCCTGAACATTTTTCCATACCCAAGAATACGATAGAATGGTAATGATACATTTAACATAGCTTAATGTTGGATTATTTATCGTTACTTGATATGATCCTTGCTTTCAATTATGTAAGTTAAAATGAGTTAATTATTATGTTATAGATACACTATTTAAGCCATGGGTGGAGAACTTTTCCTTCCTAGAAGGACTATAACTGTAAATACCTTTGACACGCCACACATGAACACTTCTGTTATTGCAAGGGGCCCTAGCAATGACAGGAGGGACAGAGCACACTAAAATTATAAACACACTGTTTCCAGGATGGAAATATTCCTTTCTTATACCAAATTATTGAGACTAAGATGCTTTCAGTGACGGAAAAATACTATTTCTAGGCCGTTTCAAGTGTCTGGCCTTCATATGGCCGTGGGCACCACGATACGAAGTCAGCGACCATATCCGACCTTTGGGCTGCAGGTTCCCTGATCTAAGGCCTAGATACACTCTATGCCTTTCCAGTGCATTCGGTAGATGCGATTCTATCACAGGCAATTAATTGCATTTCTGTCAACAAATGTGTGCACTATGCCATCGATCATGCTGTGGTTTCACGCATTAGCTGGGCTCTAAGTGTTTCATTTGGCATGATTGCAATCCAAGGGTCAACCAATGAGTGAGTGAGTTCATGACTACAGACTGCATATATTTGTTTTATCGAGTGTGTTTTGGTGCGTATGTGTAGTAGTGTAGCGGTTAGCGTGCTGCGCTATGAACCTGGTGACCTGGGTTTGTATCCCGCTCATGGCCAACACTAGTGACGATTATCTGAACTAGTCCTGGGCCTCCCCTAGGTCAACTCGGCCTCAAATGAGTACCTGGGGTGGTGTGTAAACATTGCAACGAGGGAAACAAAGGCGGATGCACGTGGTGCTAGCCATCCATCCCCTAGTGTGCCATGCCGGCCTTCATAGGTGCTCGATAACAGCACTTGCTCCAACAGTCTGTAAAGGCTATTTGGGGGATCTTTGTTTTTGCAACCATATGTGTGCATGTTTGTATGTACGCCAGGTGTGTGTCCATGTGTAACAGAGTACGTGTGTCAATGTTTGTGCATGTGTGCATGTTGTATTTCGGGAGTCAGAGCCGGGAGTCAGAGCCTTTCCCTGTACACCTTGGGGTGCGGCAGGGATGTCCTCTGTCTCCCACATTATTTAACATCTATTTTGACCGCGTAGTTCGTGAAGCCTTCAATAGCTGTACCGGGGTAATTTCCATTTGGTACAGATATAATGGGAGGCTGATCGACGCCCGGGTGCGATCAAGGGATGGCTCCCTATTGGTCAACCACGTTATGTATGCCGATGATTTGGTAATAGCTGCTCATTCAGAGGAGGAGTTGGAGACGCTGCTGCTGAGACTGGAGTGTGCCACTAAGAGGTGGGGCCTTACCATCAGCCCCACCAAAACTAAGCACCTGCCTGGGTATTTTGTACCATCGGACACTCCACCCCTACAACTCCCAATTGGTGATGGGGCAGTAGTGGAGAGAGTGGAGAGTTTCCCATACCTGGGCAGTATGCTTATGACCGGCTCCAGTTTAACAGCAGAGGTCTCACTCCGAATCAGTCGAGCGGCAATATCTTTTCATCGGTTGCGTAACGCTGTGTGGAAGCTACCTGGTCTGTCGCTCCGCACGAAGCTTCAGGTCTTCTCGGCCACAGTCATTCCCTCCCTTCTCTACGCTTGCGAAACGTGGACCCCCCTAATGGAGCATCTTTGCCGGTTGGAAACATTTAGGCTGGCCTGCCTACGATCCATCCTGGGTTTAACCAGGCTGGATTGTGTGAGGAGCTCACAAATCCTTGAAAGATCTGGGCAAAGTCCCATCGGTGAGCTCCTCCGGCAGGCAAGGCTGCGTTGGCTGGGTCATGTAGCCCGCATGCCCAGCCACCGCATGCCTTAACAGCTTTTGTTCGGCCGGATCGAGGGGGCTAAACGGGCGCGGCACGGGCTAGAGAAGAGATGGAGTGATGTGGTACAGAAGGACGTGGAGCTGAGTGGACTTGCCGATGACTGGTGCCAGCGGTGTCAAGATCGGCCTCTGTGGAGGAGGCTCGTGAAGGACGCTACTGGGCAGTTGGAGGCAGTCGCCCTCCAACAACAACGGAGGGCGGAGGAGCGACGCTCACAACAACGAGCGGAGCGCCGGGTAGCTAAAGCACAGCAAGTTGGTACAGTAGGGGGCACAGGTGGTGCATCAGCCAGTCATCTCGGTCAGTCGACCCGTGGCACCTGGGTCTGCCCCGTGACCTCCTGCCAGTGGGCGTTCGACACTTCACGTGGCCTCAAGGTGCACTTGGCCTGGCACAAGCGTTGTGGTGACGTCACCGCCACTTAGTGGCGAATGGCGGTTGTTGTATTTTTTTACCCGGTGGATGTGTGTGTATAGATTTGTGTGTTTATGTTTCAGAGTAACACACTGCCGTAGTGGTTAGCGCACTGGACAGTGAGCATGGCCACGGCTAACATCAGTGGTGAGTTAGATCTGAACTAATCTTGGGCCTCCCCGAGCTTGACTCAGATTTAATGAGTACCTGATGCAATGTGTAGGTATAAGCATTAGGGAAACAAAGGTTACCATCCGTGTTACAGGCCACCCCATCTACATATATGTGTAATGAGACGACTTCCGAGAAACGGCTTGTAGAGGGTTTCTTATTTGTCTCCTAATACTTTAATGACAGGGTCACAGAGTAACATAAGCGTTCACTGACGTATAGCTTAGCCACCCATACAGTGACATCGGCGACGTACAACTATATAGCTTGCTGACTATATAGTGATGACGGCGATGGAGACTGTATAGCTGGCTGGCTATGCAGCGACGACGACGAAGAGATGGCAGCGATGACAGCGACGACAGCCAGGACCCGAACCCCCACGACAGCCACTCCCTCATTTACCCAGCACGGTCAAGCCCCGCCCTTGGCCACGCCCCTCTTCTGGAACGCTCTCGTGTGTTCCAGGAGCTTCCAGTTTGATCTCCTCTTTGACCCCTGGCCCAGTTATGCCCCCCTCGTGGCCGCTTGCATCATGTGTCATTCTATACCGCACCCATACCCGTAGTTAGCCCCCATGGCCACCAGATGGCATACTGTCACTACATATGTATCTATAATAGAGGTTTTTTGGGTTAGATCGCGTAAATATATAAATGTGTCGTTAAAACCCACCACCACCCGACACAGCCAACTAGTAAGGGTTGTCACGTAAACAGAACATGGCAATTCGTCACTAGTGAAGTACCGTTGATGACTCTTGGACACCGTTGGTGAGGCACACGTATTTATTCCGTACAAGTAGTCACAACTGTGGACATACAATACTAGAGGGGGTATCGGCCCCCTCACCGGGCTAGCTGGGAATACACTGCTAGCTATCTCTGACCTACCTCCTAGTCCTCCACTAACGGGCTAGGGGAGGCTGTCTGGCCCGACACTGGTAAGTCGGGCTACGGTACCCGGAGTCCCAGAGCACTAGCTCTGGTTCTCGGGACCACGCCGCTGGCTTGGTCCTGCGCGGCCCTGACAAGGGCGGCGTCCCAGGGGAGTCCAGGGCTCTAGCTAGACGATCTTCGGTCTTCACTGGTTTAGCTTTAACATTCTGCCCCGAGCCCTCTGACACATCCCCCTTTATACTCCACCCCCGCTGAGGGGTGGGGCCCCGGGCTGCCTGGTGCGGACGTCGTTGAGAGCACCCCCCCCCCCCCGTGCACTCACGTAGCCCCGCCCACTGTGTTTGTTTCCCATAAGCTGCCATGCATAACGGCTCTCTCTCTAACACCCCTACATCACCCCCCCCCGCATAGCTTGCAGCCGTCCCGGCTGCCAACATACAAAAAAAACGACAATAAAAGCGCATTTACCCCCTGACCGCGCGTGTGCCTCACTATTTTTCAACATAACGCGAAGAGAACAACAACAAGAACCAGAAAACCCCAAAGGGAAAACAACCCGACGCACCCCCCCCCGAATAAATACGAATTCTGCAAAAGCAACGTATATACAAATCGCAAGGAACCCCCAACACACACACAACACAACACAATGTGCCAGGAGCACACCACCGACGCAGCGCACAGTAACCATACACGTGAAAATAAAAAAATAAAACAAAATTCTTCTTTTTGTGCATCACAAGAGTCTGCGCATTCTTGCGCGCGTCCTTGCCGCAGGCCCGTCACACGGGGCAACCCCGGATGGCGGACCATCCGGTGGCAGCTGTCCATTTCGAAGTGAGTCTGCGCTTGATGTCGCGAGACCATCGGCATCCCCTGTAGGGGTTGTTGGGCGGGAGCCCGTCATTCCTGGTGCACCTGGGGGCGGGACAGCCGGCAACACGTCAGGCGAGAGCAGCAGAGACGGACCCTTTGAGTCGGCCGACCCCCCACATGTTTGGCCACGCGTGTGTGGAGTGGGGCCTCGCACCGCAACGAAGGGTTTCAGCCTAGAGGGGTGCACAAACCACCGGCGCTTCCCCCATTTGATGCGAATGCACTGAGGCCGCAAAACCTCGACCACCTCGATGGGGCCCCGCCACGGCCGCACCAGTTTTGAGGAGGTCGCGAGTGGTACCTGGGGACAGTGCAGCCATGCCCTGTCCCCCGGCTTCCACTGTAGCACGTGCGCGCGACCCAGTCTGAGGCGCTCATTCGCTTTCTGACGCCTGTCGGAATTTAGCATGGCAGCATCCCGTGCCTCAGTCAATTTCGCAAGGTTAAATTTAACATGGTCGGCCAATTTAGTTTTTCCCAGCGGCGCGGGGATCTGCAGCTGTGCCCGAACAGGTGGGTCAGGTTCGCGGCCATACATGAGGAAGAAGGGTGAAAATCCCGTCGCAGCATGGGGGGCCAATCTGTATGCTGCCAGGACCCCTTGAATTTGCAAGTCCCAATCGGTCTGTGAGTCCGAAACCTGCTGCGACAACATAGACGTGATGGTTCGATGCAGACGCTCGACCATCCCGTCAGTTTGCGGGTGATAGGGAGAGGTACGAATTTTTTTCGTTCCCAGGAGCTCACAGACCTGTTGGAGGAGTTTGCCGGAAAAAAATTTTTCCCTGGTCGGTCAGCAGCCGCTCCGGAGCACCTTTGTCCATGACGTAACCTTGGACAAAGGCCTCCACGATGGCTGCTGCTGACTGGTTGGCCAGGGGCCAGGCCATAGGCCAGCGCGTAAAGTATTCCACCCCGGTCAACAAATATCTATTGCCCCTAGGGGTGGCGGGAAATGGCCCCAGAATATCCAGCGCGACAAGTTCGTTCACTCTGGAGACTCTGATAGACTGCAAAGGCGGGTTTGACTCCCGTGCTGGTGGTTTTCGCTGCGCACACCGAGGGCATGATGCCAACAGATCTGCGACATCCCTCGTCATGCCTGGCCAAAAAAAATCAAGCTGGAGCAAGGCGAGGGTCTTTTGGGTACCCAGGTGGAGGAGGCGCTCATGAGCAGCCCACACCACCCTACCCCGTAACCCAGAAGGGACCACCAGCCGGTGTCGATGGGATTTCTCGTCCCAATGCATCAGCAACCCCGCGTGCATTTCTCATGCGTCGGCATCACCCGTCCCCCGCCCCGCCTCCCCGGCGCGACGACGCGACGCGAGGAGGGAGGTATCCTCCATCTGGAGGCGCCCCCATTCATTAACAGGCAAACCCAGCAGGGAATCTGTTGTGCGATAGAATTTGGAAGCAATGTTTCGTCGTCGGCGGCGGCCGCCAGGACCGGAACCGGCATGTCCCCTGCTGGCTTGCAACGTCCCGACCCCAGGAGGCATGCACATTCGGAGGTGGTTGGCATGCGCGACAGAGCGTCCGCGTTGGTGTGGCGAACGCCCTTACGGTAGGTGGTTTCGAAATCAAAATACTGGAGGATCTCCAACCATCGGGACAATTGTCCCGATGGCTGTTGAACTCGCAGGGCGTACTGCAGTGCCGCATGATCTGTGCGGACGGTGAAATGCCGACCGTACAGATATGGGCGATACTGTTGGATGAAATAGACAATTGCCAACAGTTCCCTACGGGTGACACAATATCTTTGCTCCGCTGGAGACAACACCCGACTGCCGTACGCAACCACCCGTTCCACGCCGTCAACCACCTGGGAAAGCACGCCCCCAATACCCGTGTTGCTCTCATCGGTGTCGAGCAAAAATGGTTCCGAAAAATCGGGGTAAATCAAGGGAGGAGCTTTTACCAGGGCGTCCCGAAGGGAGCAGAAAGCAGCCTCCTCCTCCTGACCCCAGTGGAACCGAACCCCTTTTGATGTTAAAGCGTGTAGGGGTTTGGCAATCGTCGCAAAATCAGCGACGAACCGTCGGTAATACGATGCGAAGCCAATGAAACTCCTGACCTCTCCCACCGAGGTGGGAGTCGGCCAGGAGCTGACACACTGTGTTTTGGCGGGATCGGTAGCAATACCTGAGCGCCCCACGATGTGCCCCAAATAACGCACCGAATCGCGTAACAAATGACATTTTTGGGGTTTGAATTTCAAATTAGCAGCCCGCATCTTTAGGAAAACCGCCCGCAACCTCTGGAGTTGTTCGTCAAAAGTTTTACTAAAGACGATAACGTCATCCAAATAAATCAGGCACGACTCCCATTGCAATCCAGCCAAAACCAATTCCATCAAACGCTGGATAGTTGCCGGCGCTGAGTGTAAGCCCATCGGCAACCGGTTGAATTGGAACAGGCCGTGCGGTGTACGGAAAGCAGTTTTAGGCTTTGAATCATCGTCCAGAGGAAGCTGCCAGAATCCCGAAAGTAAATCCAGTGTGGAGAAGAATCGCGCTCCCGCCAAGGCGTCCAGCGATTCGTCCATCCGTGGGAGCGGGTATGCGTCGGCAACCGAAATTTTGCTAAGGCGCCGAAAATCAACGCAAAACCGCAACGAGCCGTCCTGCTTTTTAACCAGGACGATCGGCGCTCCCCAAGGGCTGGTGGAAGGAGAAATGATGTCGGCGGCTAACATGTCATCAATAGCCGATTTGACATGGTCCTTTTCGGTGGGACTTAACCGAAACGGATTCTGGCGTATTGGCGCGCTGTCACCCGTGTCAATATGGTGACGCAGCAGATGAGTGCAACCCAAATCGTATTTGTCCCGACTGAAAACGTCGGAAAATTCCCGCAGTAGCGTTCTATGCTGTTGGCGCTCTGAATTTGACAGGTCCGTCGATCCCGCACAAAGCGCATCGAGCCACCCTCCATCGCTGTCCGAATGTGGGTGCGGCCGGGGAGCAGTGCCGACGTGATTCGCAACAGGTTCCTCGCAGGGCACCGGTGTCGCGTGAGCAAGCACCGTCCCTTGAGGAACTACCACTGTCTGCGACCCCACATTGAGGACCGCGATGAAAGGGTCCCCGTCCCCTCTTACGACGGTCTGGGCCGGAATCAAATGAGGTCCACTAACCCCAGCCCTAGATGGTCCCAGCAGAATTCCCTGGTCCCCAATGCCCTCAGCGAAGGGCCGACGAAGTTTTAGAGGCACCAACATTTGAGCTCCCGGCGGCACACGAACTGTTTTAACGACGAACGCTGGTACTGTTACGAACGCCGTCCGAGCCGCAGTAGGGGAAGGCAGGAACGCCATGCGTCGTCCCGACGGGAGCTCAATGCATCCCTGGTCTATTAAAATACGAATCGGCATTTTGCCCAAGAAGTCCGTCCCCAGCAGGCACGGAACCGCCAGCGAGGAGGAAACAAAAATCGGGCCCGACAATTTGATATCCCCGATACAAATTTGCGATTGAATCTGTCCAATGATGCCAAGAGAGCCCCCGTTAGCAGCATAGAATGGGACGTTAACCGGCAGTAAAGGACGGCTCTGGACAGGTAGAATATTGTAAATGAGTTCGGAAATGATGGTCGCCGATGCCCCCGTATCGACCAGGATGCGTACCTCCACCCCGTCAATGTGTCCCACCACGGCCGACGACCCCGACGACGCGGCCACAACGCGATGGGCCAACATGGACCACTGCCTGGGTTCGATTTGAGTCCCCATAGTGGTGCGTGTTGGCCCGTCGCAGCGCAATGTCGGCCCCCCGTTCGTTGCGGTGTGCGAGTGTGTGACGAGTGTGTGCTTGGGCCAAACATGAGGGGTGCCGCGACTCGCCGGATTATGTTGATGGAGCTTGGGAGGAGGAGGGCCGGCGTCCTGTCGAGGCGTCGTCCCGCGCTGCCGAGGAGAGCGGCACCCCGAGGCGACATGGCCCCGGACGCCGCAGTTGAAGCAACGCGGGAGCGCCGGCGGCGATGACGGACGGTCGAAGCGGCTCGACCCATCCCGGCCCGACCGTGCTCCCGTCCCCTGCTGCCGTCGACGGTCGACGGCGTAAACCTCCTCCGCCGGGAGGGTGGCTGCAGCCACCGCACGCCCGGCCGCTGCCCTGCTGGCTTTCCGACGCTGTGACAGCAGGTTGGCGTGGAGGAGCCGCGCAGCCTGGAGGGAACTCATCTCCGTGTCCTCCTGTGCAACGACGGCGATGTCCAGGTCGTCTGCCAGCAGGAGGATTTTTTCTGTGACCATGGCGTCCACGCCGTCGTCGTCCATTCGAGGGAAGGCCGTCTTCGCCAGTGCCAGGAGACTCGTCCTGTACGCCAGGGGCGACTCCTTTGCACCCCGCTGGCGATCGTAAAACTGCTGCCTGCATTCCGCTGAAGGTCCGTAGACCCCGGCCAGCAACTGCAGCGCCATCTGTAGCGTGGAGCGCTTCTCCCTCGGCGCCGATGTAAGGGCGGCGAGTGCGTCGCTGTCGAGGAGCGCCGGCAGCGCGCAGAGAGCCTCAGCATCCGACCACCGTGCCATTTCTTGGTGGGCGAGGAAGCGTCGCTGGAAGCCGCCCCAGTCGCCCTCCGCGCCAACAAACTCTTTGAGCGGAGGCAGCCGTTGGTGCAGCACAGCGGTCGCCATGGAAGCTCGCAGGCTGCTGTCCCCGTAACTCGGCTGCGCTTCGGCGCGAACGGCAGATGGTATCGCCTGTCGCAGCCGTGATGACGCTCCCTCCGCTGGCAGTGACGCGGCAGCCCCAGCGAGAGCGATGTTGGACCCGAGGTTCAGGCCGGCCACGCCCTCAGCAGCTGTTGCGGCGATGGCGGGAGATTCAAAGTTTGAATCCGTTGAGATGGCGGGAAGGGGCATCGGACGTCGGTTCTCCTCGCCCCGTGGTGGTCCACCAGCCCCCAGCCGCGTGATGTGTTCGAGTGTGGCGGCAGCGGCGTAAAGCAGCTCCGCCAGCCTCGCGTGAGCCAGCCTCAGCCCTTCTGATGGCGGCTCCTCTTCATCCTGATGCCCCGGTAAGAATGCGTCCGGCCCCGGCTGCACGATGTCTTGTTGAGCCGTCTCGGGCTCGACAATTTCAGCGGTGTCCTCCACCTGCGGTACTCCGGCTCGAGCTGTCCGGCGCGTGTCCATGTTCGTAGTTGTTCTGACACCAGATGAAGTACCGTTGATGACTCTTGGACACCGTTGGTGAGGCACACGTATTTATTCCGTACAAGTAGTCACAACTGTGGACATACAATACTAGAGGGGGTATCGGCCCCCTCACCCGGCTAGCTGGGAATACACTGCTAGCTATCTCTGACCTACCTCCTAGTCCTCCACTAACGGGCTAGGGGAGGCTGTCTGGCCCGACACTGGTAAGTCGGGCTACGGTACCCGGAGTCCCAGAGCACTAGCTCTGGTTCTCGGGACCACGCCGCTGGCTCGGTCCTGCGCGGCCCTGACAAGGGCGGCGTCCCAGGGGAGTCCAGGGCTCTAGCTAGACGATCTTCGGTCTTCACTGGTTTAGCTTTAACATTCTGCCCCGAGCCCTCTGACACATCCCCCTTTATACTCCACCCCCGCTGAGGGGTGGGGCCCTGGGCTGCCTGGTGCGGACGTCGTTGAGAGCACCCCCCCCGTGCACTCACGTAGCCCCGCCCACTGTGTTTGTTTCCCATAAGCTGCCATGCATAACGGCTCTCTCTCTAACACCCCTACACTAGTACAGCACACCGGTGTGTTGGAGAGCCAAGCCACAACATTTACAATACATATGTATGTTGTTGAACTTCTTTTGCACCATACGTAGCCAACCATGCTAATCATGTGCTGTGCTGGCTTTCATAGTTGCCTGCAAACAGCACTTGCTGCACCAGTTTGTCAGAAGCTATATGGGGGATCTTTGACTTTGTGTGCACACATTTGTGTGTCTGTGTGTATGCTTCTCGTTTTTTCGACTTGCAGCCCCATTACCATGATCTGCAGTCCCTTTGCACTCAATTGAATTCCACTGTCGTTGAGTGTTTCAGTTAATTGTTTGCTCCGACATACTCTTTGGTTCTTTTGGTAAAGTCACGAAGGTAGAAAATAATAGATCACGACGTTTCGATCGCAACACAAGCAATCGTCATCAGGTGAGACAATCACAACAGGGAAACTGCTGAAGCAGGCGTCACCATGTGTCTTTTTGACCCTGACGGCTTGAATTTGATTCCTACTCACGACCAATACAGGTTTGATTATCTGAACTGGTCCTGGCTTTCCCCCCCTCGCCCCCGCGGTCAACTCGGCCTCAAAATGAGTACCAGGTGCGACATGTAAAGATAGCCACTGGGGAAACAAAGACGATCGGTCGTGGCTCTGGTCATCCACCTTCATGTGTGCTGCGTTGGCCTTCATAGGTGTTTGCTAACGTCACTCGCCGCAGTGCGAGTGGTGTTTGTGGGTTCTGGTTTGTACCTTCAAATACATACCTCACATTTGGTTCTGGATAAATGACATAATTGAAATATATATTTATATATTATACTAGCTTTACTACCCGGCTTCGCCCGGGACTTGGGTTCACCACGCCCGGCCGCCTTTGTCCACCCAATGGCGATGTTCACACACCACATGAGTTACTCGTTTGAGGCTGAGTCGACCTAGGGGAGGCCCAGGACCTGTTCAAATAATCATCACCGGTGGTGGCCGTGAGCGGGAATCGAACTCGGGTCGCCGGGTTTGTAGCGCAGCGCGCTAACCACTACACTACCGCTCCTCCCACACACACACGCGCGGGCGTCCATAGGTACACACACGTGCTTGCAGCAGACACACAACTTTGAGGGTGCGTACGGCAGTAACGACTGAAATAATAAAGCAATGCTGCGCGAAGAACGCCTTAGACCTGCAACACATTTGTATGGCACTTTACTCGCGGAGGTTGGGGGGCATGCGTGACATCAGCAGGCACACTGTGTTATGTTTCTGTATGCGCGGGTGACATGACAGAGATGTAACGTCACAGCTCACTTGCCGTGCAAAATATATGCATTAATTCACCCCCCCCAAAAAAATATATACAAAAGTCTATTTTAAGAATGTTTGCATGGTGTACAGTCTGGAAAGTACCCACATGGCAAATTTAAAGTTTGTTGCATGTCGGGAAGTACGCTAAACATTTTGAACAGGCACACATTCACAAATTTCCCTTTTTTATATATATACTAGCGGTTAATACTCGGCATTGCCCGGGTGAAAAAGGCAGACACACACATGGACTTACACACAGACATGGACCCACAAATAGAAACCCATCGACTTACACGCACGCAAACACATATGGACTCACACACACAGACATCGACTTTAGGGACACACATGTAATTACACACAAATCGACTCACACGCACACACATAGACTCAACAACAATAACCGCCATTCACCACTAAGTGGCGTTGACGTTACCACGACGCTTGTGGCAGGCTATGCGCACCTTGAGGCCACGTGAAGTGTCAAACGCCCGCTGGCAGGTCACGGGGCAGAGCCAGGTGCCACGGGTCGACTGAGATGACTGGCTGATGCACCACCTATGCCCTCTACCGTGCTAACTTGCTGTGCTTCAGCCACCCAGCGCTCCGCTTGTTGTTCTGACCGTCGCTCCTCCGCCCTCTGTTGTTGGAGGGCAACTGCCTCCAACTGGCCAGTAGCGACTTTCACGAGGCTCGTCCACAGAGGCCGATCTTGACACCGCTGGTACCAGTCATCGACAAGTCCACTCAGCTGCACATCGTCCTGTACCACATCACTCCATCTCTTCTCTAGCCTGTGCCGCGCCCGTTTAGCCCCCTCGATCCGGCAGAACAAAAGGTGTTTAGGCATGCGGTAGCTGGGCATGCGGGCTACAGTGAGGGAAAAAAGTATTTGATCCCCTGCTGATTTTGTACGTTTACCCACTGACAACGAAATGATCAGTCTATAATTTTAATGGTAGGTTTATTTGAACAATGAGGGGAAGAATAACAACAACAAAATCCAAAAAACGCATGTAAAGTTTTTTTTATAAATTGATTTGCATTTTAATGAGGAAAATAAGTATTTGACCCCTCTGCAAAACATGACTTAAGGCTGGCTAGGCCACTCCAGGACCTTAATGTGCTTCTTCTTGAGCCACTCCTTTGTTGCCTTGGCCGTGTGTTTTGGGTCATTGTCATGCTGGAATACCCATCCACGACCCATTTTCAATGCCCTGGCTGAGGGAAGGAGGTTTTCACCCAAGATTTGACGGTACATGGCCCCGTCCATCCCTTTGATGCGGTGAAGTTGTCCTGTCCCCTTGGCAGAAAAACACCCCCAAAGCATAATGTTTCCACCTCCATTTTTGACGGTGGGGATGGTGTTCTTGGGGTCATAGGCAGCATTCCTCCTCCTCCAAACACGGCGAGTTGAGTTGATGCCCAAGAGCTCCATTTTGGTCTCATCTGACCACAACACTTTCACCCAGTTGTCTTCTGAATCATTCAGATGTTCATTGGCAAACTTCAGACGGGCATGTATATGTGCTCTCTTGAGCAGGGGGACCTTGCGGGCGCTGCAGGATTTCAGTCCTTCACGGCGTAGTGTGTTACCAACTGCTTTCTTGGTGACTATGGTCCCAGCTGCCTTGAGATCATTGACAAGATCCTCCCGTGTAGAGTCTGGGCTGATTCCTCACCGTTCTCATGATCATTGCAACTCCACGAGGTGAGATCTTGCATGGAGCCCCAGGCCGAGGGAGATTGACAGTTCGTTTGTGTTTCTTCCATTTGCGAATAATCGCACCAACTGTTGTCACCTTCTCACCAAGCTGCTTGGCGATGGTCTTGTAGCCCATTCCAGCCTTGTGTAGGTCTACAATCTTGTCCCTGACATCCTTGGAGAGCTCGTTGGTCTTGGCCATGGTGGAGAGTTTGGAATCTGATTGATTGATTTCTTCTGTGAACAGGTGTCTTTTATACAGGTAACAAGCTGAGATTAGGATCACTCCCTTTAAGAGTGTGCTCGTTACCTGTATAAAAGACACCTGGGAGCGAGAAATCTTTCTGATTGAGAGGGGGTCAAATACGTATTTCCCTCATTAAAATGCAAATCAATTTATAACATTTTTGACATGCGTTTTTCTGGATTTTGTTGTTGTTATTCTGTCTCTCACTGTTCAAATAAACCTACCATTAAAATTATAGACTGATAATTTCTTTGTCAGTGGGCAAACGTACAAAATCAGCAGGGGATCAAATACTTTTTTCCCTCACTGTACATGGCCCAGTCAACGCAGCCTTGCCTGGTGTAGGAGGTCACCAATGGGACTTTGTCCAGATCTTTAAAGGATTTGTGAGCTCATCAGACAATCCAGCCTGGTTAAACCCAGGATGGATCGTAGGCAGGTCAGCCTAAATGTTTGTAACCGGCGAAGATGTTGCATTCGGGGGGTCCAAGTTTTGCAAGTGTAGAGAAGGGAGGGAATGACCGTGAGTGAGAAGACGTGGAGCTTAGTGCGGAGCGAGAGACCAGGTAGCTTCCACAGAGTGTTACGCAGCCGATGAAAAGATAATGCCGCTCGACTGATTCGGAGTGAGACCTCTGGTGTTAAACCGGAGCCGGTCATAAGCACACTGGGCAGGTATGGGAAACTCTGCACTCTTTCCACAACTGGCCCATCACCAATTGTGAGTTGTGGGGGTGGATTGTCCGATGGTACAAAATACCCAGGCAGGTGCTTAGTTTTGGTGGGGCTGATGGTAAGGCCCCACCTCTTAGTGGCAAGCTCCAGGTTCAGCAGCAGCGCGTCCAACTCCTCTTCTGAGTGACCATTAATTACCAGATCATCGGCATACATAACGTGGTTGACCAATATGGGGAGCCATCCCTTGACCGTACCCGGGCATCGATCAGCCTCCCATTGTATCTGCACCAGATGTGAATTTTTCCGGTAGAGGCATTGAAGGCTTAACGAACTGCGTGGTCAAAATATATGTAAAAGAATATCAGAGGCAGAGGACATCCCTGTCGCACCCCAAGGTGTAGATGGAATGGCTCTGACTCACAGCCACGTAGTTTGACGTGGGGCCGCTCACCATCATGAAGGTCCTTAAGGATCATGAGCAGAGGGTCAGGGACTCCGAAAGCACGAAGAGCAACCCTGAGCCCAGGCCTACTGATGGTATCATAGGCCTTGAGCAGGTCAATAAAGCACAAACATGGATTCACACGCACACATGGACCAAAAAACACAGAAAGAAATGTACTTACACCGACATGGAGCGACGCATACACAGCGACTAACACAAACGCACACCGACTGACACAAACACATCGACTCTGACACAGACTCACACACACACATTGACGCACACACACAGATACGTGGACTTACACACACACATGGCGCAGACATGCACATCGACCCACACACACACATGGACTTAGACGCAGGCATTATTATTGTGAAAAGAAGTAACTGAATTATAAAAAGAGTAATTTTCAACACACGCACACCACACACACACATGGACTTACGCACACACACATAGACGGTATGCACTATCACTACAGCAATGCATACCGACTGGTGGTACCTGCTTTTACTGCAGCAGTGCATACGGACTGTGGTGGTACCTGCTTGAACTACAGCAGTGCAAACCGACTGTGGTGGTTTGTGGTATCACTTACAGTAGTGCCTAGTGATTGGTGTAACCTGCTATCACAAAGGCAGTGTATACTGACAGTGGTGGTAGCTGGTATCACAAGAGGAGTGCATACTGACTGTGGTGGTCGCTGCTATGATAACAGCAGTGCATACTGTGGTGGTACATGGTTTAACAACAGCAGTGCATACTGAATGTGCTGGTACCTGGTATGATTACAGCAATGCATATTATGGTGGTACCTGCTTTCCCTGCAGCAGTGCATGCATACTGTCGTGGTAGCTGGTATGATTACAGCAGTGCATACAATGGTGGTACCTGCTTTAGCTACTGCAGTGCATACGCACTTTGGTACCTGCTTTCACTACAGCAGTGCATAGTGACTGTGGTGGTCCGTGCTATTATTACAGCAGTGCATAGTGTGGTGGTACCTGCTTTCCCTGCAGCAGTGCATGCATACTGTGGTGTAAGCTGCTATGATGACAGTAGGGCAAGCGACAGTGGTGGTACCTGCTATGAGTACAGTATTACATGCTGACTCTAGCAGTATTGTCGACTCTACAGTAGTACATGCTGACTATAGCAGTATTTATCGACTTTCGATTTAAAGCTTTCGTGACTGCAGGGATTCATCTTCTTGGTTCTTTCGGTAAAGTCACGTAGAAGGGAAGTAATAAAATAATAAAAATAAAACATAATAAAACAATTCTCACGACGTTTCGGCCACAACGCAAGCAGCCATCCTCAGGCGAAGAATGAAACACCCCAAGCTTGGAGCGTATATTTAAGCTGGGTTAGAGGGGGGGGAGGATTTTGTTTAGGCGCTCTTCTTCCCACCTCCCCCCCCTCTAACCCAGCTTAAATATACGCTCCAAGCTTGGGGTGTTTCATTCTTCGCCTGAGGATGGCTGCTTGCGTTGTGGCCGAAACGTCGTGAGAATTGTTTTATTATGTTTTATTTTTATTATTTTATTACTTCCCTTCTACGTGACTTTACCGAAAGAACCAAGAAGATATTTATCGACTCTACAGTAGTACATGCTGACTCTACAGCAGTATATTTGGTGACTGTATAGCACAAAGTACTCACGTGACAGAGTGCCGTGGTGTGGCCATGAGCTCGACCGAACGCGCATCACTTGGCAGGGTCCGCCCCCCTTCACGCAATTGTCATCGGTTGGTATGGTCGAGCTCGCGCAATAAGAGAATCATTAAAATAAGAATGGCACTAAATCGCTAATTAAAGTAATTTAAAGTTGACGGATGGGAAAACGGAATAGCCTATTCCCACCGCGGGGCTTGTACGAAAATCCCACCATCCGAAAGTCAAATCCCCCGCAAGCGCTTGCGGAGACTTTTATAGATAAGAAAGAAAAATAATAGATTGTACTGATTGATCCTTATGTTCAACACTTCAACATGAACTGCCATAATTCCGTTATCAAGTTGCACATGATTAACCCAGACCTCGTGGCTTTACATCTTGGTAAGTGATTGTTGATAATAACATGCGAAGTGGCCATATTTAAATATCTTATGACCCTGTGCTGCACTGTCATGTATTGGTACGTGAGGTCACCTTTCATAAAAGTTACAATGTGATTGCATGATATGTGTGTCCACATGTGCGGTCATTATTGTGTGTTTTAATGTTTTAATGCCAAGACTTATTGTATATATTTCCTCTTTGCTCTAGGATTTTTCCTGGAATGTTTGGCAGATTTATTGTGTTTTGCCACATGGCTCATTCTCGGGCCACACAGATAATATAGTTTAGCCATTCCCACATAGGGTAAATAAGACAAGCTTCATGAAGAATTGTTGTTTGTGTTTCCTAAGTTCTCGCACTGGTGGTGAATGGTAGATGGCTTGACTATTGTTTTCTACCCTAGCCATGCAATGAGTACCATATAGATATACAAGGAAATGTGGTATTAAAAAATAGGCAGTATCACATTAAAATGTTCATTCTTGGAAATGGCAAACATACAACAATCCCTGTCGGCTCAATAAAATAAGTACCACTTTGTAGAAAATCAACAGTGCATGTCACTTGGAGAGATTGAGCCTTCTCTCGCCTTCGAGTGGAATTTTCACCACTGGCTCAGAGCTACCAATAGATATGAGCACGATACAAAGCTTGTTTGAGCATGGAAACACTTGAAACAATGTCTACAGTTGCCATGAATATTCGCATTAACTTAATTATATAGCACTCTATTGCATGTTTTTTATTAACTACTGATGTGTATACATTATGTATTTTATAAGTAGTCTTTAAAGGATTTTGTAGCCTCAAACTGTTTGTCACCTTTGCCGATTGGTTGGCTCGGGCTCGTCACGTGCATGATTCCCATGAGCAGGCACGCGGATGCTCATGAGCAGCATTTCTCTCGTAGCATGACTGAGTAGGCCCAGCGCAATTCGTTATCGGACGAGAACCTTCAACGCGGAGATTGAAATCACTGTATATACAGAGCCGAGATCACAAGCACAAAAACTCAAGTTCAAACTCAAGTTTAATCAAATACAATTGATGCGGAATTGAACAACAATACCTGCCATTGGCCACTAAGTGGCGGTGACGTCACCATGGCACCTGTGCCAGGCCAGGTGCACTTTGAAGCTACGTGAAGTGTCGAAGGCTCGCTTACAGGAGGTCGTGGGATAGACCCAAGTGCCATGGGTTGACTGAGATGGCTGGCAGATGCACCAGCTGTGGCCCCTACTGTGCCAACTTGCTGCATTTTAGTTGCCCGGTGCTCCGCTTGTTGTAAGCGTCGCTCCTCTGCTCGTCGTTGTTGTTGGAGGGCGACTGTCTCCTGACCAGTAAACGTCCTTCACGAGCCTCCTCCATAGAGGCCAATCTTGACACTGCTGGTACCAGTGTTCGCCAAGTTCACTCACATCCTCCCAAACCACATTAGTCCATATCTTGTGAAGCCCTTATCGTGCCCATTAAGCCCACTCTATCCGGCCAAACGGAAGCTAAGGCATGCTGTGGCTGGGCATGTGGGCGACAGGAGCCAAAATAGGAGCCAAAATAGGTGACAAAGCCTTTGCCATTGCAGCACCAACGTTTTGGAACAACCTTGTTTCCCCACTTCTTCCTTCAAAAATATTCTCAAGTAGAAGATTAGTGTTGGATACAGCCACATTTGCAAATGTGATTTGTAAATTTAATCCTAAGCAATGTATTGAGTGTTTTAATGTACAATTTTTATTAAAGGACTGTGTGTTGTCTTGTTGTGGTGTTGTATCCTAGCCTTCTTCCAAGGTTGATATATAATGAATGAAAACACACCAAAAAGCAGCAAACTGCAAAACACCAGGTGTTGTTAAGTAATGAACGGGAGGAGGGCTAGGATGGCAGAATTTGCAACCTTGCTTCAAGGAAAGATAAGGCCTGATGAACGGGCACGTCACCCGTGCAAGGGCAGAGACAGTGGGAGAGTCAGCCAGACATAGATTAAGGCAAAAAGCCCAATCATCTATGACCTCAGCACATGGGCGAATAATGGGGCAGTGTCGACTCGAAGGCAATGGAAGGAAGCAGAGGCGCCTTTGTCTGGATCACGGCCACAGAAGGCCGGGGGTCATCACTGATTGTGTGTTTAGGGATTTCGAGCTAATTGGAACACGTGCACACAGGGAGGAGAAATACGCCTTGTTCTCCTGCAGCTGAGGGAGCCAAGATAAACCCAGCTCAAGGCTGTGTACACAGGGGAGGGAGCTGATTAACAACCCTGCACGTCTGAACGTGAGGGGGCTTTTGTCCTGAAATTAATAACACTCCCAGAGCAGAAGGTTGGATGACCACAGTGAAGGGTGTTGTGCGTCTCTCAAGGCTGCAGGCTCAGCTGAACAGCGAGGCTGCGGGGGTCACCAGAAGTTCGTGTTCGCCTAAGTTAAGACAAAAAGCTCAATTATTCTGTATTGCTATTAAAGTCACGTTAAAGTCGGAATTTAACAACAGGGTAGGTTAAAGTTATTGATATGAAACGTTATTTCCATACTTTAATACTTTATATACAACTCGACCCGAAGCATAACGGGATGAATCACCACCAGGTCGAATATAAAATACATAATAAAAGAGCGATGTTAAACCCAGGGTCGGAGAGAAGGGAGATCCCGGCCGTCTTTGTATCCCCGCAGCGCGGGATAGGAGTGTATACGCTCGGGGAAACACCTCCACTTGAGTCAAGCACCACGATGGGAAATGACAGACCTTAGGTTACATACAGAATCATAACTGTGAAATGGTAAGGGACAAATGTTAAAACTTTTACCCATTTCTTTGTGCGTCAGTGAGGGTCGGAGGGAGTGTGCCCCTCCCTCCAGGTGGTGCAACACGGACAAGATGCCTATGAGACGATTTGTAACGTCTGTGTTTTGGTTCATGAAGAAGGCCAACCAAGAGATAATATCGCACCCAGACAGAGAGACGACCTCGAGGCAATTTGTAACACCTGATTGTTTGCTCGTGGATTTTATGGAGGGAATATGACAACGGAATATACCGTGGGTGATGTACACAAGGACATACGGACGTACGGACACACATGGACACACCTACCTACGGACGGATCCTGACACAGTAAATCAAAAGAAACCCCGCCTTGTGGGC
The DNA here is from genome assembly GCF_965212315.1 of Lampetra planeri. Classification (NCBI taxonomy): domain Eukaryota; kingdom Metazoa; phylum Chordata; class Hyperoartia; order Petromyzontiformes; family Petromyzontidae; genus Lampetra; species Lampetra planeri. Next base: position 2,596,109 of record NC_136133.1, on the reverse strand, counting down.
AGGGTCCAAAGGGATTTTTCGGCATAAAAGAAAGGACCCTGAGCATTGGAAACCAGTTCGACCAGCGGGTCGGCTCAGGAGTTCGACCAGCGGGTCGGCTCAGGAGTGCGACCAGAGGGTCGACTCAGGAGCGAGCTGCGACCAGCAGGTCGGCTCGACTCATCTTCAGCTCGACCGGGAGGGTCGACTCAGGAGCGAGCTGCGACCAGCGGGTCGGCTCGACTCTTCAGCTCGTCTGGGACTCAGCCGAGTTCAGCCGGCTCTCGGGGCTCGACTCAAGCGGCTCCCCATCTCCTCTGCAGGCGGGCAAGACCCGCTTGACAGCTCAACTCGGCCTGCGTGGGTCAACCTCTGCCGAGTCGGAGGTCTCTGCTGCCGCCAGAATCGCGGTTTGGCGACGAGGCGACGACCCAACACTGCACGCTGCGAGCGAGCTGTGGGCGCCACCTACCGACCAGGTTCCGAGCTGCGACAGCGTATCAACGGGCAAACCAATTCACCACGGTGACAGGGGAGCGACTGATACGTATGACGCGCACCGCCCCCTCACCACACGACCACCAGGCGTCTGTTTGACATAAAGAACCGACTCCGAAACTGACTATTCAAGACAACTCTTACCACTCAAAAACACTCGAGACCGAGTGATGGCCATCCGTCGTTTATAAGTGTATTCGTAATTTTATCTTTAATATTTAGTGGGCTGTACTCTTAATCGCATAAATTCCCAACAGATCCATCAATACGAATTGATTCTTGGCACCTCCTTCCGCCGAGCCACGCTCACGTGGGGAGTGGTGGCCCACCAGATCCTTCTCAGGTGATCTGGTCCCCAATTAGTAAACTTGATAAGATAACGATCTTCGGAAAAGGAGCACCGTCGCAGGCCCTTACTCCGAGCCATTCTGTTGTCAGATAACCTGCCGATGTATCTGTTGAGATTGGTGCCTTTAAGAATAATAACTGTTTTTGATTGTGTTTTTTATCGCCGTATAATCTTTCAAGTATCTTTCAGTCATAATCGCCGCACGTACTCGCATCCTCTACAGAATATTCAACTGTCCCGTGACCCAAGGTGCTAACAACGTGATAAGGGTTGCGTATGATCAATAAGGAGGGCGGTACTGCATGAATAATATTGAGTAATCATTCATTAACGTTAAGGTTTTTCTTAGCATAGTATTTGCATGTTTTAACGACTCTCTCTCACTAACAACCATCGCGTTATGCGGGATCCATGTGCCGTTGTCAAGTGAAATCAGACAATCATTGATGATACTGTATTGATGCCGTGTTGACGTTCCGGGATTGAGAGTTCGCATACTATATCATAGTTGAGGTTGAATTAGTAATAAATTGATTAATACAGAAGTGGTTGTGTGATTCTTTCCTGAAATCTATGCATAAGATCTGCTTCTGCGTTGAGATCTGAACTTGGTGACCTTAATAAACACACTAATACATACTCAGTAAATGTTAAAGCGATAACGGGGTGAACCGGGGACCTAAAATATAAGCGAGAATGAGACGAACCTAGACAACGATGCCGAGTTAATCTAAGTTAATCTTGCATACTTACACCACACCTGCATAACTGCATACGATTAATTGCCTTATTCCGATCGATAACCCACCCTCGTCACCGAGGCGGGGTCTGGTTATCATAACGACTTGCATTATCATAATTACACCCACTCGCATAATTACTACGAGTACCTCTCGAATTGGCATAATTAACATACCTCCGGATAATTACACATTTGACCAAATTTCATTTGATTATTATTATTTTCACTGAATATTCATAACCCACATATACAACATAATAATTTCACCCACGCACGCATACAACACATCAAAATTTTGATAACCAACATATACAACAGTGGTCTCGGACTATTTTTGCTGTTGCTGTTGTACTGCCTATCCAAAGCTTTGGAATTCATGCAATTTAAATGTATATACTTTATTTATTCATGGTGGTAAGATGTAATCTTCCTCGCCTGGTATGCAGGAGGTCGGGATTTCGATCCTGACCCTGACGCCTGCTGTATATTTGGAGTTTGCGTGTTCTCCCCGTGGTCGGGTGGATTTTTTTCTCCGGGTTTTCCGGTTTTTGCCTTCATATTTTGAAACGTGCGTTTAGACTATATAGATGATTTTGCTGCTATAAATGTCCAAATGATAAGCCACCTTGTTGAGGTATCATTTGTGGCCAGGTCGCTTTTGAAAAATAAGTTAATACCTCAGTGGGCTTTGTCTGGTAGGATGGGGATGGTTTAGTTTTGTGTTTGGGTGATTTGTTTACCTTTCTTGTACTTTGCACTCCTATCGTGTTTTTGTAGTGTTTGTTGTAACGTTCTTATCCGCCTCGACTGGTCATCTGTCAAAATAGCTTCATAGCTCATCGGATTCCTCCAGTATAAATATTCTGATTCTGAAACGCTCGTTGGATGAGGCCTCCAGCACGACCTGTAACACACACACGCAGCTTGTAGCACACGCACACCACCTGTGCCGTACTGCACACACTGCAGTACACCGCACACTAAAGCTGTACAAGTCACAGTACACCACACGCTACAGTACAACACGCTACCAAACACTATACAGTAAGCCACACCAGACTCTACCGCACACTACTGTACACAATACAATACATTAAAACAACAATACACACGCACACAGATACACAGTATAAATACACAGACAATACTAATATACAGACGCACGTGTTGGCTCGCACGCAAAAATAACTCGCGCCAAAAAAAAATAATTGAACAATCACATGATCACACTCGTGTAATACACACATGAGCCCCTTTGCCCATAGAACATGTGTAGACAACTTACATTTATCGTCATGTTAAAAGCGGCGGAGCAGTTTTCTTCCCGCCGTTGTTGGACAGTGAGGCGGAGCTTTGGTGCGAATCAGAGTGAGCCGTGCTTTGTAGCTGTTGTTCATTATTATTAAAGAGCGTCATTGTTAAAATAACATCCTGAGTACGATCATCTTTGACTACACAAGTTTGTCAGGTGCCGAATTAGGAAATAGACTACACATGTATTCCACTTCCAGGTGAAGTGACTATTATTGATCCAGCGACACTCGTTTCCTCTGAAGTGGGGGGACCCCCATCACAGACAAGAAAACGCCCTCTTAGCCATGACTTGTCCACACTAATGTGATGGCCTCTTGATCTTAAATATTTAGGTCAGACTATAAAATATCTACATGTAAATGTTGACTGCTGTAGACATTTTTTCAGGCGACAAAATTATCATTCTCCATGTAATTGTTTTAGGAAAGACGGAGCATTATCACATGGGCAGTCGGTGTTCTGCTCAACATAAGTGGATATCCAGACCTCAAGTCGTGCTTCAGACAGGAGCAGGCCACAGCGATGCTGGTGTCTGTGGCTAAAGCCCCCATCAAGACGAGCAGAATCGCCTGCATCGAGATGCTCGCTCGCATCGTCAGCGAGGAGGACACGGACCTGCTGAACAGCAACGCAGGTACCCATGTGGATGAAGACGCACGTTTTGTCTCCGCTGTCTCTTCAGTGCCACTGCTCTGCAGGCCACGAGGATTCCTCAGCAGGAGAAGCTAAACTGACATGTTTTCTGTAAGTGGAGGTGGATGTTTTTACCTCAGTTCACTTTGAAATTAAAACAATCTTGTTGAACTTTGTTGATGCCTCTAGTGGTTTTTTCAGTCACGAACTTGAAAATATTTATTTCCATATATCAAATGTAAATAAAGGTACTTAGTGCATTTCTAATATAATCAAATATGACACTATAGTGTGTATTTCTTCCTTTTCCTGAGTGTTTTACTGTAGCGAACACTAATATATTATTGTGTTCATATATGAGTATCCTTTTACGGTTACATGAGCTGCTTATTGATTTAACAGTTCACGACTTTTGAACTAAATGAACTCGCACGATTATATCAGCAATACAGGTAACAATGTAAACATGGTGTGTGCTTGTATAGTGTAATAAACACGTGTGCCATCACAGATACAGTGAGCGGGTTGATTGACGCAGTGAATAAACCCACGTACAAGATGTACACTCCAATAGAGGATGTCCGCTACGTAACAAGTGTCCTCTACCAGACCCTGGCCGTCCTGAGCACCATCCCTGGCATCCGCTTGAAGGCAAGTGAACGATCAGCATCCGTTTACACTGCTCTCTACTAGCAGAGTCAATCACGTCGGTATGAGAAATCTTACCGTGAAATAGTCATACCTCGGTTAACAAAATCCTCTGGGAACGAAGTTGGTCTTGTGACATCACCCCCATTTGCTCCCTCCGTGTCTCGTGACGTTATCACAGCGTCCCCCCAATCTCGCGTGACAGCATTACTTCTCTCGTCACCTCCGCAGCGTCTCTTGAAGTCATCAACCCCTCTTCTCCACATCACCCCAATCCTGCGTTATGTAATCACTCCCTTCCACCTCACCCCAATTTAGCATGGCGTCATCAACCCTCTCCAACTCACCAATAAAGTGTGACGTCACCACCCTCTCCCCCATATTGCGTGACGTCATCAACATATTGTACTCACCACTCGTGTTTCATGTCATCACTCTCTCCTACACCTCACTAATGTCGCGTGACGTCATAACCCGCCCCCTCTCCTCACCACTCCGGTGTCTCATGATGTCACCTCACCAACTCACCCAAATCTCGCGTGATGCCATCACCCTTCTGCTGCAGCTCACCAGTGTTGTGTGACGCCAACACCCCTCCCTGCTTTTCAACGTCTACGTCTCGTGACGTCATCAAGCCCTTCTCACATCATGCTAATCTCATCCCGTTCCTCTTCTGAACACCCCAGTGTATCTGACATCATGAATCCCTCTCCTCCACCTCACCCCAATCTCGTGTGATGTCATCCGGTGCGTTACAGACAAACACAAACAAGCGTATGATTAATATACATTGTTGAGCTCACAGATAATTAAAAAGCTATAAATGGATGTAACATGGTTATGGTAAGAAAACAGATAGCACAGGGCACCCAATCCCTGCGAGTTAGCCTAATATTTTGAGGACGCAGCGTAGGGCCGTGTGTCGAGTGCAGAGAAGAGAAGACTGTCGCGTCTCTCCCCATGTAGACCTACGAGGCGGGCGCCGTCCCCGTTGTGAGCCGCGTCGCTCAGAAATGCGAGGACGCGGCGGCCGAGATCCACGCGACGCGGATCCTGCAGCACGTGGCCCAGGACGGCGAGATCCTCAAGATCATCCGTGGAGGTCGGCAGACGCGGCCACGATTCACTGCACTCACGCACATCATCCGCGAGCGGCGTTCACGTCGGGCCGAGTTTAAAATCATCGTGTCCAGCTCCTTCGTTATCGTCAGCTCCACAGTTTTATCCGAGTCACTGCTTGCATCTTCTCTTGTGCTTGTCATCCGCATCTTGAGTTGCCTTCGTCTCTTTCTCTATTTGCCACAACCATCATCATGCTGTGTGATTCAGCCCCTGTTAACCCCAGTGACTGAGACCAGCATCGGCACTCTTGGTCACAATCCCGTGTTATATTTAAAAGCTGTCAAAACCCGGATACGCCTGCTTGCATTCTCACTGGCTCCGTCAGTAAGGTGTGAGGTGGTGCGTGCTAGCTCAGCCCATTTGTATGTAATGAGAGTGAGCCATGAGTTGTACGTCCATTTACATTTGGTTCTACAATGAGTACAAGTCACTTGCCATGTTTCCCTCCCCTCATTGCTATGGCACCCATGTGCGTGTGATGTCCCGCAGGAGAGGACCCGAAGCCCAGGCCACTCACGAGGTTCAAGAGAGCGGCCGTGTCGATGGTGCAAAGTGCAGGCCAGGTGAGGGAGCGTAAAACAGCACTGTGGATTCTCAAGACATCATGAGCTAGGTATGGGGAGTTAAAGTAGAGCTCTCAATTCTCACGACATCATGGGCCAGGTGAGGGCAATAAAAGTAACACCTAGGATGGTGCAGTAGCTGAGCACTGTGTTGCCGAGTAAGAGAAACCGAGTCCTATCCTGAGGTGTGACCATTACTTTCCAAAACAGACAGGCCCAAGTACACACCACAAGGCCAACAACCACATTGAGTAGGCGCCAGATCACAGTCGCTTTTGCAGACAACTTTGTTGCCAGTGATGAAGTCTAAATGAGCTGATTGATGTTTCACTGCAGTGCCTCAAAGGAGACGCTGAGAAAAATGAACTAAAGCATCTTGCCAACAAGAATCTAAAGTTGTCTCCAGGTAAAAAATAAGCATAAATATATATAAAAATGTTTTTTTAAGTTTCCCGAGTTATTCTGCTTTGGTAAGTTACTTCAAAGCGATGTTTTGGTAATCACAGTATTGAGCTGGATTAATCGTTGAGTGTAACTTGTTTGATTTTTATGTTTTTAAATTGTATATTAATTGCCCTTTGAAATAACTGAAGATTAATACGTGTTTATTTTCTTGAAATAACAGATGGGAAGAGACAACTCCTCAAGCTTGGAAATGGTAATAATTGCCTTCTGCAAAATATTGAGCAAAGCTTAGCTTGGTAAAGTGTGAATTACACAGCGTTGTTAGTTAATAGCCCCGTTAAAAGACACAAGTCAAAACACAAACGGACTTATCACTGGATAGATATGTACCTATGCTGTGTGTCCCAGTTTGTCTACGCAGAGGTTATACATTTCATGAGTGAGTAAAACATCATTTTAAGTTAGATGTGCTGTAGTAATGTCACTGCTCAATTTCGACCTTACATTTTAACACCTTACTGCAGTGTGCCAAAACAACGCTTAAAATTTTTTTTTTCTCCATGAAGTATGCATATCAGCATACATATAGATTTTGGGGTACGTCTTGTAAAATATTGACATTGATAAACAAAATGGAACAACTAAATTACGTGCAAGAATGACACTGATAACACTGTGAAACAAAAAGAGGAACACATGGATTAGAGAACATACACAAGTAAAAAAATTAAGTGGTATAGGGTAGGGCATGCCATTATTTATTATAAGAGATGACGGCTGGTGGTCGAGATGGACTAAAGGGTGAAAGCCAAAAGCTGGGAACATGCCCAGAGTGTGCAGCCGAGGTACCTCTCTACAAGGCGTCTTTGGGTTGCAATACACATCTCTAAGATCAAAGCAACCTCCACTTTCTGCTCCGCCTCCTCCCCTCCCCTTCTCTCTCCCCCCCTATTTCCGAGGCCTGAATAACCTCGTGCCACAGCAGATCTCTCGCCTACTTCAGCAGTTTATCTTGCTGTGGTTGTCCCACCTGATGACTATTGCTTGTGTTGCGATTGAAACATCGTGATCTATTATTTTTCTACCTACGTGACTTTACCGAAAGAACCAAAGAGTAATAACTCAAGTATTGGCATCGTAATGTGTACATATGTAGTGCCTGAAATACGCACCACACGCGGGTGTGGGTGTACGCGCACACAGAGTACAGTGGGAGCAAACGATGTCGAGGTTGTTATTGTCGCTAGGCGTGAGGAGAAGGCCAGAGACGGGTAGGGGGCGATTAAGGACGCAGGGCGCTGATTGGCTGGGAGTTGTTATTGTCCAAATGTGATGCCACGCTGTCTGAGGACAGTAACAGGTGGTAGGGGGTGATTAAAGACGCAGGGCGCTGATTGGCCGGAAGTTGTTGTTGTCGCTAAGTGGCGCCGCATTGTCTGGCAAAACATGCAGGTGCCAGCGGGGGCTAGGGGGCGACGGGCGTCGCGGGAGATGCCACCGATTAATTGGAGTTTAATTAGCTTGGGGATAAAGAGAGGGGGGTTTTGAAGCAGACGGGAGTTCGCGCCTGGGAGAAGGATGTTCGAGCTGAAGCAGCGGAGCCAGAAGCAGTGCAGAAGTATAGGTATCAGTGGAGAGGTATAAGGTAGCAAGGGAAAAGCCAGCAGAAGCGGCTGGAGTGTGACGGCGAAGCCAGCGGAATGCGGCTGGAGTGTGACGGCGAAGCCAGCGGAAAGCGGCTGGAGTGTGACGGCGAAGCCAGCAGAAAGCAGCTGGAGAGTGGCGGAGAAGCCGATAGTGATACGGCTGAGTGTGACGGGACAGCCGATAAAGAGCGGCTGAACTGTGACGGAAAGAGTAGAGAGGAGAGTCGACGGAGGAGAGACGCGGAGCGAGCGAGGCCGGTGGAACGCGGCGAGCGAGCGGAGAGCGCACGGGAAGAATGTTGATTGGTGTTAGCTGGAAGAATGTTGATCGGTATTAGCGAAATAAAGTGAGAGAGAAAAGCAAGAAGCTGTCTTGTCAAATCGAGCACTACACATACATGTTGAGTAACTTAGTTTTTTTACAAAAAATATATCGTGATTACTGGCACTGAATTATGCATTGCTTTTACTGTAGCTTCGTGATTATAACTTTTATTTGTTTTTACCTTAAACGTTCAAAGTCTAAAATGCCATCTTCTTATAAAATATAGTATAATTTTTGCCCTGTTTGTTAGTACTGTATAATAGGCGTTTATAAAAGGATGTATTTTATTATCCATTTGATACATTTCCCAACTTGACAATTCATAAAAACTGCACTTAATAGAATAAAATTGTGAAAAGTGACACTCATTATGGGAGTTTTAACAAATAAACTCTTAGTTATGTTCATTATGAGCTGCTCGTTGATTTAGGTGAGTAAATGGACACCAATCAACTTTGTACATGTAAAGCCCTTTGTCAGTGCACTGCTGGATGAGGGCTTTGCCATGCCACACAGGCCATAGTAGGTGTTTGACCATACTTCACAACACTTGTCAGTGCGAATTGCTGTAGGTTTAGAGTATGGATGTGGGAGCATAGAAGTACGATACAACAGTGGATTTTACTGCACTGGCCTTGGCTCCCCATAACGTAGCCCCCACAGCCTGTCACAACTGCTCTGCATGGTTATAGTTGTACACAAAATCTTCACAGTAATCTTTATAAATAAACATTGGTGATACAGGATGCATGTATGTTGAACTTCTTTCGCACTGTACATAGCCAATCGTGCTAATCGGAGGTGGAAGAACAAACTAAACACAAAAAGCAGTTCTAAAGAAATGAGTTTTCAATCTAGACTTAAGTAAAAGTACATAGCACCAGTGGCTTCTTAATATCGAAAGGAAGAGCGTTCCGGACAGCCACAGAAGTTTATTTGAAAGTGTGCGATACAGCGACCGTCTTTGTTCGATGGTTAGGATAATCTTTCTATGGCTGCTCCCATCCCTTAGGCTGGAGCAGGGCCGACGTGCAGCTCTGGCTGAAGGTGAACGGCCTGGAGGAGTTTGGCGAGAAGTTCGCCAAGTTCGACGGGAAGCGGCTGCTGCAGCTGCTGAACGTCGACCAGGAGGTGCGACTCCTGGCTCGGGGAATCTCTCGTTAGCGCCGTCCCTGTACGAGGGCGTCCGCTACGCGGCTGTGTGTCGTAGAGATGACCCACGCACCCCTGTGGGCCTAATCCACTCGATTCTCCAGCCTGCACTAGGCCACAGGCAATCATGTAATCAGGCTACCCCAGGCTGGTTGATGACTTTATTGTTACGATGTTTTCAGAGTGTAATTAGATTATGGCTGCTTTGCTTATACTTTCACTTGAAAATCAAATCAGAAATGAATAATTGAATTGAAAACGGCAGCCATTTCATATATCACGGAACATTTGTCATATATTGGTATTATGTACATAATGCATATGCATTTGAAGGTATTCAAAGTTAGTTAAAAATCATTACTATTGTAATACTAAGTATGGTATTCCTGTACTTTGCATCACTTCTAATACTTTTAGTAATCATTAATCAGACAGCTTGCCAAAATAATCTTCCAAGCACTGCTCAAAGGCTGCTCTAGCCGACTGAGGTGATTTTGGTCTCAGTCCAGACCTGGGCTCACCCATGGGGCTGCCCTCAAGCTGGGCCATGGAATGAATCATCTTGAGCCTTGGGCTGACGGATGAGGGACTTAAGCTTGAAGTCCACAGGTCTCCCACGAACAGCCCTGGCGCACAGTGCACACTCTACCTCGTGATGACGGCCACTTCCGGGCGGTCCACCTCGTGGTGATGTGCACCTCATGCGCCGAGTGTCGCTCTAAGTGAGCGTGTGCGCCCTGTGTCTCGTGTCTCCTGTGCAGATGCGTGGCCTTTTCACCAAGGTGGAGGACGACCTCCGCAAGCTGTAGAAGGAGAAGAGGGTGGCTGAAGGATGGTGGTGGGTGGGGCCGCATATAATCCAGATGCCCCATGTTTAACAATTCTGATTTTGCAGCAAGTAAAATTTGCTCTATTAATACTTGGATTTGAAGACCATTCCTATATCATGGGTTTTATTCATGGTTTATGGACCTCCAGTGACCTTCATCTACACTTTAATCAATACTGTTGTTTTTTTATTGGAACAATGGAGCTCATATTCTTGCAAAAAAGAATGTTACTTGCATCATATTGCACATTTTTCCTAATTGAAGTATTATAATGGGAGGTGTCGTTATATTGAATTTTTTTAATGGGATAGTAAAATAAGAAGCTGTTATGCTTCATGTATTAGTGGAAATTGTTGCTATTAAGAGTACTCAGAGGTTAGCGGGCTCAATCGTGTGAATATCATACAAAGTGGCTCCCTACTCAAGCGAGCAAAAGGGTGGCTCTGAGAATCTCCTTGAGACCATGTAATACATTCCACATTGCCACGATGGGGGCCAATCTCCATCGCATAGAGGTGACGACTCTATGGCCTCTTTCAGTTTACTGAAGTCTGTTAATGTGTGACCCACCAAAAGCGAATTAAAAAATATAGGCTCTTAATAATGAATTTTCCCCCTCCCCTGAAATAGGGAATCCACTGGAAGAATCGTAGATCGAGAGCACATAGGGCCTTTACAGCCAGCAAGGGTATTTCTAGCCTAAAGTTACAAATACAGCACAAGTGGTAAGGTAATGTGCTTAGTTTCAGGTGTGACAGGATTACATTAACAACCTGTCCATTGCGTTGTTACAGGTTAAGTTGACATTCGTTTTTACCAGTTGTGAGCTTTTTTCTAATGTTACAAGGGATGAGAATTACAAGAACATTTTTTCTAACTTTACACATGCACTTTCAATGTTTAACCCATTTTTATTTACTCTTGCGAGTCGTGGGTTGTCACTAAATGCTACTGCTTTTCTTAAACAATTAAAACATACTCCTTAGCAGAAGGATGCTCAGCGCCGGGAATGTTTGTCATTGGTCTTCATTAATGGTGACTTTATGTTAAGCATGTGAAATTAACCGAAATTAGGAAGCACTCACCCCAAGCAAATGTGCAGCCAAACAGACTTCAAGGAATCTAGATTTGAAGTTTTCGTGACTGCAGGGATCCATACTCTTTGGTTCTTTCGGTAAAGTCATGTAGGTATAAAATAAATTAAATCACGACGTTTCGGGCGTCATCAGGTGGGACAACCACAGCAAGAAACAATTGCTGAAGTGGGCAAAAGGGCTGCTGTAACAAGAAATAGGCCAAGTCCTCCTATTGGCATAGAGAGGCTTCCATGATGATTGGTCGGGAAGCACGGTTTGAAGGGATTGGAGGAGAGGTTCGAACTTAAAAAGGTGGGAAGCGGAGGTTGGGAGTTGAGGCAACGGTTGAGACCATTAAGGGAAAAGGACAAGAATTGGATGAGAGAGAGACACTGGGAGAAGTTTCGAGAGGAGCGGTTCGAGAGGAATAAAAGAGGATAGCACAAGGGGAGGTGACTTTGGGAGAGGGTACGAGCTTCAACGAACAAGCAAGAAGACGGGCCTAGAGTTGGTGCTGTGTCACATGAAGGGTTCTGAGTACAGCGTGTGTTGGCGTCATTACACATGCATAAATAACGAATATGCCTTATACTGTGAAAATGTAGGTGTCAAAATAAAACATTACATGTACTGAAATAACACTCCAGGATTTGTGTGAATAGCTGTGTTATGTGTTGAGTTGTTATACATTGGCTGTGTTGAAAATATTTATCAAATGCTTTACAACATTTGGGGAAATTGTACTTATTCACTGAATAAGACTGTTGAACGATTGTTTACTTTACACAACCAAACTCAGTATGTTGCTCACAAGGTTTGTCCTATGCCTATTGGAGGCGAGTTTCTGCAAGCTCTGTGGGTCATGAATCCACACGGATCATGAATGTTCACATCACTGGTGCACGCACATCCACAATTCCTCCCTCCCAGAAAGACGGAGGAAGACCCTGCTCTCATCTCGATCATTTTTGTCTTGCATTCTCTAGTTGCTCATTTTTATAATGGATTTAGAGATGTGCATTCTAGCCTTAAGAGCCTCGTTTATATTCATAACACGTGCAACCAGACTCAGACGAAAAACGAACATCTACAAACGTACACAAAATATACGTATTAATACACAGGCTACACAGAAACAAACACCCAGGCTATACACAAACACTAAAGACAGACAGGAACACACACATAGATAAACATAAAAATGCATAATTTTTAATGGCAACCCCCTGAGCAAAACAAAGGTCATTGACAATACTTTTCCGAAACATTTGTAGATATCTGTTAAAGGGACACATCTGAAAAGCCAGAAGAGTGTGTTCCTAAGGCAGTTATTGATGGCGGACCGGATTCAATTTAAATGAACAGGTGGATGAGAGAAAACTGAACTTCATATTGAAAAGTAACATCAAAATTGCATCCTACCTGCAATGAAATGGTTCAGAAACAAGGGGATTAATGTCCAATGCTCTATAGATAAAACTGAAAATGTGCGAAGCATGGAGAGATGCATGCTTCGAATTATATTTAGATTGAAAGAGCACAGATTATAGAACATACGCATGTTAATCCAAATCGTATGAATAGTAAGTTGGCACAGGAAGGGATGATGGACGGCTGGTAAAGAAGAAGAATAATGGAGTGACAGCCAGATAAACGAAGGAAATTATCTTGAGTTGATGGAGTGAGATTAGAAAGTGTGCAGGATGGGGGGGGGGTCAAAAATCGCGTGACGTCATTTATGGACGGCCCCTAGAAAACTTTCACTGAGCGTGACTTTCCCAGGGGATGAGAGTTGCGTTCCCCGCGCTTTGCAAGAGGATCGACCTCGCCGTGATACTGGCTGCTAGAGAAGGCTGTGTTTTGTGGTTGCTTTCGTTAATACAGTAACGAAATGGGACTTTTTTGCCAGTATCAAAGTATGAAAAATAAGAACAGGTGTCATACTTTTGTAATGAATCCGACAAGAATCATAAGAGCCACTTTTATTTAGTTTACACCGTAGGGAACCCCAACTACAGACTTCGCCAATAAGGGACCCTAGGCTTCTTGACTGCCGTCCAGCTCGAATCTTCCTCCGTACGTCCCCACGCCTCGTGCTCTCCCCTTATATACCCCTCAGCCCCCCCCCCCCCTCTCTGGAATGTTCCCCCTCACCCCATTCCCCTCAGCCAATCCCCGTCCTTTCCCTCTAACGGATCCAAACCGTCGCCTCTGGGTTCCACCACCGCCGTTGGTTTTCCCGCCTTTTTCTCCCTCAAAACTTTCCCGCCAATCACCTCAACAGCCCCGTTTCGCGACCAAACCCTGTGGAGAGGCCACTTTCCTTCAATCGGAGGAGACGTTGGTTTTTTTAAATATAATAATCGGTTTTTTACCCTTAAATTTTCTTGACAGAAAAAGGGTAAAAACCTATTATTGTATTTTGCTACTGGCAAAGGAGGCCTCATGATTTTATTTTACAATAGCCGTGAGGCTGCACATTGCCTTGGGGTCATTACACAAGTAAAATGCTACAGATGCGATTGTTGTCGTCTTATTTAGATTACAGTGCGTAATCATGTCCAGCCATAGGGGCGGTATTGCCATTTTTGACAGGGATTTTTGTGTTAAACACGACTCGTGGTGTCATCTGGCCCTACACCAATGGGGACTAGGCTCTAAAGAAAGCCGTCTCAGGTGTGGGCCAATCAACTTCAAGGACAGTGCATATTATCATCCTTATCAGAGTTGCTTCTTTTTGTTTGCTTTATTGACTACTTGTGTTGTGGTCATTGCAAACATGATGCCTTGAATAAAGGTGTCAGTTTTGTACCAGTTAAAAGGGTAAAAACCTACTATTATATTTTGCCACTGGTAAAAGAGATCTCATAGTGTAAACGACTCGTGTGCGTTGCTGTTTGACGATGAACCCCCTTGGGGGCGGGGCATCAGAGCCGGGGGCGTGGCGGCAATGCCTCTTGGGGGCGTGGCTTCAGAGCGGGGGTGTGGCGGCAATGGCCCTTGGGGGCGGGGCATCAGAGCCGGGGGCGTGGCGGCAATGGCCCTTGGGGGCGGGGCATCATAGCCGGGGGCGTGGCGGTAATGGGCCTTGGGGGCGGGGCATCATAGCTAGGGCGTGGCGGCAATGCCCCTTGGGGGCGGGGCATCAGAGCCGGGGCGTGGCGGCAATGGCCCTTGGGGGCGGGGCATCAGAGCCGGGGCGTGATGGCAATGCCCCTTGGGGGCGGGGCATCAGAGCCGGGGCGTGGCGGCAATGCCCCTTGGGGGCGGGGCATCAGAGCGGGGCGTGGCGGCAATGGCCCTTGGGGGCGGGGCATCAGAGCGGGGGCGTGGCGGCAATGCCCCTTGGGGGCGGGGCATCAGAGCCGGGGCGTGGCGGCAATGCCCAGGTAGCAGCAGCAGCTGCGCACTTCGTTCACAATCCTCAGAGAGAGACGTGGGGGGCCAGGAGGAGACTCAACTCAGGAGCAGACCCAGGTGAGCGGCTGAGACCCCCCCTCCCTCTTGGTGTGGATGTCTGGGAACACAGTGCTGTCTGCTGTGTTGTATGGATGTTGTGCCAGCACTATGTGAATCCACTGCTGGATGAGGGCCGCCTCACGCCGTGTCCTTGATGGGGGTTGTAGATCAATAGGGCTGTGCGTGTTAGGGTGAGATTGAGTGTGTAAAGCTGGTGGGTGGAAGAACTATAGCGTAGCTCTGTTGCCCTGCACGGAGTTGTGATGTTCGAGAAGATGACCGAAGGGGTCTGACGTTTCAAGCCGTTTAAACGTTGATTATGAATAATATTGGTCGCGAAAGCCTACGTGTTAAACTGATTATGAACGTTTAAATAGAGTCGACATGAACAAAACAATGTATATCTTCGGTAATACAGTGCTTTTATCGGTTGAAAATCATCTTTTGCATAAAAAAAATGTACATCGATGGCAACAAAACCCCCCAAATACTGGACTTCACAAAACAAATCAATAGACCATGAAGTGTGGAGTCTCACGGGGGGGGAGGGGAATTACAAAATCCCCGACCCAGCGAAGGGGATTTCCGAGAGCGTGCAGGTAGCAGCAGCAGCACGTGACAGCATCACGTGACGCCTGCGGTGATGGTGGTGGTGGCACAGGTGCGGGGGGGGGCGTGATTGATTTAACACGGAAAAAAACTGTATAAAACCAAGCTTTTATAATGCACACACTTTTATTTGCACTAAAAAGTATAAAGTACATTATTTTCACCCCAGAATTAATCACATTTGATGTGCTCAATAAATTGGGTGGCTTTGCATAAAGAACATTAAGGAAGTGCGCAGTTGCTACCTGGGCACTGCCGCCACGCGCCGGCTCTGAAGCCTACTCCAAAGTGGGTTCATCATCAAACATCCACGCACACGAGACGTGTTTCACACAAAGATTCGTGTCAAAAGTGGCAATACTGCCCTTATACTGTAAATGACTCGGCACTGTAATTTAAATAAGACTAACCCAATCCCATATTTAGCGTTTTACTTTTTAAAAAATTAACATATTCTTTGGTTCTTTCGGTAAAGCCACGTAGATAGAAAAAATATATATAAAGTGAAAAAAATACCACGACGTTTCGATCGCAACACAAGCGGTCGTCACCAGGTGAAAAAAAATGTCAACACTACAGAATCGATCAAAATAGGCATACAACATCCTCTGACCAACACATACGCACATAATCGTAGCCATCCGAAGCTGAGATCTAGGAAAACAATGTAGTACAGTCTTCAGAGAGGGAGAAGAACAATAGATGATAGAAATAAGATGAAGGAAATGGATACAAATTGTGGCAGAATTAAATCACGTAATAGGGAAATAGATCCGGAGTTGATTAACTTAGTTTTTACTTGAAAATATTAAACAGTAGCCAGCAGTGGATAGATTAAGGGCTGTTATATTTCGATTTAAAGCTTTCGTGACTGCAGGGATTCATCTTCTTGGTTCTTTCGGTAAAGTCACGTAGAAGGGAAGTAATAAAATAATAAAAATAAAACATAATAAAACAATTCTCACGACGTTTCAAACACGTACGCCAAGCTCTTAAGGCTAATGGTTACTCCGACTACACAATCCGCAAAGCCATCACTCCAACCATCAAGAAAGATCCTGTTGAGGAGCCTTTCAAGACCATCACCTTACCCTACATTGCTGGGGTCACAAAAAAGATCTCCAAAATCCTGATTAAACACAAGATCCAGGTCCGATTCAACACAGTACATAAAATCCGTGATCTGGTACCGTCTGTAAAAGATGTGATTCCAGACATACAGTACCCTGGCGTCTACAAACTAAGTTGCCTCTGTGGTAGCAGTTACATTGGGGAAACCAAACGACACGTCTCAGACCGCATTCGTGAACATAAAGCTGATCTAAAACACGGTAGGACAAACACCTCAGCCGTGGCAGACCACTGTTACAACTCAGTGGGCTCACATGACATTGACTTCTCCAGGACGGAGGTTCTCTGCAAGCCATCTGGCTATCATGAGAGATTCGTTCATGAGGCGATCCACATATACAAACACAGAGACAATTTTAACCGAGAAGATGGATTCAGGCTTAGCAATCATTGGAAGGACGTAATAAACCATTTCGATACACATTAGGGTGAGTTGAATAATACATAGTGTTATATTAAAATGTATAACGTATAGGGTGGTTTACAGCAATACAGTATATAATTTAATGTTGGGTTTATCTATGGCAGTATATAGTACTGTATATGCTAAGAGAATAAAGTTTAGATGGAAGTATATTATATACTTCTTACGACGTAGAATTGTAAGTTATTATTTGTTGTTAGTAACTCAGCTTATTGTAGAGTATAGTAAGTATCAGTTTATATTTTAGTTTTTTATGTAGTTTTTACTTTGGTTTTCTACGTGGTTGTTGGGTAAATGCAGCTACATATCATTAACATTCCTTTCCTTTATTAACGCTGTTCCTTGCGCCCCCCCGTGGTGCTGTTGATCCTGCATAATGCATGGGCATAATGGGACTTTGAAACCCCTCCGCCCACCTCCTACTCATTGCCCATTGGTATGCTAAATTCCTCTTCATATGCACATTCTTTTGTTAAGGCGCTCCTCCTCGCTACACCTACATAAGCTCCTAGCTTGATAATGTTCTCATTCTTCGCCTGAGGACGGCTGCTTGCGTTGTGGCCGAAACGTCGTGAGAATTGTTTTATTATGTTTTATTTTTATTATTTTATTACTTCCCTTCTACGTGACTTTACCGAAAGAACCAAGAAGGCTGTTATATTACATTAACTTTTTGGGGTGGAGTGGTAGTACAGTGGTTAATTTGCTACACTCTGAACCCGGGCATCTGAGTTTCATTCCCAGCCACCATTTTATTTATTGAGTGTTTGAGGCAACTGGCCAAAATAGCGCAAAACATAACCCACTTTTTACCCAGACTACTGCGAGAGTGTTACTAATCTAACATTTAAACTAATGTTTTTTTTAGAAATCAGAGTTAAGAGACAAACAACAAAAACTCAGACTTCTAAGATCAGTGGCGAGTGTTATCTTAACTCGTCCTGGGCCTCCCCTCTTCACTAGTTAATAGTTTAGTTTAACCTGCACGGATCAAACAAGTCCAGAGTATAAATGTATTGAACCAGTGCTGCTGGGATTACGCATTGCCAGGAGGCCTTGTGGTTGACAGGGAATGTGAAGGATGCTTTTATGTTAAATCTAGAGCAAGGTTGGGGCAACCAAAATAACAGGAGACATTTTTCAAATTCGCTAAGAAACTCAATATTTCAAGAGCCCCAATGCATGTGGTGGATACGAGACGGAGGTCCTTAATAACGTCACGAAGCAGTCCTAAAAGAGCCGCAGTTTGTCGACCCCTGATCTTGAGGGACAGCTATTGATGTAGGATAGTCTTATTTATTTTTGTTACGTATAGTCTCCACAACGACGCTAATGCTTTAGTGTGGTGAAGTATGGCCATTTAGAAGTAGATAGACAGCTTATATATGCATGTACACATATAAAATGCATCGGTTTTAACATGGATCAACAGCCCTTTAATGAGAGAAAATAAAGTTTTCACGTCATGTAAAACAACTTGACACGTTTTAACTCGATAACGTTTTAAATAGAAATCCACCTCACGGAGGAAGTTGAATTTTCAGAAACGATTACAGGTAACGTTCTATCGTTTACTCCACACTTATTGAACTTGCTGTGTTGTCTGTTTATATTCTTTGGAATCTTTGACGCTTAATATCTTCTGGTCTATGAAGCTTAACGAGCTTAAAACTTCTACACAGACTCGCCTACTCGCGTGACTTTTCAAAATTAAACTTTAAAAAAACGGTCTAGTTCCCACCCATCGTGGCCCTATTCGTGTTTTTTAACTAAGTTTTACTATACTCTTTGGTTCTTCCGGTAAAGTCACGTGGTTAAAACAAAATAAAACAAATCACGACGTTTCGATTGCAACACGAGCCATCTTCGTCAGGCGAGACAACCACAGCAAGAAAACTGCTGAGGTAGGGGTTGTCTCATCTGATGAAGATTGCTTGTGTTGCGATCGAAACGTCATGATTTGTTTTATTTTATTTCTACCTACGTGACTTTACCAAAAGAACCAAAGAGTATGGATTTCTGCAGTCACGAAAGCTTCAAATCAAGATAACATTTTACTAATTCATAATCGTACATTCCACCACCCTTCCACCCTCCTTTTTTTTTAATCACGAATGATCACGCCCACCCTACGACGGAAAACACATGGTCCAATCACAGCGGCTGTTGCTGGCCAGCTTATGACCAATGAACGGAGCGTTTATATCGCCGCGCGTTATGGCGCCGATGCGGCCATTGTGCTGCCCCCTTCTTCCTTAGCGCGAGAGCAACCAGTACACAAACACATTTATGTAAAAACAAGATTTTCAATGTGATGAGGCACTCGAGATGAGCTCGATCTCGTGACATCACATACACTGAGAAGGCTTGAGCCTGGGTAGTGAGTGCTTGAGTTGGGTGATCACCAGCAGGCATAACAGCAGGTGAAGTCAGCGTTGCGAGCAGCAGAGGGCAGTGCAAAGATCCAACTCCATAACGCAGGTTTCTTTGGGTTAGATCGCGTAAATATATAAATGTGTCATTAAATCCACCACCACCCGACACAGCCAATTAGTAAGGTTTGTCAATATGTAAATGTTTTAGCTTGGCTCTCCAACACACCGGTGTGCTGTACTAGTAACGAATTGGCATGTTCTGTTTACGTGAAAAACCTTACTAATTGGCTGTGTCGGGTGGTGGCAGGTTTAACGACACATTTATATATTTATGCGATATAACCCAAAAAAACCTGTATTATGGATGATATTGGTCGTGAAAGCCTACGTGTTAAACAAATCCAACAACGTTCTGCACTTCCTCCATGGACTATCGAGCCGCACTGAGCAATATGCTGTAATGTTGGGTAAAATTAAGAAAATGTAGCTTCGGAGCAGAGCCATCAATAAGTTTTTAGAAGCCCGGGGTAAATGGCAGATGAGTCTCCCTCCATTCGCCGCCCTTCGCAGCCTCAGGTCCCTTCAGCCCTTTGTGAGGTCCCCTCTAATCTGAGACACGGAACCTGCACCCCCTCCGACACAAAACCCTGAATAAGGAAATGTAATACAACTTGAAAAGTGCAGTAAGACGCTTGGGGGAAGCACTGGCTTAGTTTTACACGGAGAGACTCAAACGTGGACATTGATGGCGAGTGAACCAATTCTGATTTTCTCTGAACCAAAAGCTATGAATGAGATGCTATAAATATGCTATGCAGTGGGTGTTTTGACCATACTTGACCACGCTGCTTCAGTGGGAAGTGTAAGGTGCAATAGACTATGATGCCTCTTGGTCTACACGCTGGTGTCGCGGTGAAGACGACATGCCTCCGCCGTTTGATCATTAACAATGCACTGCACGTGATATTGTTACTTTTATTATGTTAGGGGGTAGGGTTCTTTGTAAACAAAAAAATTGTGTGTAGGCGAAGGGGACACCTGGCCCGTCTCAGGTATAAGGTCCACCTGTATACACAGGGATTTTCCCTTTTGATTTGAAGTTTTTTGTGACTGCAGGAATCCATACTATTTGGTTCTTTTGGTAAAGTCCTACTTCAGCAGTTTTTTCTTGCTGTAGTTGTCTCACCTGATGACAATTGCTTGTGTTGCAATCGAAACATCGTGATCTATTATTTTTCTACCTACGTGACTTCAAAGAACCAAAGAGTAGGTATTTTCCCCTCTAAAAAATTGGATTAGAACAAAAATAAGTAATATTTAAAAAAACTTTTTTAAAAACACACTTTTATGAAATGTACTAGTAATGGAAGAACTCCACGACTCCAAGAAAGTGGCCCCGAAGCCTGCCATAACGTAAGGGACCGGGGTCAACTACTGCCAACGTCAGTTTAGCGTGGACAATTAGACCCAAGCCGAAACATAACATATAAAAAGATTGTTTAAAAATATATTTTTTTATATTTTATGATAGAATATAGTATTGTCATCAGTATGACATAAATATACCAAGTTTTCAGTCGATACCACATTGGGAAGTGGGTTAAAATTGAGTTACAAGATTTGAGGATACAACGACAACAACAACAGATAGTGAGTTAAATTAAAGTGTGTAAAAAAACACTTTTGTGTCCATGACTGGCAATGTTATTGAGGAATTTTAGTTCAACCTAGCTAGACATGTTTGTACATGTCATACGTGTTTAGGGTAGCGTTCTTCATTGCAAGGACCGCGGGCCACTGGCGGCCCCTGGTGGCCTTGATTGCGGTCCCTGACGTGCGGCCGCCGACAAACCCCCAATGATTTCAAATGAGTGGCGGCCCTCTCACTGATGTCTTATCGGCGAAAGTGGCCCCCCTCTGAAAATTTGTCAAGAACACTTGGTTAGAGTTTTCATTTGTAACTTGTTTGAATTGTTGTAGCGGGGGAGTAGCGCAGTGGTTCACTTAATTGGCTATGAATATGGCAACCCGAGTACGATTCAGTCACGGATAACATCAGTGTGAGGTCACCGTCAGTTTCTATGGGGGTTTCTCGTCATCGTTAACGAACAGTACCATAGCTAAATATATAAATGAGTGCTACATGGTATGATGTGGATCTGAAGCATGGACATTCACGAAAAAAATCGGATAAGTGCGCAAAGACACATGGGGAGGTGCTTCCACAGAGATACAGCAAGAGGAACGCATGGATTGGGGAATGTAGGCCGCTTAGATACATCATTGATATAATTTACAGTCTTTTGTCAGCCCACTGCTGGATAAAGGGCTCCTCATGCTTTGTGGGTCATGGGGGTTATTTCTCCATTCTTCTCCATACTGGTCAGTGTGGGATGGTGAGCGACACTGAGCTTGGCTGCACGCCTCAAGAGTGATGGTCATTCGTCTCCGTGAAATATTGTGTGCTCTATAAATTGCATTATATGATTGGATGTGTGAGTATAGAAGTACAGGACAACAACGCATTTTGCTGTATTGCGCTGCCCACCACGTTGCTGTGGAACCTACAACACCTGTTATGCATGGTGTTTCACCTGTCCAAGCATATGCAGGAACAAAGACCATTGACATTGTCAGGAAATTATTTCTGACCAAGCTCAAAATTGACATCTCTTAGGATTCAAGGATCAGGGCTACCCATGAAGTTTGAAATGTTCACTTTTTAAAGCATCATTGGGGATTTCATATAAACGTCAGGTCTACATTCAACTTCGTATACACCCCCATATTTTCTTTTTTATATACAGTAATCTCATTAAGTATCAGACTCATCAAGTTTCTAACCACACACCAGTGTGCCTCAACATCTGATCCTCGCACATCCCGACAATATACGTGTATGTTTATACCAATCATCAGATGTGTGCTGTGTGCAACCACTGAATATACTTTTGAACACAGATGATTGGTAAAAATTGAGACAGCATTTTACAGGACGCTGTATTAGACGAAAACATATGCTGGGTTTAAACTAACAATGCAAATATATAATTTACCTCCCGTTCTCTGAATAATAATGATAATCTTGCTGGATGCACTGTATTTGGTCATTCTATCATGGTGTGGCATGTTGAGATAACCAAGTCTAAAGCCACAGTTGGCTATGGTGCGGCTTCTTGAGTTTAAATAAGCAGATTGAATGTCTCCAATGCTGACCCATGAAATGAATGTATGAAGTAATGGAATTATGTTTTTTCTCCGTTCAGATCTGAGCCATGGAGGGAACGAAAGCTGTCATCAGGGATTCACTTGCCAAACTGAAGAAGTTACCCAGGTGAGATATGGGTTCTGCTGCTGTCATCTGTGTTTTGCCACACAAATAAACGTCTCGTGAACCGTTAGAACAATACCTTTTTGTACATCTGTTGTAGATTTCCCTGTGCTGTAAGCACCATGTACGCATGGCACCATTGGGCAAACACCGCTCCTAATTTACGTCAGCTATGGTCAAGTTTTAGAGTAAGACATGAAAGTGTAGAGTGATCTGACAACTCATTTCCCTATGTGGTGTAATCGCTGTTAGCTGCATGTGTTGTGTCTTAGAACTAACCACACGGAGACGTCTGCTGGAGGCAACGCGTTTATTATAACAACTCTTAACACTCTGTTACACACTACTCTGGTACACACTACTCTGTTACAAACTACTCTGTTACACACTACTCTGTTAACACAGAGGGGTACGACTCCTTCCACTCGATAGCCTAAGGGAGAGACAGCCTCCCTTCTAGTGTACTCTACCCACTCCGGGCTACACTCCACGCCGGTCCCTTGCGACGGCGGCTAGGGGAAGGCTGGATCGGCCGACCCACCCAAGGTACGGAACTCTCCCTGGACCGCTTCAACCCCGGCTCAGCGAGAGCCTCGGGAAAGGTCCCAGGGGGTCCGAGCGACCTCGGATCCGCTACAACCGGCTCACGAGAGCCATGGTCGAGGGTCCCCGGGTCGCTGGTCCAGTCTGTAGATCTTCGAATGTCTTCGAGCTTGAGTTGGCGAGTAATGCCTCGATCGTCCCAAGGGCTGCCCTTTTTATCCCCAGATCGGGGTCACCCCTCCCCTCATGACCCCCCCTCCGGAACCTTCTGGAAGGTCTTAGGAGGTCTTAATTCTTTAAGGGTCTTAGGAAGTGGGGGGGGGGCATCATCCCCCTCAGCCCCCAGGCTCTGGGGGGTCTTGGGTGTCAACCTCCGGTCACAGAGGGGCGGGGGTTTGACCTTCGGTCAACCCCTACGCAATTCGCTCTCTCTCGGCTGCCCCCTGTCGGCCCGTGAGCAAGGCGGCAGGTCAGCTACCTACAGCACCTTATTATGGCGCAACACATGCACAGGGCCAAGGTGTGCCCTCACTGGGGCTGTGAGGAGAGCTGGATGGTAATTGCAGCTATCGTATCTGTTCCCGACAATATCCGAATTGGCAACACCTGCGGATATCATGATTCCGTAAAATGTAACTCCTTATCCACAGTGATATCATGGGGAGGGCTACTGGCAAATCATCATCAATTCATTATCACTGATCCATCATCAATCTATAATAAACTAAACAATATAGATTGGTAGTCTCTTTCGACTGTTTCTGCTTACGCTCTTTACTACTGATAAATAGAACAATGTAACGCTCAGCTGCTAACATCTGAAACCAGTACCAGGTAACTCCTCTTTAACGCAGATACACACTCATAATAGGAGGAACTTCTCTCACAATAGGAATTTTCTCTGATTTGGGCTGCAGATACTAGGAGTGCACTAATAGGAGTTATCCAGGAACAAAAAAATGCTCGATTGTAACAGCCATAGCAGTGGATTCCCTTGCGTGGTGACCTTGGATTAATGACTCATTGTCATTGCTTCTTTTGCACAATATTGCTCAGTGCGCTGTGTCGCTTACACACTAACGACCAGACAGCACTGTTCACTTTGATAGCGGCTCACAGATTTTCAGAAGATGCATAGGCCTTGTAAAGGCTGGTAACGCTTGATATAGGCAAGGCCTAGCTGTTGTGTGTATTAGGCAGTACATTACACAGGGATGGAGAGGTGGAGCGGTGGTGCAGTGGTGAGCGCACTGCGCTATGAACCCTGCGACCCAGCCACGACTTACATCAGTGGCAGGTGATATCCAAACGGGTTGTGGGGCTTCCTCACACCACTGACCAGCGTGGAGAAGTATGGTCAAAGGTCTGTACATTGCTCTGTATGCCATTGTGTACATATTGCTATTCATTGCAATGGGCCATACATGTGAAATAGAGTCCACACAAGGCAATCTTCGGGTAAGGGCTTTGTTGAAAATCCCTCACTCAAAGCTGTTTTCTTGAAGCTCCGAGCACATGTCACACCACCTTTATATCCCCTCTCCCCGATCTTTCTGGAACTTTCCAGCAGGTTCCTCAAAACTTCTTCCTCCTTTCCACCAGCCCTTTCTCTTTTCCACCAAATCTCTCTCCTCCAGTCCTCAACCTATTTTCCCTGCTTTCTCCTGCCCGGCTGTATCCCAGGCTCATTTAATTAATTTATTACGTTTAGTGTTCATAGATGACCATTACACCATCCCAACGTCTCCTAACATGATCCTTACACATGTTGTTAGGTTATTCCATAATTATCGGTCATGCTTTTGTGGAATATGCACAGTATCACAATTTGCGCAATCACAAACGTGTACGAGTATCACCAATGTCTCTCGTGAACCGTGAATGAAGATCGCAACAGGCACTGTTTGATTTTATGTGTAGGATTGTTTTTAAGTAATTAAACAAATGAGTAGGTGTGTCTGTGGAAATTGTCTTGTTTGGGGTATAAACATGTGTGCGCATGTGTGTGCATGTGTGTCCTGCAGATATGACAACACCGCGGTTCCCCTCCTGTCTCGTCTCGTGGATCTCTCTGCAGACATGAATTTGACCGTTGAAGAGCTCATTGAGCTTTATCAGGTTTTTTATGAGGAAGGCGGTGCAGGTGGGTGCCTGAGTGTGGACAGCAACAGCAATCATTCTGTCCCATTAGTTTTATAATACCAGTATTTCACTTAAAACGAGACTACAACGGTGTTTAAAAAAAATGTGGGCGTGATACCGACCTCAAAAGTGATTTTTAGAAGCAGCTGCAATAAAACTCTCAAAGCCAGACTAATTGGGGAGAAAGGCTTTCTGGTTTTGTGGGATGTTCAGCCTACTGAAAATAATAAAAGGATTGAATACACGTGGATAAACACTCATAGGAGGAATTTCTATCACATTGAACTACATTTATAGATGGTAAACCCAGTGACACAATTAACACCAGTGGTGAGTGATATCAGAACCGGTCCTCTGCCTCCCTTCACCAACCTGCAGTGACCAGGGTATTGAAGTATGTACGATAAAACATTGACTAACATGGTGTGAAGAGGCCTGAAACAATTGGTTAAGAGTTTTCACTTTTGTAAAGTTTCATTACATTTATATATATATAATCTATACTATAGATATAAAATTGTCATTACCACTTAAAATATCTCATTTCACACATAAGAACAGTTTACGATCTCCATGAGACAGGTGGGACGCTGTGCTTCCCTTGTGTTGGGGCTGGAAGCATGCAATTTGTGTATTTGTTAAATAAATGAAAAATCAATGAGGAACACATGAGGGGAGAGAGATCACTAAAAGAGCGGGTCATCGAAGAGAAAGCATTTTCTGATTGCATACAACAGATAAGTACGTTACGTACATTCAGAATTGCTAGTGCACAAAAGCATTCCATCTCCTTCCACACGCAGTTTAATTAACGTGGGAACAGAGTTCTGGTATGAGCACTGTACAGTATTGTACAGTATTCGTATTTACTTATTTATTTTGCAATAGCCTTCCCGCTGAGTCGGAAGGCTGTTGAAAGCTTGGAGAGGTTTTACCTTAAGGCAATCAATACAATTCAGCAAAACATGCATGATTATATATTGCAGAAATTAATATGGTTGTACCATCAGCTTGGAATTTACCTTATTTTCACCCAAAAAAATTATATGGGCATGAATCATCCAATGAGTGTTAATATAGTATATAATTATAATAAAAATCAGATTATGCGTCAATAACTATATTCACTAATGTTTAAACAATAACAACAACTGGTAATGTTCACAATACTTGGTGTCATCGAGAGAGAGCTTATTAGACATGCCTGATATGTAAGTACAGTGTATGTAAACTTATAGTTAAATTAACATTCATTAGCTAGCCATGGTCAATCCACTGCTGGATGAAGGCCTTGCCAAGTCGTCACCCTCACGTGCCTATGATGTAACAATCCACCTAGCCCTACACACGAGATGATTCTATTCGGTGGAAATTGATGCATTTATCCAAGCGCTTACAGACCAGAGCCAAAAATATATAGAAAGTCATAAAAACCATGTACAATAATCGGACGGCAACTCTGAGATGACAGTACCAATATACTATTCATGTAAGACAACTCCGATAAGCGGCGCTTATCTGCGGCAGCTACAGGATCCATCAAAACGCCTGTTTTCTGCAATCCAATCCTTCCTATGAATTGCAAACTTCCCTTCAATGCGATATTTTCATGGATTAGAGTTGTGTTACAAATACACCCTACTATCTGTTGGTCAACCACATTTGTACACAAAGACAGAAAAAGAGACAAACAGATCATGGTTATCGCACTGCATCCAAACCTGGTCACCCGAGTTTAATTCTCGCTCACAGCCAACATTGGTGACGAATATCTTTACGGGTTCAGGACCTCCTCTGGGTCTACTCGGCCTCAAATGAGTACCTGTTAACATCAGCACTGGCGAGAGGAAGGCGGTCGGGCGTAGTATTGGCCACCCACCCCCTCGTAGGCCGTGACAACCTTAATAAGTGCTCATTAACAGCACTTATTTAAACAGTATATTAAAGCCAATACGAGGGATCTATGCATCTGTGGGTTCGAAAAGTTTTTCTCTGCGTGTTAATGGCTCGGCTGCTGTAGATGAAACCATCGCCACAGGGGGCGCCAGGGTGCACATGAACCCAGCTGCTCTCTTAGCATGCTGTGCCAAGTTACCGAGACGTGCACACATACAAAGGCAACGATCCCCCAGATAGCCTTTCACAGACTGAAGTGGCAAGTGCTGTGAGCGAACACCTATGAAGGTCGGCACAGCAAACGACGAGGTGGTTGGACAACATCACGCCCAGCCGCCTTTGTCTCCCCGATGTGTACACACCACACCACATACTCATTTAATGCTGAGTTGACATGGGGGAAACGAGGGCTGGTTTCAGATATTCGTCACCAATGTTTGCTGTGAACAAGAATCTAATTCTGTTCACTGGGATAATCGTAGCGTAGTGCGCTAACCACTGCGCCACCGCTCCCGAGAAGTCGCGTGTTTGAAGCACAACTGGTGTTCGCCATTACCCACTGCACTTCAAAGACTACCCCTGCCCCAGTTATCCATAAATTATTGTGAATAAGCGGGGAGGGGGTAGTATTTGTGGCAAAGCAGAGTCACAAGCTAAATGAGTAATATCCGTGAATATTGGCTGGCCCTTTTCCCGTCATGCACTGCGCATCGTTACTCCTATTGTCCGTGATTTTGCGGATACGAGAAGTCGCCTGGCAAATATATCTTCTTTAACTGTGGATAATAAGAGTACAATCACAAATAACCCTGTGGTTAAGAGGACACGCTTAAACCAACATTATTTACTGCGACATTGGGTGATGTATTCTGGAAATTCTATTAGAGCAATAGAGGCGTAAATATAAATGGAAACAACATTAATCATCTCAGATTTTCTGTTGACATTCATTGTATCATCCAATGGGAATGACCTAAAGGACATGTTAGAAGAAACTAATACAGAAGGCTGCAGCGTCGGGCTCAAGATACGAGCCAAACTAAAGTCACATACAATAAGTTTGCTATATAACTGAAGATAACTGTTGGAGGGACACAACTTTGGGATGGATTGATTTTGGAAAACTGCACTTCATAATGAAAAGCAACAGCAGTTTATTTAAAGAAAGTTTTTAATCAATGCAATTACATTACATGCTTTGACATGGATTATGAGTAATGTTGAACAATAAAATGTAATAATAAATAGAATGGAAATAAAGTGCTGACTTGTATGTACAAAACAATGAGAGCTGCCACCTGTCCAGAGTTTACCTGTTTAAACAAATGCTGCTGTAAAACATTGGCGCAGAAGGCCGCATTGTGGAGTGCAGTAAGGCTTAATGGACAGTTTTTTTTAATTGTTATATTGTCTGTACATCTGACATTTGATTTGTAAGGTGTTCAGTCTGAGACAAGGCAGTGAGTGTGTGTGCAACAAGGAGGCACCGCTATGTCGTTTTCCCCAGAGCTGCTCATGAAGATGCTGGAGTCCGTGTGCCCGAGCGGATCTGAGATCCGAGACGACAACGCCCGCATAGTGGAGTTCAGCACGAAAGTTCTGGCAGATTACACAGGATGTGTCCCTGATCTAGGTACGCCACTCACGTGAGGCCTTACAAGAGAAAAACTTGTTGTTCATCGAACAATTATGAGATTATATATTTTTCAACTGCATTTTAATCATCTAGGTGCTGAACTAGCATAGATATTGAAAACTTGATGAACTTGCCAATAGCGAGGTATAAAACACAAATGCAACCAATTGAAATAACCTTTTAAAAATATATTGGTTGTAATTCCTTCCAACTGGTTTTGGATAATAATCACATTCGTTTGTCTGTCAGTCACTAAATGCTGAGTTGGATGGAGTAGAGATTCTCTAACCCATACTCCCTTTCAGATCACAAGCTGTCGGAACTCGGAGCCATTAAGTTCATGGTGAATCTGCTGAGATCCCTTGTGGAGAAGAATCAGCTGATGGTGAGACGGACGCTTCCTGCACGAGGAGGGGTCGCACCACACGGCCACAGAGAAGCCGGCTTAACCAGATCACCAGATCAACTTGTTAGTAATGCAGAGAGAACTCTGAACATTTGAATGCAAATAGTGAATGCAGAAATGCATTGAGTTAAGATTAATCTGAAGCCCACTTGTTGCCAGCAGACCTCGACATTGGTATTTAACTCCTGAACATTTTTCCATACCCAAGAATAGGATCAAATGTTAATGTTACATTTAACATATAGCTGTAACTATAGCTTAATGTTGGATTATTTATCGTTACTTGACAATATGATACTTGTTTTCAATTATGTAAATTAAAATTAGTTAATTATTAAGGTATAGATACACTGTTTAAGCATGGGTGGATAGATTTTCCTTCCTTGGAGGAATATAACTTGAATTACCTTTGACACACCACACATTAACACTTCTGTTATTGTAAGGGGCCCTAGCAATGACAGGAGGGACTGAGCACACACAAATTATAAACACTGTTTCCAGGATGGAAATATTCCTTTCGTATACCAAATTATTGAGACTAAGATGCTTTCAGTGACGGAAAAATATTATTTCCAGGCCGTTTCATGTGCCTGACCTCATATGGCCGTGGGCACTACGATGCAAAGTCAGCGACCGTATCCGACCTATGGGCTGCAGGTTCCCATATCCCTGATCTAAGGCCTAGATACACTCTATGCCTTTCCAGTACATTCGGTAGATGCGATTCTATCACGGGCAATTAATTGCATGGCTGTCAACAAATGTGTGCACTATACCATCGATCATGCTGCGGTTTCACGCATTAGCTGGGCTCTAAGTCTTTCATTTGGCATGATTGCAATCCAAGGGTCAACCAATGAGTGGGTGAGTTCGTGACTACAGACTGCATATATTTGTTTTATCCAGTGTGTTTGGGTGCGTATGTGTAGTAGTGTAGCGGTTAGTGTGCTGCGCTATGAACCCGGTGACCTGGGTTTGTATCCAGCTCATGGCCAACACTAGTGACGATTATCTGAACTAGTCCTAGGCCTCCCCTAGGTCAACTCGGCCTCAAATGAGTACCTGGGGTGGTGTGTAATCATTGCAACGAGGGAAACAAAGGCGGATGCGCGTGGTGCTAGCCATCCATCCCCTCGTGTGCCATGCCGGCCTTCATAGGTGCTCGCTAACAGCACTTGCTCCAACAGTCTGTAAAGGCTATTTGGGGGATCTTTGTTTTTGCAAACATATGTGTGCATGTTTGTGTGTACGCCAGGTGTGTGTCCATGTGTAAGAGAGTACGTGCGTCAATGTTTGTGCATGTTGTATGTTGTTACCTGGTGGATGTGTGTGTATAGATGTGTGTGTTTGTTTTTTCAAAGTAACACAGTGGCGTAGTGGTTAGCGCACTGGACAGTGAGCATGGCCCACGGCTAACATCAGTGGTGAGTTAGATCTGAACTAATCTTGGGCCTCCCCTAGCTTGACTCAGATTTAAATGAGTACCTGGTGCAATGTGTAGGTATCAGCATTAGGGAAACATATGTTGCCATCCGTGTTACAGGCCACCCCATCCTTATGTATGTGTAATGAGACGACTTCTGAGAAACGGCTTGTAGACGGTTTCTTATTTGTCTCTTAATACTTCAACGACAGGGTCACAGAGTAACATAAGCGCTAACTGACTTATAGCTTAGCCACCCATACAGTGACATCGGCGACGTACAACTATATAGCTGGCTGACTATATAGTGATGACGGCGATGGAGACTGTATAGCTGGCTGGCTATGCAGCGACGACGACGAAGAGATGGCAGCGATGACAGCGACGACAGCCAGGACCCGAAACCCCCACGACAGCCTCTCCCTCATATTCGCCTAGCACGGTCATGCCCCGCCCTTGGCCACGCCCCTCTTCTAGAACTCTTTCGTGGATTCCAGGAGCTTCCAGTTTGATCTCCTCTTTGACCCCTGGCCCAGTTGTGCCCCCCTTGTGGCTGCTTGCATTGTGTCGTTCTGTACCACACCCATACCCGTAGTTAGCCCCCATGGCCACCAGATGGCATACTGTCACTACATATGTATCCATAATAGAGGTTTCTTGGGTTAGATTGCGTAAATATATAAATGTGTCGTTAAAACCCGCCACCACCCGACAGCCAACTAGTAAGGGTTGTCACGTAAACAGAACATGCCAATTCGTCACTAGTACAGCACACCGGTGTGTTGGAGAGCCAAGCCACAACATTTACAATACATATGTATGTTGTTGAACTTATTTTGCACCATACATAGCCAACCATGCTAATCATATGCTGTGCTGGCCTTCATAGTTGCCTGCAAACAGCACTTGCCGCAACAGTTTGTCGGAAGCTATATGGGGGATCTTTGACTTTGTGTGCACAGATTCGTGTCTGTGTGTATATGCTTCTCGTTTTTCCGACTTGCAGCCCCATTACCATGATCTGCTGTCCCTTTGCACTCGATTGAATTCCACTGTCGCTGAGTGTTTCAGTTAATTGTTTGCTCCGACACAATCTGATTGCATACTCTTTGGATCTTTTGGTAAAGTCATGTAGGTAAAAAATAATAGATCACGACGTTTCCATCGCAACACAAGCGACCGTCATCAGGTGAGACAATCACAGCAGGGAAACTGCTGAAGCAGGCGAGAGAGCTGCCGTGACAAGAGGTTATATAGGTAGGGTACGTGGGCGGGGCGAGAGAGGGGGGCGGGGCAGCAAGATCGGCAGCGGACGGGAGTGCTCGCCAGGAGGGAGAGAGAGTGGGGGGTTGGGGGTGGGGTAGAGCAAGGCCCCCTGGCGAGCTCTCCCTCCGCCGCCAGACTTGCTCTGCACCACCCCCAACCCCCTCTCTCTCCCCCCTGGCGAGCTCTCCGGCAGCCACCGATCTTGCTGCCCCGCCCCCCTCTCTCTCCCATCTCTCGCCCCGCCCACGTACCCTACCTATATAGCCTCTTGTCACGGCAGCTCTCCCGCCTGCTTCAGCAGTTTCCCTGCTGTGATTGTCTCACATGTTGACGGTCACTTGTGTTGCGATCGAAACGTCGTGATCTATTATTTTCTACCTACGTGACTTTACCAAAATAACCAAAGAGTATGGATTCCTGCAGTCACGAAAGCTTCAAATTAAAATGTGATTCCATTGCATCGTGTATCTAGGTCTTAAATATCATCAGTCCTATATTTATTTCTATTTATTGTTGACTAGCTTTAGTACCCGGCTTCACCCGAGACTTGGATTCTTGTCTTGGATGAATTATTATTAAAGAGCTTTATTGTTAAAATAACATCCTGAGTATGATCATCTTTGACTACACAAGTTAGTCAGGTGCCGGATTAGGAAATAGACTACACATGTGTTCCGCTTCCAGATGTGAAGAGACTATTATTGACACAGCGACACTCCTCGTTTCCTCTGAAGTGGGGGGACCCCCATCAGATACAAGAAAATGTCCTCTTAGCCATGACTTGTCCACAATAATGCGATGGCCTCTTGATCTTAAATATTCAGGTCAGGCTATAAAATATCTACATGTAAATGTTTACTGCTGTAGACACTTGTTTGAAACTATATTAAAAAAAAAATCTGCATGTAATTGTTTTAGGAAAGACGGAGCATTGTCCCTGTGGCAGTCTCTGTTCTGCTCAACATAAGTGGACGTCCAGACCTCAAGTCGTGCTTCAGACAGGAGCAGGCTACGGCGGTGCTGGTGTCTGTGGCTAAAGCCCCCATCACGACAAGCAGAATATTCTGCATCGAGATGCTCGCTCGCATCGTCAGCGAGGAGGACACAGACCTGCTGAACAGCAACGCAGGTACCCATGTGGATGAGGACATGTTGTCTCCACTGTCTCTTCAGTGCCACTGCTCTGCAGACCAAGATAATTCCTCAGCAGGGGAAGCTAAACTGAGATGTTTGCTGTAAGTGGAGGTGGATGTTTTTACCTCGCAGTGCTCAGCTGTCACTTTGAACTTAAACAATCTTGTTGAACTTTGTTGATGCCTCTAGTGTTGTTTTCAGTCCCGAACTTGAAAATATTTCTTTCCATATATCAATAAATGTAAATAAAGGTACATAATGCCTTTCTAATATAATAAAATGTGATACTATCGTGTGTATTTCTTCCTGTTCCTGAGTGTTTTACTGTAGCGAACACTAATATATTTTTGTGTTCATATCTGAGTAACCTTTTACAGTTACATGAGCTGCTTATTCATTTTACAGTTCACGACTTTTGAACTAAATGCACTCGCACGATTATATCAGCAATACAGGTAACAATGTAAACATGGTGTGTGCATGTATAGTCGTGTAATATTACACGTGTGTAATAAACGACTGGACCACGATGTCTGGCTCAGTGTCCTTTATTCGGTTCGTACTGTATTCCCACACGGCTGTCTCTACTCTGTAGCTTCTCCACGGTGCTGACTCCGATGTCGGCCCGGTCCACAACAGCAGCCCCGCTGCTGTTACTCTCACACAGCCCCCCTTGGCTGTACTCGCTGCAACTCCTCTCTCCTTCGTCCTCTCTGCAGCTCTGACAGCCTCGTGCTGTCTCTCCCTCTTCTCTCCCGCCACACCTGGCAGCCACACCGCTGCCTCTAACACGCAGCCCTTCTGGCTGTCTTCTCCGCAGCTGCACACCACTCCGTAGCTTCCTCCTGTCTTCGGGGTTGGCTCCCGATGGCCGTCGGTGCCCCCCCCTCTTCTCACTCGCCCGCGTGGCCTCACTCTTTTCCGCTCACACCCCGACTGACTTCCCCTTCCGGTTTACCCGCTTAAGGACCCGAACCTTCCCCCCACGTCACATGGCTCCACCCCCCGTCACATGGCTCCACCCCCCGTGACGTCACATCCGGAAGGTCGCTTACGCCCGCATTACACGTGTACCATTACAGATGCAGTGAGCGGGTTGATTGACGCAGTGAATAAATCCACGTACAAGATGTGGACTCCAATAGAGGATGCCATCTACATAACAAGTACCCTCTACCAAACCCTGGCCGTCCTGAGCACCATCCCTGGCATCCGCTTGAAGGCAAGTGAACGATCAGCATCAGTTTACACTTTTCTCTACTAGTCAATCACGTCGGTATGAGAAATATTACCGTGAAATAGTCATACCTCGGTTCACAAAATCCTCTGGGAACGAAGTTGGCCATGGAGGGCCCCTTTGCTCCCCTGTTTTGGAAAAAATAAAAAAAAAATTCAGGAATGATGCAAATCGATTTTAAAGATAAAAGTTGTAAACGCTGCACGAATGGGGTTTGTTTACTATACATTATCAGCAGCTTCACAGGTCTCACTTTCTCGCCTGCCATTGCTCGAGCTCCTCGTGTTGGTAAAATGTTATCGTGTTTTTTGCAGTGATCAAGTGATTTTACTACCCCCGTTATGTCAGCCAACCGACCATCCAGTGATAGTGGCCTTACTGGGGAAGAAGTGCAGCGTAAATCCGTGTCTTTGTAAACGAAAATGCAGTTAAGGAGGGGTAGAGGCGGAAGAGATGAGTGAGGTGTGCGTCCGTCAGGGTTAGCGCAGTCCACCTTAAAGACCACTTTAAACCAAGCAGACAAAGTGAAGGCTGCTGTGCAGCAATGTTTTCCTATTGTTATCCCCCTTCTCTGAAGTCATGGAGCGCATTGCTATGCCTCCCATGTTATATTTACCTCTAATAAAAAAGTGACAGCATGGAACTCATCTACTTCGTTACCCGAAGTATAACTGCAGAATGTGCATTGCCATCAATTGACCTTTGAATGTGCCACACATTTACAACCCTAATGTGGTATTATAACTTTAATTGCTTACTCTTTAGAAATTGTTCAATGTTGAATTAAAAGCCTCGACTGACTATCACTCATTCACACGTAGAACAGTGTTTGTGGTTTAAACCAATTTCGCTGGAACAGAAATGGGTTCATCATGTCAATTTACAACCTAAATGTTTTATATATGATTATTTTGGTAGTAAAACAGAACCTTGCAATATTTTTTTGGCACAATCCATCAAGGCAGCTCATTAAACATTTCATAAATTAGAGAAAGGCCAAAATACACAACCTCCACTCTAACAAAGTGAGTTTATTGTAAATGACAAAAAACATTATTGGATGTCTGTCGTTACAAAGTTTCCCCGCGAAATAACGTGAGTGGGTATACCAAGTCCCCCATTAACTTTAACCGGGCTTTTTGGGGGGACCCTAAAATTGGGAAATAATAAATTTGGAAACACGTGGAAATTGCGCGGCCAAAGCTTAAACATGAACAACGTGCAGAGGTGCTCACATGCCACTCGCAGCATCTCCACTCTCTGTAGAAACATCACACGGCATGCAGTCCCAGTTGGTGGCTGTGTAGCGTCGGATCGCGTATGAAGAAGTTTGTAGCGCCGTAGATGGGCTCAAATTATCTGCAATGGCCGACAGTGCCCATCAGGGGCGGTACCGCGAGCCGGCGGGAAAACCCGTTGCGATTCCCAGCCCGGAGGAAGGGGGCTGCGGGGTGTCCTGGGATCCCACGCAGCCCCCACCCTCCTGGAACTCAAGGGGGCGTGGCCAGAGATTGACACACCGGGGAGGTGTATAAAAGGAGCATCTCAACACAGGTTGAGGCAGAGTTTCGAGGACTGAAGACCGAAGACTGAAGACCAGCTAGACTAGGATCCTGGGACCTCGAGCCTGACGTCCTTCTAAGGGCCGGGCCGAGCTGGACCAGGATCGGGACTCGCACTTTGGCTGGGTCGGGTCAGGATAGCCTCCCCTAGGACATGGATAGCCGGACGGCTGGGAGCCAGCAGGGGGCAGTGTTTAGGTCACAATTGCCCGGAGGCCGTACCTCCCTAGTTAGGGGGTGTAAGAGAGTTATTATAGCCAAAAATAAACATACCGTGTTGCCTCTACTTTAACGCCTCCGTCTTCATAAAATATACTACAGCTGTACAGACACGTTAGTTACACGAGCTCTGGGTGAGTTGGTGAGGAGAGGGGGTGACGTCACGAGACGCGGGGGTGGTGAGAGTGGTTAATGGCGTCACGCGACACGGGTGAGGTGGAGCAGAGGGAGTGATGGCACGAGAGAGATGCGGGAGTGGTGAGCACAAGGGGTTGATGACGTCATGCAGGATTTGGGTGAGGCGGGGCGAGGGGGTGAATAATTATAATTAATTTTCGGCTCATTTTTACGAAAAATATTTCCATATCAAATTATCTGGTAATCATCGGTCTACATTCCCCATTCTTTTACAGTGGAAGTCCCATGGGTTCCTGCTAATTACATACTGAACTAGCAAGAACCCACGGAACGTCCGTTGAAAAAGGAATGGCGAATATGTAAAGATTTATGAGTTAATAAACTCGAATATTGACTTTTCATATGTATATATGGTGAAAATAAATTACATTTATGCAATATTGTATCTAAATTAAAATACATGGTATTGCTAAAAATGTAAACAAGATCAAAACAAAACATCCAATTGTGTGCAGTAAATACTAAAAAAAGAGCACTAGGCAAACAGACACGAACAAGAATCTTCGAGTAGGATGCAACACAACGTTAAGAAACACACTGAGGCTGTACGCTCTACCCACTGCGACTGCAATTGAACTGAATGGACGCACGGCCTTTCTGTTTGTCAGAACGAACAGGACCAGACGTGTTAAAACTTGTTTATTTTTGGTTTTATGCAGTGGTCCCACGGCCAACACACAAGTGATTTTTCTCAGAAAGAACAGGACGTCATCACCCTTGTCCTCACCTTCCCAGCGTCTCTTGATGTCATAACACCTCTCCCCCAGCTCAGTGCCGCGTGATGTCATCACCCCTCTTTATCTCACCACCCTAGGTCTTGTGACATCATCACCCCCATTTGCTCCCTCCGTGTCTCGTGATGTTATCACCCCCTCTCACAACGTCCCCCCAAACTCGTGTAACGTCATTACTTCTGTCGTCACCTCCGTAGCGTCTCTTAAAGTCATCAACCCCTCTTCTCCACATCACCCCAATCCTGCGTTATGTAATCACTCCTCTCCTTCACATGACCCCAATTTAGCATGGCGTCATCACCGCTCTCGAACTCACCAATGAAGTGTGACGTCATCACCCTCTCCCCCATATTGTCCTTACTACTCTCGTGTTTCATGATGTCATGAAAGACCGCACTGTCGCGTGACGTCATAACCCGCCCTCTCTCCTCACCACTCCGGTGTCTCGTGACGTCACTCCCTCTCCTCCACCTCACCCCAATCTCTCGTGATGTCATCCGGTGCGTTACAGACAGAAACACACAAACAAGCGTATTATTAATATACTTTAAGCTCACAGGAAATTACAACCTATAAATGGATGTAACAGGGTTATGGTAAGGAAACAGATAGCACAGGGCACCCAATCCCTGAGAGTTAGCCCAGGATTTTGAGGACGCAGCGTAGGGCCGTGTGTCGAGTGCAGAGAAAACTCGCGAATCTCCCCATGTAGACCTACGAGGCGGGCGCCGTCCCCGTTGTGAGCCGCGTCGCTCGGAAATGCGAGGACGCGGCGGCCGAGAGCCACGCGACACGGATCCTGCAGCACGTGGCCCAGGACGGCGAGATCCTCAAGATCATCCGAGGAGGTCAGCAGATGCGGCCACGATTCACCGCACTCGCGCACATCCTCCGCGAGCAGCGTTCACGTTGGGCCAGGTTTAAAATCATCGTATCAGGCTCCTTCGTTATTGTCAGCTCCACAGTTTTTTCTCTATTTGCCACAATCATCATGCTGTGTGATTCAGCCTCTCTTAATCCCAGTCACTGAAACTGTGTTATATTTAAAAGCTGTCAAAACCAGGATTCTCACTCTGGCTCCATCAGTAAGGTGTGAGGTGGTCCGAGTGGTGATATTTCCTAATGCTGTGTGTTAACTCAGCCCATTTGTATGGATGAGAGTGAGCCATGAGTGGTACGTCCATTTACATTTGGTTTTACAATGAGTACAAGTCACTTGCCGTGTTTCCCTCCCCTCATTGATGTTTGTTATGGCGTCCGTGTGGTGTCTCCATGTCCGTGCATGTGATGTCCCGCAGGAGAGGATGACCCGAAGCCCAGGCCGCTCACGAGGCTCAAGAGAGCGGCCGTGTCGATGGTGCAAAGTGCAGGCCAGGTGAGGGAGCGTAAAACAGCACTGTGGATTCTCAAGACATCATGAGCTAGATATGGGGAGTTAAAGTAGAGCTCTCAATTCTCACGACATCATGGGCCAGGTGAGGGCAGTAAAAGCAACACCTAGGATGGTGAAGTAGCTGAGCACTGTGTTGCCAAGTAAGAGAAACCGAATCCAATCCTGAGGTGTGACCATTACTTTCCAACACAGACAAGGCCAAGTACACACCACAAGGCCAACAATCACATTGAGTAGGCGCCAGATCACAGTCGCTTATGCAGACAACTTTTTGCCAGTGATGTAGTCTAAATGAGCTGATTGATGTTTCACTGCAGTGCCTCAAAGGAGACGCTGAGAAAAATGAACTCAAGCTTCTTGCCAACAAGAATCTAAAGTTGTCTCCAGGTAAAACTAGACACAAAAATATATTAAAATGCTTTTTAAGTTTCCCGAGTTATTCTGCTTTAGTAATATACTTTAAAGCGATGTTATGGTAATTGCAGTATTGAGCTGGGTTAATCATTGAGTGGAACTTGTTTGATTTTTATGTTTTAAATTGTATTTTAATTGCCCTAAGAAATAACTGAAGTTTAATACGTGTTTATTTTCTTGAAATAACAGATGGGAAGAGATAACTCCTCAAGCTTGGAAATGGTAATAATTGCCTTCTGCCAAATATTGAGCAAAGCTTAGCTTGGTAAAAGTGTGAATTACACAGCGTTGTTAGTTAATAGCCCCGTTAAAAGACAAGTCAAAACACAAACGGACTTTTCACTTGATAGATAGGTACCGATGCTGTGTCCCAGTCTGTCTAAGCAGAGGTTATACATTTCATGAGTGAGTAAAACATAATTTTAAGTTACAGTTAGACGTGCTGTAGTGATGTCACTGCTCAATCTCGATCTTACATTGTATCACCTTACTGCAGTGTGCCAAAACGACACTTAAAAGGGATTCTTCTCCATGAAGTACGCGTATCAGCTTTTCCAAAAGCGCATCTCCTTGTCTGACTCTCCGTCTCATGTAGATTTTGGGGTATGTCTTGTAAAATATGGACATTGATTAAAACAAATGGAACAGCTAAATTGTGTGCGAAGAATGACACTGATAACACTGAAACAAAAAGAGGAACAGATGGATTAGAGAACATACACAAGTTTAAGAATTAAGTGGTCTAGAGCAGGGCATGCCATTATTTATTATAAGGGATGATGGCTGGTGGTCGAGATGAACTAAAGGGTGAAAGCCAAAGCTGGAAACATGCCCAGAGCATGTAGCCGAGGTACCTCTCTACAAGGCGTCTTTGGGTTGCAATACATCTCTAAGATCATGTTGAGTAACTTGATTTTTTATAAAAAAAGATATTACGCAATTACTGCCACTGCACTGTGAATTATCCATCGATTTTACTGGAGCCTGGTGATTATAACTTTCATTTGTTTTACCTTAAACTTTCCAAGTCTAAAATGCAATCTTCTTAGAGAATATAAACCTTATGGCAGAACCCCGGGGTACCATAGTGCCCCGGCTCTTGCATAATGTCCGTAATGCAGTAATTTTTGGTCTGTTGATGGTAGGCAATGCTAAAATTGCCTCATCTCGACGAGCTATACACGATGTACAAAGTTGAATTTTTCAATAACAGATTTTTTATTCTATTTGGCGTTTCAACATAGCAGAGTAGCACTGATTTCGGATTGATTGGTACCCCAGTCGCGGAGTTAAGTACACCCCTGGAAATACAATATTTAATTGCCTCGGCCATATTGTATTATTTGATACCCCGCCCGGGGTACCGCCATAAGGATCATATAAAGTATAATTTTTGACATGTTTGTTATTACTGTATAATAATAGGCATTTATAGAAGGATGTATTTTATGATCCATTTTGTTAATTTCCAACTGACAATTATTTATAAAAACTCTATTTAACAGAATAAAATTGTTAAAAGTGTGGGAGTTTTAACAAATAAAACTCTTGGTTGTGTTCATTATGAGCTGCTCGTTGTTTTAGGGGATTAAATGGATACCAAACAATTTTGTACATGTAAAGCCCTTTGTCAGTG
Source organism: Lampetra planeri (assembly GCF_965212315.1). Taxonomy (NCBI): domain Eukaryota; kingdom Metazoa; phylum Chordata; class Hyperoartia; order Petromyzontiformes; family Petromyzontidae; genus Lampetra; species Lampetra planeri. The sequence continues at coordinate 2,555,656 of NC_136133.1, read as the reverse complement.
CACTGCTAGATGAGGGCCTTGCCATGCCACACAGGCCATGGTGGTTGTTTGACCATACTTCACCACACTGGTCAGTGAATTAGTGTCCGTGTGGAGCATGGATGTGGGAGCCTAAAAGTACAATACACCAGTGGATTTTTCTGCACCGCCCTTGGCTCCCCATAACGCCCCCACAGCATTTCAGAAATGGTCTACTTGGTTACAGTTGCATACAAAATCGTCACAATATTTACAAAACAAGTGGTGATACAGGATGCATGTATGTGCGTTGAACTTCTTTCACACTGTACATAGCCAATCATGCTAATCGGAGGTGGAAGAACTAAACACAAAAGCAGTTCTAGAGAGAAATTAGTTTTCAATCTAGATTTAAAAGTGCATAGCACCAGTGGCCACAGAAGCGCATTTGAAAGCGCACGATGCAGTGACCGTCTTGTTCGATGGTTAGGATAATCTTTATATAGCTGCCCCCATCCCGTAGGTTGGAGCAGGCCCGACGTGCAGCTCTGGCTGAAAGTGAACGGCCTGGAGGAGTTTGGCGAGAAGTTCGCCAAGTTCGACGGGAAGCGGCTGCTACAGCTGCTGAACGTCGACCAGGAGGTGCGACTCCCGGCTCGGGGCGTCTCTCGTTCGCGTCGGGGGCGTCCGCCACGCGGCTGTGTGTTGTAGGGATGACCCACGCACCCCTGTGGGTCTAATCCACACTCTTCTCCAGCCTGCACTGGGCCACAGGCAGTCATGTAATCAGACTACACAAGGCTGGTTGATGACTATTGTTACTTTGGTTTCAGAGTATAATTAGATTAGGGCTACTTTGCTTATATGAACTGATTACTTTCACTTAAACAAAACTAATCAGAAATGAGTAATTGAATTGAAAACGGCAGCCATTTAATATATCACGGAACATTTGTCATATATTGGTATTATGTACATAATATACATGCATTTGAATAGTAGTTTAAAAAGCATTGCTATTGTAATACCAAGTATGGTATTCCTGTACTTTGCATCACTTCGAATACTTTAAAGTAATCATTAATCAGACAGCTTGCCAAAATAATCTTCCCAACACTGTTCATATGCTGCTCTAGCAGACTGGGTTGATTTTGGGTCTCAGTCTAGACCTGGGCTCACCCATGGGGCTGCCCTCAAGCTTGGCCATGGAATTAATCTTCTTGAGCCTTGGGCTGACGGATAAGGGACTTAAGCTTGAAGTCCACTGGTCTCCCACGCTCAGCCCTGGCGCGCAGTGCACGCTCTACCTCGTGATGGCGTCCACTTCCTGGCGGTCTACCTCGTGGTGATGTCCACCTCATGCGCTGAGTGTCGCTGTGATTGAGCATGTGAGCATGTGCGCCCTGTGTCTCATGTCTCCTGTGCAGATGCGTGGCCTCTTCACCAAGGTGGAGGACGACCTCGGCAAGATGTAGGAGGAGAAGAGGGCGGCTGAAGCATGGTGGTGGGTGGGGCCGCATATAATCCAGATGCCCCATGTTTAACAATTCTGATTTTGCAGCAAGTTAAAATTGCTCTATTTATACTTGGATTTGAAGACCATTCCTATATCATGGGCTTTTTTCATGGTTTATGGACCTCCAGTGACCTTCATCTACACTTTAATCAATACTGTTATTTTTCATTGGAACAATGGAGCTCATATTCTTGCAACAAAATAATGTTACTTGCATCATATTGCACATTTTTCCTAATTGAAGTATTATAATGGGAGGTGTCGTTACATTGAGTTTTTTTTATGGGATAGTAAAATAAGAAGCTGTTATGCTTCATTTATTAGTGGAAATTGTTGCCATTAAGAGTACTCAGAGGTTAGTGGGCTCAATCGTGTGAATATCATACAAAGTGGCTCCCTGCTCAAGCGAGCAACAGGGTGGCTCTGAGGATCTCCTTGAGACCATGTAATAAATTCCACATTACCATGGTGGGGGCCAATCTCCATCTCATAGAGGTGACGACTCTATGGCCTCTTTCAGTTTACTGAAGTCTGTTAATGTGCGACCCACAAAAAAATTATAGGCTCTTAATAATGAAATTTCCTTTCCCCTGAAATAGGGAATCCATTGGAAGAATCGTAGATTTAAAGCACTATGGGCCTTTACAGCCAGCAAGGGTATTTCTAGCCTAAAGTTACAAATACAGCACAAGTGGTAAGGTAATGTGCTTAGTTTCAGGTGTGACAGGATTACATTAACAACCTATCCATTGCGTTGTTACAGGTTAAGTTGACATTTCTTTTTTACTAGTTGTGGGCTTTTTTATTACACGCTTTTATTTAACTCACTGTTGTTGTCGTATTCTCAAATCTTGTAACTCATTTTTACCCACTTCCCAATGTGGTATCGACTGCAAACTTGGTATACTTATGTCATACCGATGACAATACTATATTCTATCATTAAAAAAAAATCTTAAAACATTATTTTACACGCTTTTTATTAACTCACTCTGTCTGTTGTATCCTCAAATCTTGTAACTCAATTTTAACCCACTTCCCAATGTCGTATCGACTGCAAACTTGGTATACGTATGCCATATTGATGACAAAACCGTATTCTATCATTAAAATATATATTTTTAAACAATCTTTTTTATATGTTATGTTTCGGCTTGGGTCTAATTGTCCACGCTCAACTAATGTTGGCTGTAATTCACCACGGTCCCTTACGTTATGGCAAGCTTCAGGGCCACTTCCTGGAGTTGTGGAGTTCTGCCATTACTCGTACGGTACATTTCATTAAAGCGTGTTTTTAAAAACGTTTTTAAAAATATTATTTTTCTAATGTTACAAGGGATGAGAAATTACAAAAAATGTATTTCTAACTTTACATATGCACTTTCAATGTTTAACCCATTTTTATTTACTCTTGCAAATCGTGGGTTGTCACTAAATGCTACTGCTTTTCTTAAACAGTTAAAACATACTCCTTGGCAGAAGGATACTCAGCGCCAGCATGTTTGTCATTGGTCTTCATTATTGGTGGCTTTATTTTAAGCATGTGATATTAACCGAAATTAGGAAGCACTCACCCCAAGCAAATGTGCAGCCAAACAGACTTCAAGGAATCTAGATTTGAAGTTTTCGTGACTGCAGGGATCCATACTCTTTGGTTCTTTCTGTAAAGTCACGTAGGTATAAAATAAATTAAATCACGACGTTTCAGGCGCAACACAAGCGTCCGTCATCAGGTGCGACAACCACAGCAAGAAACAATTGCTGAAGTGGGCAAAAGGGCTGCTGTAACAAGAAGTAGGCCAAGTCCTCCTATTGGCATAGAGAGGCCTCCATGATGATTGGTCGGGAGGCACGGCTTGAAGGGATTGGAGGAGAGGTTCGAACTGAAAAAGGCGGGAAGCGGAGGTTGTTGAGGCGACGGTTGAGACCGTTAAGAGAAAAGGACGGAAATTGGATGGGAGAGAGACAGTGGGAGAAGTTTCGAGAGGAGCGGCTCAAGAGGGATAAAAGGGGATAGCACAAGGGGAGGTGACGTTTGGGAGAGGGTACGAGCTTCAACGAACAAGCAAGAAGACGGGCCTAGAGTTGGTGCTGTGTCACATGAAGGGCTCTGAGTACTGCGTGTGTTGGTGTCATTACACATGCATAAATAATGAATATGCCTTATACTGTGAAAACGTGGGTATCAAAATAAAACATTACATGTACTGAAATAACACTCCAGGATTTGTGTGAATAGCTGTGTTGTGTGTTGAGTTGTTATACATTGGCTGTGTTGAAAATATGTATCACATGCTTTAGAACATTTGGGGAAATCGTACTTAGTCACTGAATAAGACTGTTGAACGATTGTTTACTTTACACAACCAAACCCAGTATGTTGCTCACAAGGTTTGTCCCATGCCTATTGGAGGCGAGGTTCTGCAAGCTCGGCGGGTCATGAATCCACATGGATCATGAATGTTCACATCACCGGTGCCCGCGCATCCACAATTCCTCCCTCCCAGAAATACGGAGGAAGACCCTGCTCCCATCTCGATCATTTTTGTCTTGCATTCTCTAGTTGCTCATTTTTATAATGAATTTAGAGATGTGCATTCTAGCCTTAGGAGCCTCGTTTATATTCATAACACGTGCAACCAGACTCACAGACGATAAAAGGAACATTTACAATTGTACACAAAATATACGTATTAATACACAGGCTACACAGAAACAAACACCCAGGCTATATACAAACACTAAAGACAGACAGGAACACCCACATAGATAAACATAAAAATTTATAATTTTTAATGGCAACCCCCTGAGCGAAACTAAGGTCATTGACAATACTTTTCCGAAACATTTGGAGATATCTGTTAAAGGGACACATCTGAAAAGCCAGAAGAGTGTGTTCCTAAGGTAGTTATTGATGGCGGACCGGATTCAATTTAAATGAACAGGTGGATGAGAGAAAACTGAACTTCATATTCAAAAGTAACATCAAAATTGCATCCTACCTGCAATGAAATGGTTCAGAAACAAGGGGATTAATGTCCAATGTTCTATAGATAAAACTGAAAATGTGCGAAGCATGGAGAGATGCATGCTTCGAATTATATTTAGATTGAAAGAGCACAGATTATAGAACATACGCATGTTAATGTTAATCCAAATCGTATGAATAGTAAGTTGGCACAGGAAGGGAATGACGGACGGCTGGTAAAGAAGAATAATGGAGTGACAGCCAGATAAACGAAGGTGTCTAAGAGGAAATTATCTTGATATTGATGGAGTGAGATTATAAAGTGTGCACGATGGGGGGGGGGGGGGGTCAAAAATCACGTGACGTCATTTATGGACGGCCCCTAGAAAACTTGACACTGAGCGTGACTTTCCCAGGCGATGAGAGTTGCGTTCCCCGCGCTTTGCAAGAGGATCGACCTCGCCGTGGTGCTGGCTGCAAGAGAAGGCTGTGTTTTGTGGTTGCTTTCGTTAATACAGTAACGAAATGGGACTTTTTTTTGGCAGTATCATAAGAGCCACTTTTATTTAGTTTACACCGTAGGGAACCCCACTACAGACTTCGCCAATAAGGGACCCTAGGCTTCTTGACTGTCTTCCAGCTCAAATCTTCCTCCGAACGTCCCCACTCCTCGTGCTCTCCCCTTATATACCTCTCAGCCCCCCCCCCCTCTCTGGAATGTTCCCCCGTCACTCCATTCCCCTCAGCCAATCCCCGTCCTTTCCCTCTAACGGATCCAAACCGTCGCCTCTGGGTTCCACCGCCGCCCTTGGTTTTCCCGCCTTTTTCTCCCTCAAAACTTTCCCGCCAATCACCTCAACAGCCCCGCCTCGAGACCAATCCCTGTGGAGAGGCCTCTTTCCTTCAATCGGAGACGTTGGTTTATTTTAGAATATAATAGGTTTTTTACCCTTCAGTTTTGTTGACAGAAAAAGGGTAAAAAACTATTTTTATATTTTGCTACTGGCAAAGGAGGCCTCATGATTTTATTTTAGAATAGCCGTGAGGCTGCACATTGCCTTGGGGTTATTACACAAATAAAATGCTACAGATGCGATTGTGGTCGTCTTATTTAGATTACAGTGCGTAATCATGTCCAGCCATAGGGGCGGTATTGCCATTTTTTACAGGGATTTTTGTGTTAAACACGACTCGTGTGCGTTGCTGTTTGACGATGAATCCCCTTGGGGGGGGGGGGCATCAGAGCCAGGGCGTGGCGGCAATGGCCCTTGGGGGCGGGTCATCATAGCCAGGGCATGGCGACAATGCCCCTTGGGGGCGGGGCATCAGAGCCGGGGGCGTGACGGCAATGGCCCTTGGGGGCGGGGCATCATAGCCAGGGCGTGTCGGTAGAGCCCCTTGGGGGCAGGGCATCAGAGCCGGGGCGTGGCGGCAATGCCTCTTAGGGGCGGGGTATCAGAGCGGGGGCGTGGTGGCAATGCCCTTGGGGGCGGGGCATCAGAGCGGGGGCGTGACGTCAGTGTCCAGGTAGCAGCAGTAGCTTGCTCACTTCACAAACCTCAGAGAGAGAGAGAGACTTGGGGGGCCAGGAGGAGACTCAACTCAGGAGCAGACCCAGGTGAGCGGCTGAGACCCCCCCCCCTCCCTCTTGGTGTGGATGTCTGGGAACACAGTGCTGTCTGCTGTGTTGTAGCGATGTTGTACCAGCACTATGTGAATCCACTGCTGGATGAGGGCCGCCTCACGCCGTGTCCTTGATGGGGGTTGTAGATCAATAGGGCTGTGCGTGTTAGGGTGAGATTGAGTGTGTAAAGCTGGTGGGTGGAGGAACTGTAGCGTAGCTCTGTTGCCCTGCACGGAGTTGTGATGCTCGGGAAGATGACCGAAGGGGTCTGACGTTTCAAGCCGTTTAAATAGTCGACATGAACAATATTCTTAGGTTTTTTCGGTAAAGTCACGTAGGTAAAAAATTAATGATGTAAAATAAAAAATCACGACGTATCAAGTGATACAGCTATCGTGCTGTGACGGTTCCACCTGAAGACGGAAGCTTGTGTTGCCTCCGAAACGTCGTGATTTTTTTTATTTTACTTTCATTAATTTTAAATTTTTACCTATGTGACTTTACCGAAAAAAACCTAAGAATATGAATCCTTGCAGTCACGAAAGCTTCAAAACAATCAATGTATCTTCGGTAATACAGTGCTTTTATCGGTTGAAAATCATCTTTTGCATAAAAAATTTTTACCAATGGCAACAAAACCCCCCAAATACTGTACTTTACAAAACAAATCAATAGACCATGAAGTGTGGTCTCACGAGGGGGAGGGGAATTACAAAATCCCCGACCCAGCGAAGGGGATTTCCGAGCGTCCGAGAGCGTGCAGGTAGCAGCAGCACGTGACAGCATCACGTGACAGTAGCAGCAGCACGTGACAGCATCGCGTGACGCGGTGATGATGGTGGTGGTGGCACGGGTGGGAGGGCCGTGGTTGATTTAACACGGAAAAAACTAAAAAAAACAAGCTTTTATAATGCACACACTTTTATTTGCACTCAAGAGTATAAAATATATTATTTTCACCCCAGAATTAATCACATTTGATGTGCTCAATAAATTGGGTGGCTTTGCATAAAGAGCATTAAGGAAGTGCGCAGTGGCTACCTGGGCACTGCCGCCACGCGCCGGCTCTGAAGCCTGCTCCAAAGTGGGTTCATCATCAAACATCCACGCACACGAGACGTGTTTCACACAAAGATTCGTGTCAAAAGTGGCAATACTGCCCTTATACTGCAAATGACTCGGCACTGTAATTTAAATAAGACTAACCCAATCCCATATTTAGCGTTTTACTTTTTAAAAAATTAACATATTCTTTGGTTCTTTCGGTAAAGCCACGTAGATAGAAAAAATATATATAAATAAAGTGAAAAAAATACGACGTTTCGATCGCAACACAAGCGGTCGTCACCAGGTGAAAAAAAAATGTCAACACTACAGAATCGATCAAAATAGGCATACAACATCCTCTGACCAACACATACGCACATAATCGTAGCCATCCGAAGCTGAGATCTAGGAAAACAATGTAGTACAGTCTTCAGAGAGGGAGAAGTACAGTAGATGATAGAAATAAGATGAAGGAAATGGATACAAATTGTGGCAGAATTAAATCACGTAATAGGGAAATAGATCCGGAGTTGATTAACTTAGTTTTTACTTGAAAATATTAAACAGTAGCCAGCAGTGGATAGATTAAGGGCTGTTATATTACATTAACTTTTTGGGGTGGAGTGGTAGTACAGTGGTTAATTTGCTACACTCTGAACCCGGGCATCTGAGTTTCATTCCCAGCCACCATTTTATTTATTGAGTGTTTGAGGCAACTGGCCAAAATTGCGCAAAACATAACCCACTTTTTACCCAGACTACTGCGAGAGTGTTACTAATCTAACATTTAAACTAATGTTTTTTTTAGAAATCAGAGTTAAGAGACAAACAACAAAAACTCAGACTTCTAAGATCAGTGGCGAGTGTTATCTTAACTCGTCCTGGGCCTCCCCTCTTCACTAGTTAATAGTTTAGTTTAACCTGCACGGATCAAACAAGTCCAGAGTATAAATGTATTGAACCAGTGCTGCTGGGATTACGCATTGCCAGGAGGCCTTGTGGTTGACAGGGAATGTGAAGGATGCTTTTATGTTAAATCTAGAGCAGGGTTGGGGCAACCAAAATAACAGGAGACATTTTTCAAATTCGCTAAGAAACTCAATATTTCAAGAGCCTCAATGCATGTGGTGGATACGAGACGGAGGTCCTTAATAACGTCACGAAGCAGTCCTAAAAGAGCCGCAGTTTGTCGACCCCTGATCTTGAGGGACAGCTATTGATGTAGGATAGTCTTATTTATTTTTGTTACGTATAGTCTCCACAACGACGCTAATGCTTTAGTGTGGTGAAGTATGGCCATTTAGAAGTAGATTGACAGCTTATATATGCATGTACACATATAAAATGCATCGGTTTTAACATGGATCAACAGCCCTTTAATGAGAGAAAATAAAGTTTTCACGTCATGTAAAACAACTTGACACGTTTTAACTCCATAACGTTTTAAATAGAAATCCACCTCACGGAGGAAGTTGAATTTTCAGAAACGATTACAGGTAACGTTCTATCGTTTACTCCACACTTATTGAACTTGCCGTGTTGTCTGTTTATATTCTTTGGAATCTTTGACGCTTAATATCTTCTGGTCTATGAAGCCTAACGAGCTTAAAACTTCTACACAGACTCGCCTACTCGCGTGACTTTTCAAAATTAAACTTTAAAAAAACGGTCTAGTTCCCACCCATCGTGGCCCTATTCGTGTTTTTTAACTAAGTTTTACTATACTCTTTGGTTCTTCCGGTAAAGTCACGTGGTTAAAACAAAATAAAACAAATCACGACGTTTCGATTGCAACACAAGCCATCTTCGTCAGGCGAGACAACCACAGCAAGAAAATTGCTGAGGTAGGGGTTGTCTCATCTGATGAAGATTGCTTGTGTTGCGATCGAAACGTCATGATTTGTTTTATTTTATTTCTACCTACGTGACTTTACCAAAAGAACCAAAGAGTATGGATTTCTGCAGTCACGAAAGCTTCAAATCAAGATAACATTTTACTAATTCATAATCGTACATTCCACCACCCTTCCACCCTCCTTTTTTTAAATCACGAATGATCACGCCCACCCTACGACGGCAAACACATGGTCCAATCACAGCGGCTGTTGCTGGCCAGCTTATGACCAATGAACGGAGCGTTTATATCGCCGCGCGTTATGGCGCCGATGCGGCCATTGTGCTGCCCCCTTCTTCCTTAGCGCGAGAGCAACCAGTCCACAAACACATTTATGTAAAAACAAGATTTTCAATGTGATATGAGGCACTCGAGATGAGCCCGATCTCGTGACATCACATACACTGAGTAGGCTTGAGCCTGGATAGTGAGTGCTTGGGGTGGGTGATCACCCCCTGGCATAACAGCAGGTATAGTCAGCGTTGCGAGCAGCAGAGGGCAGTGCAAAGATCCAACAATCCATAACGCAGGTTTTTTTTGGGTTAGATCGCGTACATATATAAATGTGTCATTAAATCCACCACCACCCGACACAGCCAATTCGTAAGGTTTGTCAATATGTAAATGTTTTGGCTTGGCTCTCCAACACACCGTGTGCTGTACTAGTAACGAATTAGCATGTTCTGTTTACGTGAAAAGCCTTACTAATTGGCTTTGTCGGGTGGTGGCGGGTTTAACACATTTATATATTTATGTGATATAACCCAAAAAACCTGTATTATGGATGATATTGGTCGTGAAAGCCTACTTGTTAAACATATCCAACAACGTTCTGCACTTCCTCCATGGACCATCGAGCCGCAATATGCTGTAATTTTGGGTAAAATTAAGAAATTATAGCTTCGGAGCAGAGCCATCAATAGGTTTTTAGAAGCCCGGGGTAAATGGCAGATGAGGCTCCCTCCATCGCAGCCACGGGTCCCCTCAGCCATTTGTGAGGTCCCCTCTAATCTGAGACACGGAACCTGCACCCCTTCCGACACAAAACCCTGAATAAGGAAATGTAATACAACTTGAAAAGTGCAGTTAGACGCTTGGGGTAAGCACTGGCTTAGTTTTACACAGAGAGACACAAACGTGGACATTGATGGCGAGTGAATTCTAATTTTCTCTGAACCAAAAGCTATGGATCAGATGCTATAAATATGCTATAAATATCCAAATGGTGGGCCACTTTGTTGAGTTATCATTTGTGGACAGGTCGCTTCTAACAAATAAGTTAATATCTCAATGGGCTTTGCCTGGTTGGATGGGGATGGTTTAGTTTTTTTTGTATGCGTTTGGGTGATTTGATTACCTTTATTATACTTTTCACCACTATCATGTTTTTGTACTGTTTGTTGTAACGTTCTTAACCGCCCCTACTGGACATCTGTGAAAAGCAGCTTTATAGTTCATCGGATTCCTGCAGTGCAAAAAAATATTTTGATTCTAAATATTCTGATATAAATCTGAGAGGTGTAGTGCTGTGGTGGCGAGTGCAGTAGCGAGTCTCGCCCAGTGGGTATCGCTGCTGTTGAAGACTGAGTTCAGGGCATTTCCGAACTCGGCAAACCACGGAGAGACCTCGGAAGGAGACGGCGCTGTGTCGGCTGCGGCTGAGTTCGTGTGAGTCGTTGCGAACAAGTGAGCACAATAATGAGGCAAGGTTATATTCTATCACAATAGTAGTAAATGATGTTCTTTGTTAATACACTGCTGGATGAAGGGCTCCCCATGCAGTGGGTGTTTTGACCATACTTGACCACGCTGCTTCAGTGGGAAGTGTATCGTGCAATAGACTGTGATGCCTCTTGGTCTACATGCTGGTGTCGTGGTGAAGACGACATGGCTCCACCGTTTGGTCATTAACAACGTGCTGCACGTGATAGAATTACTCTTATTATGTTAGGGGGCACGAGTTCTCTGTAAACAAAAACATTGTTTGTAAGCGAAGGGGGCACCTGGCCTGTTTCAGGTATAAGGTCCACCTCCCAGACAGGGATTTTCCCCTCTAAGAAAATGTTTTTGAACAAAAAAGATCACTTTTGTCTGTTACTGCCAATGTTATTAAGGGATTTTAGTTCAACCGAGACGTGTTTGTACATGTTATACATGTTTAGGGTAGCATTCTTCATTGCAAGGACCGCGGGCCACTGGCGGCCCCGAGTGGCCTTGATTGCGGCCCCTGACGTGCAGGTGCCGACAATACACAAATGTGAAAACACCCCATCATGCTGTCAAACCCCCAATAGTTTTAAATGAGTGGCGGCCCTCACACTGATGTCTTATCGGTGAAAGTGGCCCCCCTCTGAAAATGTGTCAAGATCACTGGGGCAGAGTGTTTAATTTGTAACTTGTTTTAATTGTTGTAGTGGAGGGTGGAGTAGTGCAGTGGTTCACTTACTTGGCCATGAATATGGCAACCCGAGTACGATTCATAGTCACGGCTAACATCAGTGGCGAGTTATATTTGAACCATGATCTGAACCCCCCTCTGAGGCGTGGGGCAAACTGCCCACCCACCTCCTTTAGGGAATGTCCAAAAGCAGAGGTTGAAGTTGTTTGTGGTGATGAAGAATGTAAACCACTTTTTTGTCATGCGACCCGATCGCACTGTGCCCTCTCCGTTCCTGCACACTACTGCCTCACTCTGCTCCTGTGGTTTGGGCAACATAAGTGAGATTTGTCAAGAGGTAATGGTGCTCACGCCGTAGAGGTGGCACTGCGTTTGAAGAAGTACCCAACTCTAAAATACATTTCAAACAACACAAAAATTACTCCGCTTTTGTACATTCTGCAATAACAATCAGCATTTCCTGCAGAAGTGCATTGTGGTCCTCTTGTGTTAGGTCGCCATGAGTTTCTGTTATGGGGGTTTCTTGTCATCGTTAACGAACAGTACGATAGCTAAATATATAAATGAGTGCTACCTGGTATGACGTGGATCCGAAGCATGGACATTCACGAAAAAAATCGTATAAGTGCGCACATATACATGGGGAGGTGCTTCCACAGAGATACAGCAAGAGGAATGCATGGATTGGGGAATGAAGGCCGCTTCGATACATCATTTATATAATTTACAGTCCTTTGTCAGGCCACAGCTGAAAAAAGGGCTGCCCATGCTTTGTGGGTCATGGGGGTTACTTCTCCATTCTTCTCCATTCTGCTGGTCAGTGTGGGATGGTGAAGGCCTGGCCTTCCAGCGAGCGACACTGAACTTGGCTCCATGCCTCAGAGTGAAGGTCATTTGTGTCCGTGAAATATTGTGTGCTTTATAAATTGCATTATACTGGTAGGAACGAAGTGAACCAGCCTACAATAGATTATATCGTCCGTCCGTCCGTCCGTCCGTGTAGCAACATCGCCCCCTACTGCAAACACTTGGCAGGACCCTACAAAAACCTTTAGACTCAGTGACGCTTTCCTGGCTAAACAAGTGTAATATTCCCTTATAATTCCCTGAGATAGCTTTTAATTAAAACATTTACATTAAAAAATTAACTCACAGCGGCCTAAAGCCTACAGCTAGGCCTAAAGCCTAGAACTAGGCCTCAAACTCTCCCTTCGTATCGTACCCCCGTGTGTGTGAAAGGGAGTTAATGTTTAACAATGTTACATTCCTTGATGTTTTTTTTTCATAAAAACATTTACATTTAAAGCTTTTACATTAATAATTAAAACATTCTAATTAAAAATTAACTCACAGCGGCCTAAAGCCTACAGCTAAGCCTAAAGCCTAGAACTAGGCCTCAAACTCTCCCTTCGTATCGTACCCCCGCGTGTGTGAAAGGGAGTAAATGTTTAACAATGTTACATTCCCTGATGTTTTTTTTAAATAGAAACATTTACATTTAAAGCTTTTACATAAATAATTAAAACCTTTAAATTAAAAATTAACTCACAGCGGCCTAAAGCCTACAGCTAGGCCTAAAGCCTAGAACTAGGCCTCAAATTCTCCCTTCGTATCGTCCGATTAGGTGTAGCAACATCGCCCCCTACTGCAAACACTTGGCAGGACCCTACAAAAACCTTTAGACTCAGTGGGGCTTTCCTGGCTAAACAAGTGTAATAATACATTATGTTTATATTCTTTGGTTATTCGTTCCTACCAGCCCACCCCGCAGGGTCCTGTTATGATTGGATGTGGTAGTATAGAAGAACAGGACAACAATGCATTTTTCTGTATTGCGCTGCCCACCATTTTGCTGTGGATCTTACAACACCTGTTATGCATGGGTTTTCACCTGTCCAAGCACATGCAGGAACAAAGCCCATATGAACATTGACTTTGTCAGGAAATTATGATCAAGCTCAAAATAAACATCTCTTAGGATTCAAGCATCAGGGCTACCGATGAAGTTTGAAATGTTCACTTTTTGAAGCATCATTGGGGATTTCATGTAAACGTTAGGTCTACATTCAAGTTCATGTCCACCCCATCTTTTTTTTATATACAGTAATCTCAATACGTATTAGACTCACCAAGTTTTTAACCACTCACCAGTGTTTCTCAACCTCTGATCCTCGCACATCCCGACAATATACGTTTATGTTTATACCAATCATCAGATGTGTGCTGTGTGCAACCACTGAATATACTTTTGAACACAGATGATTGGTAAAAATTGAGACAGCATTTTACAGGACGCTGTATAAGACAAAAACATATGCTGGGTTTAAACTTGCAATGCAAATATATAATTTACCTCCTGTTCTCTGAATAATAATGATAATCTTGCTGGATGCACTGTATTTGGTCATTCTATCATGGTGTGGCATGTTGGGATAACCAAGTTTAAAGCAACAGTTGGCTACAGCGCAGCCTCTTGAGTTTAAATGAGCAGATTAAATGTCTCCAATGCTGACCCATGAAATGAATGCATGAAGTAATGGAATTATGTTTTTGCTCTGTTCAGATCTGAGCCATGGAGGGAAAGAAAGCTGGCGTCAGGGATTCACTGGCCAGACTGAAGAAGTTACCCAGGTGAGATATGAGCTTTGCTGCTGTCATCTGTGTTTTATCACCCAAATAAATGTCTCATGAACTGTTATAACAAGACCTTTGTGTACATTTTTTGTAGATTTCCCTGTGCTGTAAGCGCCATGTACGCATGGCACCATCGGGCAAACGCCTCGCTTAATTTACGTCAGCTATGGTAAAGTTTAAGACTAAGACATGAAAGAATAGAGAGATCTAACATAAATAATTCAGCTATGTGTTTTAATCGCTGTTAGCTGCATGCACAGGGCCAAGGTGTGCCCTCACTGGGGCTGCAATGAGAGCTGGATGGTAATTGCCAGAGGTGTGGACTCGAGTCATGTGACTTGGACTCGAGTCAGACTCGAGTCATGAATTTGATGACTTGCGACTCGACTTGGACTTGCATAACAATGACTTTGTCCCACCTATGAGATGTGGACTCGAGTCATGTGACTTGGACTCGAGTCAGACTCGAGTCATGAATTTGATGACTTGCGACTCGACTTGGACTTGCATAACAATGACTTTGTCCCACCTCTGGTAATTGCAGCTATCGTATCTGTTCCCAACAATATCCGAATTGGTAAAACACCACCGGATATCATGATCCCATAAAATTCAACTCCTTATCTACAGTGATATCATGGGGAGGGCTACTGGCATATCATCATCAATCCATTATTAAACTAAACAATCTAGATTGGTAGTCTCCTTCGACTACTTCTGCCTATGCTCTTTACAACCGATAAATAGAACAATTTAACGCTCAGCTGCTAACATCTGAAACCAGTACCAGGTAACGCCTCTTTAACACAGATACACACTCATAATCGGAGGAACTCCCCCCACATAATAGGAATTGTCTCTGATTTGGGCTGCAGATACTTGGAGTGCACTAAGAGGAGTTCTCCAGCAACAATAAAATACTCGATTGTAACAGCCACAGCAGTGTATTCCCTTGCGTGGTGACCTTGGATTCATGACTCATTGGCATTGCTTCTTTTGCACGATATTGCTCAGTGCGCTGTGTCGCTTACACACTGATGACCAGACAGCACTGTTTACAGTGATAGCTGCTCACAGATTTTCAGAAGAGGCATAAGCCTTGTAACGGCTGGCAACCCTTGCTATAGGCAAGGCCTAGCTCTTGTGTATATTAGGCAGTACATTACAAAGGGATGGAGAGGTGGAACGGTGGTGCAGTGGTGAGCGCACTGCGCTATGAACCCTGCGACCCAGCCACGGCTAACATCAGTGGCAGATGATATCCAAACGAGTCGTGGGGCTTCCTCACACCACTGACCAGCGTGGAGAAGTATGGTCAAAGGTCTGTACATTGCTGTGTATTCCATTGTGTACATATTGCTATTCATTGCAATGGGCCATACATGTGAAATAGAGTCCACACAAGGCAATCTTCGGGTAAGGGCTTTGTTGAAAATCCCTCACACTCAAAGGAAGCTGTTTTCCTAAATCTCCGAGCACACGACACACCCCCTTTATATCCCCTCTCCCCGATCTTTCTGGAACTTTCCAGCAGGTTCCTCAAATCTTCTCCCTCCTTTCCACCAACCCTTTCCTTTCTCTTTCCTGCCAAATCTCTCTCCCCCAGTCCTCAACCTATTTCTTGCTTTCTCCTGCCCGGCTATATCCCAGGCTCAATTCATTAATAATTTACGTTTAGTGTGCGTAGATGACCATTACACCATCCCAACGTGTCCTTACATGGTCCTTACACATGTTGTTAGGTTATTCCATAATTGTAGGTCATGCTTTTGTGGAATATGCACAGTATCACAATTTGCACAATCACAAACGTGTACGAGCATCGCCAATGTCTCATGAACCGTGAATGAAGATCACAACAGGCACTGTTTGATCTTATGTATAGGATTATTGTTAAGTAATGAAACAAATGAGTAGGTGTGTATGGGAAAATTGTCTTGTTTGGGGTATAAATATGTGTGCGCATGTGTGTACATGTGTGTCCTGCAGATATGACAACACCGTGGTTCCCCTCCTGTCTCGTCTCGTGAATCTCTCTGGAAACATGAATTTGACCAATGAAGAGCGCATTGAGCTTTCTCAGGTTTTTTATGAGGAGGGCGGCGCAGGTGGGTGCCTGAGTGTGGGACAGCAACAGCAATCATACTGTCCCATTAGTTTTATAATACCAGTATTTCACTTAAAACGAGACTGCAACGGTGTTTAAAAAAATGTGGGCGTGATACCGACCTCAAAAGTGATCTTTAGAAGCAGCTGCAATAAAAACTCTCAAAGCCAGACTATTGTGGAGAAAGCCTTTCTGGTTTTGTGGGATGTTAAGCATACTGAAAACAATTAAAAGGATTGAATACACGTGGATAAATACTCCGAGGAGGAATTTCTCTCACATTGAACTACATTCATACCGGCGGTGGTACAGTGGTTAGGGCGTTGTGCTATAAACCCAGCGACACGGTTAACATCGGTGGTGAGTGATATCAGAACCGGTCCTCCACTGCCTCTCTTCACCAACCTGCAGTGACCAGGGTATTGAAGTATGGACGAGAAAACATTGACGAACATGGTGTGAAGAGGCCTGAAACAATTGGTTAAGAGTTTTCACATTTGTACAGTTTAATTACTGTACATTTAGATATATTGTCATTTACCACTTAAAATATAATTTTACACTGAAGAACAGTTTACGATTTCCATGAAACAGAGGTGGGAGGCTGTGCTTCCCCTGTGTTGAAAGAATGAAGAGTTATCTGATGGGCTGGAAGCATGAATTTTATGTATTTGTTAAATAAATAAAAAATCTTAGAGGAACAAATGAGGGAGAGACAGATCACTAAAAGAGCGTGTCATCCAAGAGAGCATTTTCTGATTCCATACAACAGATAAGTACCATTCAATACATTCAGAATTGCTAGTGCACAAAAGCATCCCGTCTCCTTCCACAAGCAGTTTAATAAACGTGGGAACAGAGTTCTGACGTGAGTACTGTACAGTACTGTACAGTATTCACATCTACTTATGTATTTTCCAATAGCCTTCCCGCTGAGTCGGAAGGCTGTTGAAAGCTTGGAGAGGTTTTACCTTAAGGCAATCAATACATGAAATTAAATACTAGCATACGACGTTTCGATTGCAACACAAGCAATCATCATCAGGTATAAATTAAATAGAAACACAAATCTAGTATACTTAGAAATGTAATGTAATACAACAGAGAGTCGGATAACATAACAGTCAACACCTTATCTGGTTGATTACGTTCTTCCTGAGAATGCTAAATTTCAGAGAGAGATTAAACACAGAACCAGAAACATAGACAGACATATAAGCAGACAGATATCACAGAGATACATAGAGAGAGCCAACATAGGCACAAAGAGAAACTATGCCTCTGTGTCGAGGCCTTAAATAGAGAAAGGGGGGGGGCGGGGGCGGGGAGAGAGGGAGGGGTTAGAGAAATTAGCATGTCCATGAGTGGAAACGGTGAGTGGCAAGGTGTAAAAAGCTTGAGAGAGGGGGGAAGGGGCGGAGAGAGAGGGGTTAGAGAAATTAGCATGTCAATGAGTAGCACGATGAGTGGTACGGTACGAAAGCTTGAAAAAATTAGGAGGCAGGGAGAGAGACACACTAAATTAACTAACCTAGCAAAAATTTCGAAATGTAATGCAATGCAACACAGAGGGTCGGTCAACACACAATTAACGCATAGCCTGGTTGATTACGTTCTTCCAAAGATTGCTAAATTAGAAGTTAAGTGTGAAATCTGAAAAAACACAGACACGAAGACCGATACACAAGCAGAGAGAGAAAACGAAAAAACCCAGAGAGAGAGAGAAAAAACTAACTTAAAACTTCCCCGTAGAAGTGGTTCAAACTTAATTTGGAGCTTTCATGACTGCAGGAATTATTCTTTGGTTCTTTCGGTAAAGTCACGTATAAAGATAAAATAATAAATTAAATACTAGCATACGACGTTTCGATTGCAACACAAGCAATCATCATCAGGTATAAATTAAATAGAAACACAAATCTAGTATACTTAGAAATGTAATGTAATACAACAGAGAGTCGGATAACATAACAGTCAACACCCTATCTGGTTGATTACGTTCTTCCTGAGAATGCTAAATTTTAGAGAGAGATTAAACACAGAACCAGAAACATAGACAGACATATAAGCAGACAGATATCACAGAGATACATAGAGAGAGCCAACATAGGCACAAAGAGAAACTATGCCTCTGTGTCGAGGCCTTAAATAGAGAAAGGGGGGGCGGGGGCAGGGAGAGAGGGAGGGGTTAGAGAAATTAGCATGTACACCTTGCCACTCACCGTTTACACTCATGGACATGCTAATTTCTCTAACCCCTCCCTCGTGACTTTACCGAAAAAACCTAAGAATATGCTAAAATACTGTTTATGCAAGACAATTCCTCCGACAAGCGTCACTTATCTGCGGCAGCTACAGGATCCATGAAAAAACGCCTGTTATCTGCAATCCAATCCTACCTATTAACTGCAAACTTTCCCTTCAATCTTTGCGAAGCAGCATTCTAGTTGTGACATTTTCACAGATTATCGTTGCGTTACAAATACACTAATATCTGTGGGTCAACCACATTTTTACACAGACACAGAAAAAGAGACAAACAGATCATGGTTATCGCACTGCACTACAAACCTGGTCACACGAGTTTAATTCTCGCTCACAGCCAACATTGGTGACGACTATCTTAACGGGTTCAGGACCTCCCCTGGGTCTACTCGGCCTCAAATGAGTACCTGTTAACATCAGCACTGGGGAGAGGAAGGCTGTCGGGCGTAGTACTGGCCACCCACGCCCTCGTGGGCCGTGCCAACCTTAATAGGTGCTCGTTAACAGCACTTATTTAAACAGTACATTAAAGCCAATACAAGGGATCTACGCATCTTTGCGTTCTATAAGCTTTTCTTTGCGTGTTAATGGCGCAGCTCGGCTGCTGCAGATGTAACCATCGCCACAGGGGGCGCCAGGGTGCACAGGAACCCAGCTTCACACGTCGCAGGCTTTCGCGACCAATATCCATAATAGAGGTTTTTGGGTTAGATCGCATAAATATACGTGTCGTCAAAACCCGCCACCACCCGACAGCCTATTAGTAAGGTTTTTCACATAAACAGAACAGAATTCGTTACTAGTGTAGAGGTGTTACGGAGGGGGTGTTATAGAGTTGTGTCGGATGGGAAACAAACACACTGGGCGTGGCTATGTCTGTACGCGAGGAGGTGCTTACAGCGACGTCCGCACCGTTCAGCCTGGGGGGCTGACACGGAGCTGGGATCCCCCGCGGCCCCACCCCTCAGTGGGGGAGTTGGCATATAAGGCGGTGAGCCGGAGGGCTCGGGGCAGTGTGTGTTCGGCTTTAACCAGTGAAGAAAGAAGATCTGCTAGATAGGCCCTGGGACTCCCCTGGATCGCTGTTCTTCTCAGGGCCGACCAGGCGAGCCAGTGGCGTGGCCCCGAGAGCCCAGAACCGATGCTCTTGTCAGAGCCGGTCTGGGGACTCAGGGTGCCGTAACCCCAGCTTTACCAGGGCTGGGTTAGCTAGCCTCCCCTAGCTCGGTAGTGGAGGACCTAGGCTAGCTGTGACCTATAGAGTTGATCTCCCAGTTAGACGGGTGAAGGGGCCGACACCCCTTCCAGTGTTGTACATCCCGGTCTGTTCTGCACTTGGTACTAATCAATAAGTGTGCCTCGAACTCCGACCTCCAAGTCTCTTTGAAGCTTACTACATCTGGCGTCAGAAGTGGTCTTCTAAGAAGATGGACACGAGACGAACGGCTTGTACCAGGGAACCAGGGGCGGAGGAAACCACGGCCGACTTTGAGCCCGAGATGGCTGAAGGCGACACCGAGCAGCCAGGGCTAACTCCACACACACCGCAACGTCAGGACGGATGGGGGCCGTCGGCTGACGGACTGCGGCAGGCTCATTCACGACTGGCTGAACTACTTTACGCAGCAGCCGCCACATTGGAAGAAATTACTCGACTGGGGGCTGGAGGAGCTGCACGGAGCGATGACAGCCGACATGCAGCGCCGGTTCCCGCCATTTCCACGGGGCCCGATTTCGAATTTTCCGCCATGGCTACAGTGAGTGCTGAGGGCGGGGCCGGGCTAAGTCACGTAACCGACGTTCGGCAAACAGAAGCCGCCACGTCATCAGGAGCTGCCAGCGCGTCACCAACAGAGCGACCGCCGATGCCACACGCCCTTCCCGCCAAAACCGTGCGGAGTGACGGGAGCGACGGAGAGCGATCCTCGACTGCGGACGCCGCGCTACACCAGCGCTTACCACCTCTCAAGGAGTTCGTGGGCGAAGACGGTGACTGGGGTGGCTTCCAAAGACGTTTTCTCGCTCACCAAGAGATGGCACAATGGACGGATGGCGAAGCACTCTGCGCGCTGCCGGCGATGCTCGACAGGGATGCCCTCGCTACCCTCACCTCAGCGCCGAGAGCGAAGCGCGCCACGCTGCAGATGGCGCTTCAACTCCTGGCTGCAGTCTATGGACCACCTTCGGACTGCAGGCAGCTGTTCTACGATCGCCAGCGGGGCGCCAAGGAGTCGCCCCTGGCGTACCGTACAGCTCTCCTGGCCCTGGCGAAAACGGCTTTCCCGCGGATGGATGAGGAAGGGGTGGACGCCATGGTGACGGAGAAAATCCTGCTGTTGGCGGACGAGTTGGACATTGTCGTCTTGGCGCAAGACGACACGGAGATGTGTTCCCTGCGGGCCGCGCGACACATCCACGCAAACTTGCTGTCCCAGCGTCGCAAGGCCAGCAAGGCGGCGGCCAGCCATACCGTGGCTGCAACCACCCTCCCATCGGAAGAAATTTGTGCCGTCGATCGCCCGACGGAGTGGAGATCCGGAGTACGACCAGCTCGGGACGGACCGAGCCGCCAGGATCAGCCCAAGTCATCTGGAGCACTCACGCACTGCTACAATTGTGGCCTCCGGGGCCATGTGGCTTCAGGATGCCGGGCTCCTCGACAGCGCGGGGCGACGTCTCGGCAGGACGTCGCGCCTCTACCCAAGCTTCACCAGCAAACTCCGGCCTACGCACACACCTGTCACACACTTACGCACCGCAACGGACGGGGGTCGTAAATTGCCTGTCGTCGCGCCGAAACGTGCCACTGTGGGGAGTGCATTCCAACCGGGCTAGTGGTCCGAGTTGGCCCATCACGTTGTTGCCACGTCGTCGGGGTCGTCGGTCGTTGTGGGGCATATTGACGGGGTTGAGGTGCGGATCCTGGTTGATACGGGAGCATCGGCAACTATTGTTTCCGAATTGATTTATAACATTCTCCCCGTTCAAAGCCGTCCCTTGCTTCCCGTTGATGTACCATGCTACGCTGCTAACGGGGGCTCACTGGGCATTATTGGACAGATCCGCGCGCAAATTTGTATTGGGGACATCAAATTTTCTGGCCCGATATTGGTCTCCTCCTCGCTGGCGTTTCCGTGCCTGTTGGGGACGGATTTATTGGCCAAAATGCCGATTCGTATCCTAGTCGACCAGGGTTGCATTGAACTCCCGTCGGGCCGACGTGTTACGTTCCTGCCCTCCCCCTCTACGGGTCGGACGGCATTTGCGACGGTACCGGCGCTGGTTGCGAGAACGGTACGCGTACCGCCGGGAGCTCAGATGCTCGTGCCTCTTAGGCTGCGTCGACCATTTGCTAAGGGGATTGGGGACCAGGGGGTTCTGTTGGGACCATCTAGAGCCGGGGTTAACGGACCTGACTTAATATCGGCCCAGACCATTGTAAAAGGGGACAAGGACCCTTTCATCGCGGTCCTCAATGTGGGGTCGCGTACGGCTGTGGTTCCTCAAGGGACCGTGCTTGCGCACGCGACGCCGGTGCCCTGTGAGGAACCCGTCATTAGTCACGTGAGCACTGCTCTTCCATCGCAACCACATGCGGACCGTGATGAAGGGTGGCTCGATGCGCTTTGTGCGGGATCATCAGACCTGTCCGACTCACAGCGTGAGAGACTTCGAATCCTCCTGCGCGAGTTTTCCGACGTTTTTAGTCAACACAAATATGATCTGGGTTGTACTAAACTGCTGTGACACCATATTGACACGGGTCATGTCAAATCGGCCGTTGATGACATGTTAGCCGCCGATATCATATCTCCTTCTACCAGCCCTTGGGGTGCGCAGATTGTCTTAGTTAAAAAACATGACGGCTCGTTGCGCTTTTGTGTCGATTTTCGTCGGCTGAACAAGATTTCTGTAGCCGATGCATACCCGCTTCCTCGGATGGATGAATCGCTTGATGCCTTGGCAGGGGCGCGATTCTTCTCCAAATTGGATTTGCTTTCAGGATTCTGGCAGCTCCCTCTGGATGACGAATCTAAACCTAAAACTGCTTTCCGTACGCCGCATGGCCTTTTCCAATTTAACCGCTTGCCGATGGGGCTCCACTCAGCGCCAGCAACTTTTCAGCGATTAATGGAATTGGCAGAGGCGTAGCTAGGGGGGGGCAGGGGGGTACATATGTCTCCGGGCGCCAAGGTAAAGGGGCGCCAAAATGAGGGTTACAACGTTACATTATAACTTATTGCGGCGGGCGCGGCAGCCTGAAACGACTGCACAAATCTACACCTCAACCTAAAAGTTTATATATCCCGCCACACACAGCCTACATGTCATGTAATTACATTTTGGTACGCGCGCCTATTAAGAACTTACATGTGTAGTGTTGTACAGACGGACTCTTCAACGTCTTTTGTAGCACACACTTTTATTAACACGGTCCCTATGCACTGAGGGATATACGGTCCCCTCACCCGTTACACTCAGAACGTACAAGGCCCCGTACCCTACAGGCTACTCAATATCCCGCTCTTTCAGTGTCCTCTGACTGGACCTAGGGAGATGTCTCCCGACCACTGGTTACACTGAACCCTAGCCCTGATAAGGGCTGGAGGGCTTGGTCCAGGGTCCTAAGCTTCTTCCGCTGTCTTGGGTCTTCGTGTGGTTCAACTCCCCGAGAGCTCTGAGCGCTCTGGCTTTATACTTGCTCATGGCCGGGTTGTCCAATCCCCGGCCACCTTGTGGAACCCTGTGATTGGTCGTTCCCAATATGCTTTTCGATCCCAATTCACCCTATCTGACCCTGACCGTTTGGTCGCGCGGGAAAACCTTGTTTACGGTCAGCTCTCACAGCTTGTGAGACCCTGACCGTTAGTTTGAGCGGGAAAACCTTGTTAACGATTTGCTCTCCGAGTTTGTGAATATCGAGTGGGTAACTCTACTACATCACCCTCCCCTTCGGAAGCCTCAGCCGTCCCGGCTGTTACAAGCAGAAAATCCCCACCAATGAATCAAAGTGTGTGTGTGCCACAACCAACAAGAACAGGAACATCCAACAAGAACAGGAACACCCACTATAAATACCCCCCCCCCCATCAACAACGCAACATATGTACATGGTCAGAACCAATCACAAATAACGACATTCGCGACGCACAACGCATGCAGCATTCAGCTGCCGCAAAAAAAACGATGGGCAATCAAGAAAAGCGACGCGATCTAGCCCGTGTGTATTTCGCGGGCCCGTCGTAGGGGATGGGTGCCCCTTTCCGGGCTGCAGGCTGACCAGGCATCCTGGCAAAAATGTCAGCAGGGGCAGGAGGCCTCTCTGCGTGGACCCTTGGAGCAGACGGGTCGGGCAGCCTGGCAAACATGTTGGGCGGGTCAGGCATCCTGGTAAACATGTTGGGTGGGTCAGAAGGTCTCTTTGCAGAGACTCTTGTTGTAGACGGGTCAGGCATCCTGGCAAACATGTTGGGCGGCTCACGGGGCCTTCGTGCAGAGACTCGTGGCTCGCACGGCTCCCTCAGTCCCGCATCATCTGCGGGAGGAATGAGACGTCTGCGCTGTGGATTAGGTACCAACGGGGCGACATCCAGCTCGTCGGGCATATCACACGCTCGGCCCTCGTGTTTTGAGTGTGACGCAGAGCCGCGCGGCGTAACAAATGGCTTCAGACGAGAGGGGTGCACGAACCAGCGCCGTCGTCCCCAACGTATCTTAACACACTGTGGGCGCATTACCTGGACCACCTCAACCGGACCTCGCCATGGTTTTAGGAGTTTAGCCGATGTGGACACCGGCACCTGTGGGCAATGAAGCCACGCCATATCACCTGGAGCCCACTGATGCACGGACGTGCGAGGGGCCTGCAACCTCGAATTTGCCCGCTGGCGGGAAGCAGAATTTTCAATCGCCGCATCACGAGCCTCAGACAGCTTTTGCAGGTTGAACCGCAAATGGTCAGTGAGCTTCGATGACTGTGGGAGCTGCTCTATCCCAAGCCGCACATCAGCGGGGGGAATGGCCTCCCTGCCATACATTAGGAAAAATGGGGAGAACCCTGTCGCTGCATGTGGCGCCATGCGGTAAGCAGCGAGGACCCCTGGGATCTGCAGGTCCCAATCTACGTGGGATTCGTCAACCTGATGGCATAGCATAGAGGTGAGGGTTCTATGCAACCGCTCCACCATGCCATCTGTTTGGGGGTGATAGGGCGAAGTGCGCACCTTCTTAGTGCCCAACAGGCGGCATACCTCACTCAGCAGGGTACTTGAAAAATTTCTTCCCTGGTCGGTCAGCAACCGTTCTGGAGCGCCCTTGTCCAGCACATAGCCTTGAACAAAGGCGTCCACCACGGCTGCTGCCGACTGGTTGGGGAGGGCCCAGGCCATAGGCCACCGTGTAAAATACTCCACCCCAACCAGAAGGTACTTGTTACCACGAGGCGTCGTAGGGAAAGGCCCCAAAATGTCGAGAGCAACCAGCTCGTTCACACGGGATACCGTGATGGGCTGCAGCGGTGGGCATGCCGGCTTCGCTGGAGGTTTACGTTGCGCACATTGGGTGCAGCCCGTTAAAATATCAGTTACGTCGCGGAGCATGCCCGGCCAGTAAAATTGTAGTTTTAGCAAGCCAATGGTTTTGTGCACACCCAGGTGCGACAATCGCTCGTGTGCTGCGCACACAGCCGAACACCGCAAAGCCGATGGCACTACAATTTTGTACTGGCAAGAATCAGCATCCCAGTGCATGAGCAGACCGCGGCGCATGGCAAAAGAGTTCGATTTACTTGAATGTGAGGACGAATCACATGCGCGACGACGCAAAGGCAACAATGACGCGTCGTTCATTTGGTGCCGACCCCATTCATCCAACGTTATCCCCAGCAAGTCGTCACTTGCTGGCGGATTTTGGTGGTCCACACCCGGCGCAGGATCGGAAGGAAGGGCAGCAGAAACCGTTTCAGGAGGTGCAACCGGGCGTACTATTTGCGGTTTGCACCGGCCAGAACCCGTGAAACAGGCGCATTGTTCTGACGGGAGGCGAGATAGCGCGTCCGCATTACTGTGCTGTGTACCCTTACGGTAAATCACCATAAAATTGTAGTCCTGGAGGACTTCAAGCCATCGGGAGAGCTGGCCAGACGGTTCGTCAATGCGCAAAGCGTATTGTAACGCAGAGTGATCGGAGCGCACGGTAAACCGTTGACCGTACAGGTATGGCCTGTATTGTTGTATAAAGTAAACAATGGCCAGCAGCTCGCGTCGGGTTACGCAATAACGTTGCTCTGCAGGGGACAAAACCCTGCTTCCATAGGCAACCACCCTCTCAACGCCATCAACGATTTGGGACAGCACCCCGCCGATCCCGGTGTTACTGGCATCGGTGTCCAGAATAAATGGCTTTGCGAAATCGGGGTAAGCCAGGGGTGGTGCTGCTACAAGAGCATTCCGTAAGGAGTCAAATGCGGCCTGTTCCGCGTCTCCCCAATGAAATTTCAGCCCTTTCGCTGTAAGAGCGTGTAGTGGCTTGGCGATTGTAGCGAAACCAGCCACAAAACGTCGGTAGTACGACGCGAACCCGATAAAACTGCGAACATCCCCAGCAGAGGTGGGGGTAAGCCATTGGCTGACACATTTAGTCTTTTCAGGGTCTGTGGAAATACCCGAGCGGCTGACTATGTGGCCTAGATAGCGCACAGACTCACGCAGAAGGTGGCACTTCTGCGGTTTGAATTTAAGGTCCGCAGCTCGCATCTTTTCGAAAACAGCGCGCAACCGTTCAATGTGTTCGTTGAACGTGCGGCCAAAGACGATAACGTCATCAAGATAGATAAGGCATGAGTCCCACTGGAGCCCAGCGAGGACCAGCTCCATGAGCCTCTGAAACGTCGCTGGAGCCGAGTGGAGCCCCATGGGCAATCTATTAAACTCGAAAAGGCCCTGTGGTGTCCGAAAAGCAGTCTTTGGCTTTGATGCTTCGTCGAGGGGGAGTTGCCAAAACCCTGACAGAAGGTCCAAAGTGGAAAAATAACGCGCCCCTGCCAGAGCATCCAATGACTCATCCATACGTGGAAGAGGATATGCGTCAGCCACAGAAATTTTATTTAGGCGCCGAAAATCTACACAGAATCGAAGACTGCCATTGTGCTTTTTGACCAGCACTATCGGGGCACTCCAGGGGCTGTTGGAAGGAGAAATGATATCAGCCGCCAGCATGTCGTCAACTGCCCATTTAACATGCTGTTTCTCCGCAGGGCTGAGCCGAAACGGGTTTTGGCGGATAGGGGCAGCGTCACCAGTGTCAATGTGGTGACGCAGCAGCTTGGTGCAGCCAATATAAAATTGTGATTTGCTGAACACATCCGAAAATTCCCGCAAAAGAGCCCGCAATTTACTCTGCTGTGACCCGGATAAATCGCCGGCATCCGCGCAGAGAGCGTCAATCCATCCCTCGTCAACGTTATGAGGGAGAGGCTGCTGACTGTTCGCTACGTGTCCGACAACCCCGGTCCCCAGGGGCGCCACTGTCGCATGAGCGAGCACTGTCCCCTGTGGAATGACGGTGTCTGACAGACCGACATTCAAAACTTGTATAAATGGCTCCCTGTCGCCCGCTACAAGAGTCTGTGCGGCCACCAACGAAAGGCTGTTAACTGCTGTGTTGGAGGGTCCCAATAAAATGCCATTTAGCGAGGCGGTGGGAGCGAGCGGTTTCTTTAACCGTAAGGGTACGAGCATTTGTGCCCCTGGCGGAATGCGTACAGCGCAAGCCGCAAAAGCCTGTACGGAAGCATTTTCCGTCCGTGAATGCGTGGCCGCGGGTAAAAATGCCATCCGGCGGCCCGAGGGAAGTTCAATACATCCCTGATCGATAAGGATTTTAATGGGCATTTTGGCAAGAAAATCAGTTCCCAGAAGGCACGGCACCGCAAGGGAAGAAGACACAAAAACAGGTCCGGCCAATTTAATATCGCCAATGGCAATTTGAGCCCGAATTTGCCCGAGAATCCCTAGGGAACTTCCATTAGCGGTGAAAAACGGAATGGAAACCTTTTCCAATGAACGACATCGGCCGGGCAGTATGTTGTAAATTAACTCGGAGATGATAGTGGCCGATGCACCAGTATCGACAAGCACGCGCACTTCCACCCCCTCGATCGAACCAACAACCACCGAGGAACCCGCCGTTGCTGCAACCACTCTATGGGCCAGCTCTGACCACTGCCCGGGTCGCAGTGGTCGCGAAGAGTCGGCCAAATGCCGCGTGTCATACGCCGTGTTCCGAGCGGAGTCAATTGTGTGTTGTGGTGTGTATGAGGGCCGAGCGTGTGGGGTGCCGCGACTTGCCTGGTTATGCTGCGCTGCTCTGGAAGCTCTGTAGTCCCGGTCTCGGGATCCGGCGGAGCGGCGGCGAGGTGCACGGCAGTCGGAAGAAAAGTGGCCTCGGCGGCCACAGTTGAAACACGTCGCGTCACCGCGGGGGAAGGGCCGTCCCCGCTCCCAGTCGTTGCGGCAACTGGTGCGATCCGGTGATCGCTGGGGCGTCGCGCTGAACGTCGAGAAGACTCGATCAGGAGAGCGAGCGTTGTCCCTGCTGGCAGGCACCGATGTCGTAGCCGATGCGGTGATGGTCTCGTCCTGGTCCAGCATTAAGTGAGCATGAATGCTCCGGGCAGCTCGCAGTGAGCACATGTCCTCGTCATCCACGGCCTGGATGACAAGGCGCAGCCCCCTCGCCATCTCCAGCAGCTTCTGAAGGACGAGTGCGTCGATAGCCTCATCGTCCATGCGGGGGTAAGCCGCTCTTGCCATGGCGAGTAGCGCGGTGCGGAACGCCAATGGCGACTCCCTTGGCTTGCACCGTCTCTCGTAGAACTGGTGGCGTGTGGCGGAAGGAGGTCCGTAGACATCAGACAGCCGCTGAAGTGCTGCTTGTAGTGTCGCCCTTTGTCGCTTGGGAATGGAGATGAGTGCAGCGAGAGAGTCATCGTCCAAGGTGGCTGGCAGTGCACGAAGTGCTTGTGCATCCGACCAGCCCACCATCTCCTGATGGCTGAGGAAGCGACGTTGAAATGCCGCCCAGTCGCCCCCTGTGGACGAGAATTCGCGAAAGACAGGCAGTCGCTGCTGTAGAGCAGCTGTGTCATCGTCTTCGTCAAACTCGGACTCGGTCCCGAACGCAGCGATGGCTTGGTCAACAACATGTACTGTACGGCGTCGCGGCCGTGATGACGCGGTGTTGCTGGAGGGTCCTGCAGAGGCAGCGTCACTCAGCGATGACGCGGTGTGTTGTGATTGGCCCCCGGAGGTCCCAGCATGAGCTTGGCTTCCGCCCCCACGT
Source organism: Lampetra planeri (assembly GCF_965212315.1). Taxonomy (NCBI): domain Eukaryota; kingdom Metazoa; phylum Chordata; class Hyperoartia; order Petromyzontiformes; family Petromyzontidae; genus Lampetra; species Lampetra planeri. The sequence continues at coordinate 2,526,904 of NC_136133.1, read as the reverse complement.
GACCCGTCGGCGGGAAGGACATTCTCTTCCGGGTTTTCGATGGCGGGGACACCCGCCGTCGGCCGCTCCTCCCCGCCCGCAGCCCCCAGGGTAAGTTGCTCCAGGATGGCTGCTGCAGGATGCAGCAGCTGGGCGAGGCGGGCGTGAGCAGCCTGGGTGCCGTCGCTCGCGGCGATCGGCTGCACAGCTGGTGGTGGGGCGGCTGGCAACACGCCAACATCTTCAGCGCCGCCCGCGGCACCCACAGGTGAGTCGGAGCTTGCATCATCGGGACTTCGCGTGCGGTTCGTTCGTCTTGTTTCCATCTTCTGACGCCAATGTAGTGTTGTACAGACGGACTCTTCAACGTCTTTTGTAGCACACACTTTTATTAACACGGTCCCTATGCACTGAGGGATATACGGTCCCCTCACCCGTTACACTCAGGATTCTGGCAGCTCCCTCTGGATGACGAATCTAAACCTAAAACTGCTTTCCGTACGCCGCATGGCCTTTTCCAATTTAACCGCTTGCCGATGGGGCTCCACTCAGCGCCAGCAACTTTTCAGCGATTAATGGAATTGGCAGAGGCGTAGCTAGGGGGGGGCAGGGGGGTACATATGTCTCCGGGCGCCAAGGTAAAGGGGCGCCAAAATGAGGGTTACAACGTTACATTATAACTTATTGCGGCGGGCGCGGCAGCCTGAAACGACTGCACAAATCTACACCTCAACCTAAAAGTTTATATATCCCGCCACACACAGCCTACATGTCATGTAATTACATTTTGGTACGCGCGCCTATTAAGAACTTACATGTGTAGTGTTGTACAGACGGACTCTTCAACGTCTTTTGTAGCACACACTTTTATTAACACGGTCCCTATGCACTGAGGGATATACGGTCCCCTCACCCGTTACACTCAGAACGTACAAGCCCCCGTACCCTACAGGCTACTCAATATCCCGCTCTTTCAGTGTCCTCTGACTGGACCTAGGGAGATGTCTCCCGACCACTGGTTACACTGAACCCTAGCCCTGATAAGGGCTGGAGGGCTTGGTCCAGGGTCCTAAGCTTCTTCCGCTGTCTTGGGTCTTCGTGTGGTTCAACTCCCCGAGAGCTCTGAGCGCTCTGGCTTTATACTTGCTCGTGGCCGGGTTGTCCAATCCCCGGCCACCTTGTGGAACCCTGTGATTGGTCGTTCCCAATATGCTTTTCGATCCCAATTCACCCTATCTGACCCTGACCGTTTGGTCGCGCGGGAAAACCTTGTTTACGGTCAGCTCTCACAGCTTGTGAGACCCTGACCGTTAGTTTGAGCGGGAAAACCTTGTTAACGATTTGCTCTCCGAGTTTGTGAATATCGAGTGGGTAACTCTACTACACATGGAAGAACGTCCCAAACAACAGACAGGCGCAGTCTTTCAGCCTTAGTCACTGGCCTGTTTTTTGGTGGCGGAAACTACGACGGCCTATTTTTAGTTCTTATTAGTGACACCACGCTCCAGGCGGCTGCAGCAGCTGGAGCAGCCCACGCACATCAACATAGCGTGGCCTTCAATTAGCAGCATTTACTACAAGGCTCACTTATACATGTACGTCGCTCGTACCTTATATTTGAACTGACCTAAGAGCCGAGCCATGCTCGCTGGCGGACACTAAGTGAGAGTGTTACTGTGTTAGCTAGACCACCGTGCCACGACTACAAGCCACCGGACGAGCGTCAACCTCGACGGGTAAGTCTATGCCGTTACATGGCCGCGTACGACCGACAGTATAAGCTTATAGGCGGTGGCGTCCAAAGCGGCGACCTATTTTGGTTACTTGAACAACAAGAGGTATGTTTTATGATATTTTTTGATAAATAAATTAATATTTTGGGTTAAATATAGAATACAATTTATTATATCGATATGTTTTTATATCTGCAGCATAATCTGCCTTTAAGCGTATAAATTATGTACTTTTAATCTGCATGTATAGCCTATTTATTGTAGTAGCGCTATGCCAGTGCCACTATGTTATTGTCTAGGCCTAAACATGTTTTTTTTCACTTCAGTGTACTCAGTGTTATAATAATATATTTATAATTGTTGTCAGCCATGTCAGGAAGAAAATGAAGTGGAGCTCAATGTCGTAAAAGAAAAAAAGAAGCTGAAATGGCATCAAAAAAGTCAGTTCATTACTGGCTAGCTTTTTAAAGAAAGCCAAGAAGAAAGAAGCTAAAGCTGCAAACTCCAACTCTTCAGAATTAGAAGATGGCGGCTATCAACCACCTATTTCAGAGCAGGTAAACGAGAAGGTTGAAGACATTGAGGACTCGGAGAAAAACATGGTTCAGACAGATGTTACTGTCTATGCTGAGGAAGACTCCGAAAACACTGAAGACTAGGGCGTCGTCGTTGAACAGGTTCAACATGATGATGAACTTGTTGACAGTAACGGGGAAGATGAGATACAAGAATCTTCTGATAGAGAAGCTGAAAATACTCATTATGATGCTGTTCCTGCTGTACTAAGGTTTCACGATGTTGGCTACTTAGAATTTGATAAAACGACAAAGCTATCGAAAATATCACAGCCTCTTCGCAATGAAATGATTACTCTCGGATCCTTGCCTTTTCAGCACAGAGACAATCTATCATCAGTATCCAGAGGACGTTCAATTACATCAGCATGGTTTAAACGCCGACTAGCGAACGGAGAGGAAGTGAATCGTTCGTGGCTATTATATTCACCAATCAATAAAGCTGCTTACTGTTTCTGTTGTCTATTATTTACATAATCGAGTTCAAACTCACGAGCTTCGTTTGAGTTAACAAACGGTTTCAACAAGTGGAGAAAGCCAAAAAAACTAAATTCTCATGAAAAGAATCTTAGTCACCGCACAGCTTTTACTAGATGTGTAATGCGAGCAAGGACAGGGTGGGCGCTGCCTCCGCACCACTCACACGAGCCGGAGTATTGGGGAGGCGGAGCCTGGTCGATGGGGCGTGTGGGAGGAGCCACTGCTCACCTCGGCTCCAATGGGAGTTGGGGTGAGTGGGGGCGGAGACAGGGGCAGTGCGGGAAGGAGGAGTCAGGGTCACGTGAGAAGGAGGATATAGGGTGAGAGCCGGAAGAGATCTGGGAGTCGGGAGAGAGTGGGAATAGTGGAGAGCCATGCTGTGTGGTGGCGGAAGAGTGGCGCCATTTGCCACGTGGTCGGAGTCACGGCACCGTCGGCCAGCGGTGTACGTGGGGTAGCAGTAGCTAGCGGAGTGTGAGGAGCTAGCGGGGTGTGAGGAGATAGAAGAGTGTGCGGGGCACACGGGGCAGCAGTGTGGCTGCGGGGTGTGCGGAGCACACGACGGGTGCGCGGGGCACACGACAGAAGCGGACATCGCGGGGTGCGAGACAAGAACCCAATAAAGGACAAACGGAGACCTACATCGCCTAAAGAGTCCTTTATTACACATGGAAGGAAGCCGAACGAAGGATAATTGATGGTACTGGAATTGACGCAGTGGTTCAAGCTCAGATTCATTTGGAAAAACAACGTTGGCGAGATATATTACAAAGAATACTCACCTGTATTAAGTTTCCGGTTTCACAAAATTTGGCACTACGTGGCCATGAGGAAAATTTGAATGCGGATGAGGATAAAAATGTTGGAAACTTTCTCGCGCTAATCAAACTCGTTGCTCAGTATGACCCATTGTTAGCAAAACATGTACAGCACGCAGGAGAAAATCCGGGATCAGTTTGTTATTTGTCACCGGAAATCCAGAATGAATTTATCCACATACTGTGTCGACTGTAAAGAACCAATTGTTGAGTGATATCAGGAAAAACAAGTACTACGGTATCTTACTTGACTCAACTCCTGATCTAGGACATCGGGAACAGCTTTCTCAGGTCATAAGATTTGTGGATATGGATTTTCAAACTAAAAAAGTAACTATCAAAGAATCATTTTTAGGTTATATCGAAATACATGCAAAAGATGCAGCAAGCCTAGAAAGAGTCATCGTCGAGAGACTGAAATCTGACAAACATACCTCTAGCCGACTGTCGGGCACAATGTTATGACAATGCTGCTGTGATGACTGGGCATATATCCGGCCTTCAACAACGAACATGTGACAAAAATCACAGAGCGTTGTTTGTCAACTGTGACAACCACAGCTTAAACTTAGCAGGAATACACTCAGCTAAACAGGATCCACTTGTCGCCACATTTTTTGGAACAGTTGAAAGTATATATTTGTTTTTCTCTCGTTCAACAATTCGTAGGGAAGAGTTAAAAAAGCTGTGCCAATCACAGTAAAGCGGGAGTCTGAAACACGCTGGAGTGCACGATCAGAAGCTGTTAAAGCTATCTATGAAGGACTGGATGAACTAGTAAGGCTGCTAGACAAATTATCGGAGGACGTAACTATGACGCCTGAAACCAGAAGTGATGCAGAACAGTTACAGGCACGCGTATAGTTTTATTACATTTCTGAAATGTCATTCTTGGAAAAATTTATCGTGTTCAGAAGCGCTTACAGGATCCTACTATGAATTTCAAGGAAGCAGCAACTGATCTTGAATCTTTGGAGCATGAATTTGTCAAGCTTCGTGATGATTTGAGCCAAGTTGCTGTAGAAAACGCCAAAACAAGATGCACAGCCTGGGGGACCGATGTGGACAGAACAATTAGGCGACGTCGGAAGATGCCAGGAGAACTGGCAAGAGATGCAGGACTTTCAGCAGAAGAAGAAATTGCGCGTTATGAAGAGCGTATTTTATCGACTTCAACAGGAGATGTCAACACGGTTTTTACGACTAAAAGACCTGAACACAAAATTTGGATTTCTGCTGGACGTCAAAACTCTTCTCTGACACAAATCATCAGATGTCGATGCAATTTGTCGAAATTGCACAGATTTTGGAAATTTCTATGACACCGACATCAATGGCCACGAACTTTTCACAGAAATTGGAGATTGCAAAATGCTGCTCAGTAACCGGAATGAAGTTCTACCAGAAGCTCCTTTGGATCTTCTTGGTTTTATTGTGCTTCATGGAGACGACATATTTCCGAATTTGCGAATTTCACTGCAAATTTTATTAACAATAGCAGTTTCAATTGCAAGCTGTGAGCAGTCGTTCAGCAAATTGCAACTTATTTTGTCGTATTTGCGTGCTTCAATAGGACAAGATCGTCTCAGCAATCTTGCTCTTCTTAGCGTTGAAAGAGAAACATTGTAAAAAACAGATTTTGATTACCTGATTGACCAGTTTGCGACAGTGAAATCAAGAAAAAATAATCTTTTGTAGACTGTCAACCAGTCTACGACAGTGACTGAGTGAGCCATGTAATATAATTTCTATAAATTTGCTTCTTTAAATACAATGTTTCATTCAATTTTAAATTGTTATTCCTTATTCGATGTAATAGGAAAATGTGATTAAATGGGGGGGGGGGGGGGCGCCAATTTTATAGCTCGTCCCCGGGCGCAAAATATCCTAGCTACGCCTCTGGGAATTGGTCTTGGCTGGGTTGCAATGGGATTCATGTTTGATTTATTTAGACGATGTCATCGTCTTCAGTAAAACATTCGATGAACACCTCCAGAGGTTCCGTGCGGTTTTCCTCAAAATGCGGGCTGCCAATTTGAAATTCAAACCCCAGAAATGTCATTTGCTACGCGAATCAGTGCGGTATTTGGGCCACATTGTCGGACGCTCAGGTATTGCTACTGATCCCGCCAAAATGCAATGTGTCAGCTCCTGGCCGACTCCCACCTCCGTGGGGGAGGTCAGGAGTTTCGTTGGATTCGCGTCATACTACCGACGCTTTGTCGCTGATTTCGCGACAATTGCAAAGCCCTTACATGCCTTAACATCGAAGGGGGTCAGGTTTCACTGGGGACAGGAGGAGGAGGCTGCTTTTCGCTCCCTCCGAGACGCTCTAGTGGGGGCTCTGCCATTGATTTATCCTGACTTCACAAAACCCTTTTTGCTCGATACGGACGCAAGCAACACGGGCGGGCATTGGGGGCGTGCTTTCGCAGGTTGTTGACGGCGTGGAACGTGTGGTAGCGTACGGCAGTCGGGTGTTGTCTCCGGCGGAACAAAGATACTGTGTTACCCGTCGGGAACTATTGGCAATCGTTAACTTCATTCAACAGTATCGCCCATATCTGTACGGTCGTCATTTCACCGTCCGCACAGATCATGCGGCACTGCAGTACGCCTTGCGAGTTCAACAGCCATCGGGACAATTGTCTCGATGGTTGGAGATTCTCCAGGATTTCGATTTTGACACTACGTATCGTAAGGGCGTTCGCCACACGAATGCAGACGCTCTGTCACGGTTACCAACCACCTCCGAGTGCGCATGCCTCCTGGGTTCAGGGCGTTGCAGGCCTCCGAATGGGATATCTGATCCGGTCCTTGCGGCCGCCGCTGACGCGCCTTCGATTGCGGGTCCTATTGAGCAACAAGGGAGGGATTCCTTGCTGGGGTTGTCTGTTGCGGAATGGGGGCGCCTCCAAATGGAGGACACCTCCCTCCTCGCTTTGCGCCGTCGCATCGGGGGAGCTGGTCGGGGGGAGGAAAATGTCGACTCGTGGGGGTTGGTTCAAGGTCTTTTGATGCATTGGGACGGGAGATCCCGCCGCCACCGGCTGGTGGTGCCTTCCGCTTTGAGGGGTAGAGTGGTGTGGGCTGCGCACGAGCGACTCCTTCACCTGGGGACTCACAAAACCCTTGCCATGCTTCAGCTGGATTTTTCTTGGCCGGGCATGGCAAGGGACGTCGAGGATCTTTTAGGGTCGTGTACTCAGTGCGCGCAACGGAAACCACCAGCGCGGGGGTCCAACCCACCATTGCAGTCTATCAAAGTTTCCAGGGTTAACGAGCTCGTTGCGCTTGATATTCTGGGCCCATTCCCCGCTACACCCAGGGGAAATAGATACCTATTGACCGGGGTAGAATATTTTACGCGCTGGCCTATGGCCTGGCCCCTCGCCAACCAGTCGGCAGCAGCCATCGCGGAGACCTTTGTCCAGGGCTACGTCCTCGACAAAGGTGCTCCGGAGCGGTTGCTGACCGACCAGGGTAAAAAAATTTTGGGTAAACTTCTCCACGAAGTCTGCGAGCTCCTGGGAACGAAAAAGATTCGTACCTCCCCATATCATCCACAAACTGAGCGTCTGCATCGGACTATCACGTCCATGCTGTCCCAACAGGTCTCTGACTCACAGACCGATTGAAACCTTCATATTCCGGGGGTTTTGGTGGCATACAGAATGGCTCCGCATGCGGCGACCGGATTTTCGCCCTTTTTCCTAATGTATGGCCGCGAGGCTAACCCGCCTGTCGCGACCCAGCTGCAAATCTCCGCGCCGCATGCTAAATCTAAATTGACCGACCATGTCAAATTCAACATCGCCAAATTGACAGAGGCGCGGGAGGCGGCCATCCAGAATTCAGAACTTCGCCAAAAGGCGAATGAGAGGCTCAGGCTGGGTCGGGCACATGTGCTCCGGTGGAAACCGGGTGACAAAGCGTGGTTGCACTGTCCCCAAACACCACTGGCGACCTCGTCTAAGCTGGTGCGACCGTGGCGGGGGCCCGTGGAAGTGGTGCAGGTCTTGCGGCCACAATGTGTGAGTATCCAGTGGGGGAAGCGTCGGTGGTTCGTGCACCCCTCCAGGTTGAAACCGTTGCGCCCCATGTCCCTACCACACACACGCGTGGCCAAACATGTGAGGGGTCCACCGACCCCCAGAGTCCGACTTCGCTGCTTTCACCTAACTTGCCACCAACTGTTCCACCTCCAGGTGAACCGGGATTGACGTGCTCACGACCGCCAACCCCTCCCGGGGGGGTCGGGGGTCACTCAGCAGCGAAGCCTCTCTCGCACCCGGACTGTTGACACCCACCACTGGGCCAACCGGGGTTGCCCAGTGTGACAGGCCCGCTGCAAGAACGCGTGCCAAAACGCGCAGACTTTTGTGAGGTCGGCTGCTTGTGCAGCCCTTGCGGTGGGGGGGGTCCTGGGAATTGGATATATGTTGCGTTTTTACAGGGTTCGGTATTTATTCGGGGGGGGGGTGCGTCGGGTTATTTTTCTCTTGTTATTGTTCATTCTTGTTGTTCTCGTTAAAATTACGCGAGGCACACGCGGATTTGGGGGGGGATGCATCTTTATTGTGATTTTATTGCAGCCGGGACGGCTGCGGGCTGTACAGGGGGGGGTGATGTAGAGGTGTTACGGAGGGGGTGTTATAGAGTTGTGTCGGATGGGAAACAAACACACTGGGCGTGGCTATGTCTGTACGCGAGGAGGTGCTTACAGCGACGTCCGCACCGTTCAGCCTGGGGGGCTGACACGGAGCTGGGATCCCCCGCGGCCCCACCCCTCAGTGGGGGAGTTGGCATATAAGGCGGTGAGCCGGAGGGCTCGGGGCAGTGTGTGTTCGGCTTTAACCAGTGAAGAAAGAAGATCTGCTAGATAGGCCCTGGGACTCCCCTGGATCGCTGTTCTTCTCAGGGCCGACCAGGCGAGCCAGTGGCGTGGCCCCGAGAGCCCAGAACCGATGCTCTTGTCAGAGCCGGTCTGGGGACTCAGGGTGCCGTAACCCCAGCTTTACCAGGGCTGGGTTAGCTAGCCTCCCCTAGCTCGGTAGTGGAGGACCTAGGCTAGCTGTGACCTATAGAGTTGATCTCCCAGTTAGACGGGTGAAGGGGCCGACACCCCTTCCAGTGTTGTACATCCCGGTCTGTTCTGCACTTGGTACTAATAAATAAGTGTGCCTCCAACTCCGACCTCCAAGTCTCTTTGAAGCTTACTACACTAGTACAGCATACCTGTGTGTTGGAGAGCCAAGCCACAACATTTACAATCTGAGTACGACGTTTTGCCAGTAATTACAACTAGTTTCATCAGGCGGCAGCCAGATTTGTGGAGAAGTCTTACTGTTTCGTTCTTTATATAGAGGCGTAGATGTGTTGACCACCCTTCTGTGCTCTTGCACAATATTGGGGGGGGATTACTGAGGCAACGTACATTTTGCATGTGCATTATGCGAGCCCTTTGAACTTGTCCTTCCTGTCTATTGTGTTAATTAAAATAGCCCTACCAACGGTAATCCCTATTGAAGTACGCTCCCCTTTGTAGGCATGCATTTAAATAATGTATTATTTGATGATTCGCTTCCACGCACGGTAGCTATTCGAACAGTTAAGTTATTTTTATTTCTTTCAATTTCGATAGTTTATCTAATTAGTCTTGGCCAGTAGTAGCTAGTTTTGCACAAAACTTCAACATTATCAAAATCTATTGAGTGTCCTTGTTGCCACGCGTGTTCTGCTACTGCTGACAGTTGCATTTGGGATAATTAAATATTTCTCTGATGTTCTTTTAGTCTCGTACTGATCATTCGTCCTGTTTTCCCAACGTAACATTTACCCAGCTGCTCTCTTAGCACGCGGTGGCGAAGTTACCGAGACGTGCACACAGATACAAAGGTAACGATCCCCCAGATAGCCTTTCACAGACTAAAGTGGCAAGTGCTGTGAGCGAACACCCATGAAGGTCGGCACGGCAAACGACGGGGTGGTTGGACAGCACCACGCCCGGCCGCCTTTGTCTCCCCGATGTGTACACACCACATACTCATTTAATGCTGAGTTGACACGGGGGAATTGAGGGCCGGTTTCAGATATTCGTCACCAATGTTTGCTGTGAACAAGAATCTAATTCTGTTCACCGGGATAATCATAGCGTAGTGCGCTAACCACTGCGCCATCGCTCCCGAGAAGTCGCGTGTTTGAAGCGAAACTGGTGTTCGCCATTACCCACTGCACTTCAAATACTACCTCTGCCCCAGTTATCCATAAATTATTGTAAATAAGTGGGGACGGGGTAGTATTTGTGGAAATGCGGAGTCACAAGCTAAATTAGTAATATCCGTGAATATTTCCTGACCCCTTTCCCGTCATCCACTGCGCATCGTCACTCCTATTATCTGTGACTTTGCAGATACGAGGAGTCGCCTGGCAAATATATCCTCTTTAACTGTGGATAATAGTACAAACACAAATAACCTTGTGGATAAGAGGATCTGCGATATTGATCCCCCACATTGCCGCTCATAAGAGGAAAGAGGACACGCTTAAACCAACATTATTTCCTGCGACATTGGGTGATGTATTCTGGAAATTATATTAGAGCAACAAAGGCGTAAATATAAATGGAAACAACATTAATCATCTCAGATTTTCTGTTGCATTGTATCATCCAATGGGAATGACCTACAGGACATGTTAGAAACTAATAAAGAAGGATGCAGTGTCGGGCTAAAGATACGAGCCAAACTAAAGTCACATACAATAAGTTTGCTAGACAACTGAATTAGGCTGTTGCAGGGACAACTGTGGGTTGGATTGATTTTGGAAAGCTGCACTTCATAATGAAAAGCAACAGAGCAGTGTATTTAAAGAAAGTTTTTAGTCTGCATATTGCATTCTATGACATGGATTATGAGTATAACATTGAATAATAAAATGAAAGAATAAATAGAATGGAAATAAAGCTGACAAGTGCACAAAGAAGCACAAATCATGGAGGGATTGCGTGATGACTTGTATGTACAAAACAATGAGATCTGCCACCTGTTTAGCGTTTACCTGGTTAAACAAATGCTGCTGTAAAACATTGGTGCAGAAGGCTGCATTGTGGAATGCAGTAAGGCTAATAGACTGTTTTTCGATTTTAATATTGTCTGTACATTTGATTTATGATTTGTAAGGTGTTCAGTCTGAGACAAGGCAGTGAGTGTGTGTGTAACGAGGAGGCACCGCTATGTCGTTTTCCCCAGAGCTGCTCATGAAGATCCTGGAGTCCGTGTGCTCAGGCGGATCTGAGATCCGAGACGACAACGCCCGCGTGGTGGAGTTCAGCATGAAAGTTCTGTCGAATTACACAGGATTTGTCCCTGATCTAGGTAAGTCACTCACGTGAGGCCTATCAAGAGAAAAACTTGTTCATCATCAAACAATTATGAGATTATATATTTTTCAACTGCATTTTAATAATCTAGGTGCTGAGCTAACACAGATATTGAAAACTTGGTGAACTTGCCAAGACAGATGAAATTGTATCACAAAAAAGTGTTCCCTGTGATCTGCAAACATAATTACATGAGCTCTGAACTGTTCTAACTAAGATACACTTTTCTCATTAATGTAATGCATAACTCTGCAATATAAAATAGCAATGTATAAACCACAAATGCAACCAATTTAAATAACCTTTGACAAAAAATTTTGGTAGTAATTCCTTACAACTGGTTTTGGTTATAAATCACATTCGTTTGTCTGTCAGTCACTAAATGCTGAGTTGGATGGAGTAGAGATTCTCTAACCCATACTCCCTCTCAGATCACAAGCTGTCAGAACTCGGAGCCATTAAGTTCATGGTGAATCTGCTGAGATCCCTTGTGGAGAAGAATCAGCTGATGGTGAGATGGACACTTCCTGCACGTGGAGGGGTAGCACCACATGGCCACAGAGAAGCTGGCTTAACCAGATCAACTTGTTAGTAATGCAGAGAAAACTTTGAACATTTGAATGCAAATACTGAATGCAGGAATGCATTGAGTTAACATTAATCTGAAGCCCGCTTGTTGCCAGCAGACCTCGACATTGGCATTTAGCTTCTGAACATTTTTCCATACCCAAGAATAGGATAGAATGGTAATGTTACATTTAACATATAGCTGTAACTATAGCTTAATGTTGGATTATTGACCGTTACTTGATAATATGATACTTGCTTTCAATTATGTAGATTAAAATTTGGTAATTATTATTTAAGCCATGGGTGGAGAACTTTCCTTCCTAGGAGGAATATAACTTTAAATACCTTTGACACACCACACATGAACACTTCTGTTATTGCAAGCAGCCCTAGCAATGACAGGAGTGACTGAGCACACAAATATAAACACACTGTTTCCAGGATGGAAATATTCCTCTCTTGTACCCAATAATTGAGACTAAGATACTTTCAGCAATGGAAAATATTATTTCCAGGCCGTTTCAAGTGCCTGGCCTCATATGGCCGTGGGCACTACGATGCAAAGTCAGCGACCGTAGGTTCCCTTATCCCTGATCTAAGGCCTAGACACACTCTATGCCTTTCCAGTGAATTCGGTAGATGCGATTCTATCACGGGCAGTTAATTGCATTGCTGTCAACAAATGTGTGCACTATGCCATAGATCATGCTGCGTTTTCACACATTAGCTGGGCTATAAGTGTTTCATTTGGCATGATTGCAATCCAATGGTCAACCAATGAGTGAGTGCGTTAGTGACTACAGACTGTGCATATACAGTGAGGGAAAAAAGTATTTGATCCCCTGCTGATTTTGTACGTTTGCCCACTGACAAAGAAATGATCAGTCTATAATTTTAATGGTAGGTTTATTTGAACAGTGAGACACAGAATAACAGCAAAAAATGCAGAAAAACGCATGTCAAAAATGTTATAAATTGATTTGCATTTTAATGAGGGAAATAAGTATTTGACCCCCTCTCAATCAGGTAACGAGCTGAGATTAGGAGCACACTCTTAAAGGGAGTGCTCCTAATCTCAGCTTGTTACCTGTATAAAAGACACCTGTTCACAGAAGCAATCAATCAATCAGATTCCAAACTCTCCACCATGGCCAAGACCACAGAGCTCTCCAAGGATGTCAGGGACAAGATTGTAGGCCTACACAACGCTCGAATGGGCTACAAGACCATCGCCAAGCAGCTTGGTGAGAAGGTGACAACAGTTGGTGCGATTATTCGCAAATAGAAGAAACACAAAAGAACTGTCAATCTCCCTCGGCCTGGGGCTCCAGGCAAGATCTCACCTCGTGGAGTTGCAATGATCATGAGAACGGTGAGGAATCAGCCCAGAACTACACGGGAGGATCTTGTCAATGATCTCAAGGCAGCTGGGACCATAGTCACCAAGAAAACAGTTGGTAACACACTACGCCGTGAAGGACTGAAATCCTGCAGCGCCGGCAAGGTCCCCCTGCTCAAGAAAGCACATATACATGCCCGTCTGAAGTTTGCCAATGAACATCTGAATGATTCAGAGGACAACTGGGTGAAAGTGTTGTGGTCAGATGAGACCAAAATGGAGCTCTTTGGCATCAACTCAACTCGCCGTGTTTGGAGGAGGAGGAATGCTGCCTATGACCCCAAGAACACCACCCCCACCGTCAAACATGGAGGTGGAAACATTATGCTTTGGGGGTGTTTTTCTGCTAAGGGGACAGGACAACTTCACCGCATCAAAGGGACGATGGACGGGGCCATGTACCGTCAAATCTTGGGTGAGAACCTCCTTCCCTCAGCCAGGGCATTGAAAATGGGTCGTGGATGGGTATTCCAGTATAACAATGACCCAAAACATACGGCCAAGGCAACAAAGGAGTGGCTCCAGAAGAAGCACATTAAGGCCCAGGAGTGGCCTAGCCAGTCTCCAGACCTTAATCCCATAGAAAATCTGTGGAGGGAGCTGAAGGTTCGAGTTGCCAAACGTCAGCCTCGAAACCTTAATGACTTGGAGAAGATCTGCAAAGAGGAGTGGGACTAAATCCCTCCTGAGATGTGTGCAAACCTGGTGGCCAACTACAAGAAACGTCTGACCTCTGTGATTGCCAACAAGGGTTTTGCCACCAAGTACTAAGTAATGTTTTGCAGAGGGGTCAAATACTTATTTCCCTCTTTAAAATGCAAATCAATTTATAACATTTTTGACATGCGTTTTTCTGGATTTTGTTGTTATTCTGTCTCTCACTGTTCAAATAAACCTACCATTAAAATTATAGACTGATCATTTCTTTGTTAGTGGGCAAACGTACAAAATCAGCAGGGGATCAAATACTTTTTTCCCTCACTGTATTTGTTTTATTGAGTGTGTTTGGGTGTGTATGTGTAGTAGTTTAGCAGTTAGCGTGCTGCGCTACGGACCTAGTGACCTGGGTTTGTATCCCGATCATGGCCAACACTAGTGACGATTATCTGAACTGATCCTGGGCCTCCCCTAGGTCAACTCGGCCTCAAATGAGTACCTGATGTGGTGTGTAAACATTGCCACGAGGGAAACAAAGGCGGCTGCGCGTGGTGCTGGCCACCCACCCCCTCGTGTGCCATGCCGACCTTCATAGGTGCTCGCTAACGGCACTTGCTCCAACAGTCTTTAAAGGCTATATTGGGGATTTTTTTTTTTAAACGTGTGCATATTTGTGTGTACGCCAGGTGTGTGTCCATGTGTAAGAGAGTACATGTGTCAATGTTTGTGCATGTGTGCATGTGTGCATGTGTGCATATTGTATTTTGTTACCTGGTGGATGTGTGTGTATAGATTTGTGTGTTTGTGTTTCAGAGTAACACACAGTGGCGTAGTGGTTAGCGCACTGGACAGTGAGCATGGCCACGGCTAACGTCAGTGGTGAGTTAGATCTGAACTAATCTTGGGCCTCCCCGAGCTTGACTCAGATTTAAATGAGTACCTGGTGCAATGTGTAGGTCTCAGCATTAGGGAAACAAAGGTTGCCATCCGTGTTACAGGCCGCCCCATCCTCATGTATGTGTAATGACACGACTTCCAAGAAACGGCTTGTAGAGGGTTTCTTATTTATATCTTAATACTTTAACGACAGGGTCACGGAGTAACATAAGCGCTCACTGACTTATAGCTTTTAGCCACCCATACAGTGACATCGGCGACGTACAACTATAGAGCTGGCTGACTATATAGTGACGACGGCGATGGAGACTGTATAGTTGGCTGGCTATGCAGCGACGATGACGAAGAGATGGCAACGATGACAGCGACGACAGCCTCTCCCTCATTCACCCAGCGCGGTCAAGCCCCGCCCTTGGCCACGCCGCTCTTCTGAAACTCTCTCGTGGGTTCCAGGAGCTTCCAGTTCAATTCCCTCTTTGACCCCTGGCCCAGTTATGCCCCCCTCGTGGCCGCTTGCATCATGTGTCATTCTATACCGCACCCATAGCCGTAGTTAACCCCCATGGCCACCAGATGGCATACTGTCACTACATATGTATCCATAATAGAGGTTTCTTGGGTTAGATTGCGTAAATATATAAATGTGTCGTTAAAACCCACCACCACCCAACACAGCCAACTAGTAAGGGTTGTCACGTAAACAGAACATGCCAATTCGTCACTAGTACAGCACACCGGTATGTTGGAGAGCCAAGCCACAACATTTACAATACATATGTATGTTGTTGAACTTCTTTTGCACCATACGTAGCCAACCATGCTAATCATGTGCTGTGCTGGCCTTCATAGGTGCCTGCAAACAGCACTTGCCGCAACAGTTTGTCAGAAGCTATATGGGGGATCTTTGACTTTGTGTGCACACATTTGCTTGTCTGTGTATATGCTTCTCGTTTTTCTGACTTGCAGCCCCATTACCATGATCTGCAGTCCCTTTGCACTCGATTGAATTCCACTATCGCCGAGTGTTTCAGTTAATTGTTTGCTCCGACACAATCTGATTGCATACGCTTTGGTTCTTTTGGTAAAGTCACGAAGGTAGAAAATAATAGATCACGACGTTTCGATCGCAACACAAGTAATCGTCATCAGGTGAGACAATCACAGCAGGGAAACTGCTGAAGCAGGCGTCACCATGTGTCTTTTTGACCCTGACGGCTTGAATTTGATTCCTACTCATGACCAATACAGGTGTAATGCGAGCGTAAATGGGGTTGTTGCTGGGCTCTGGTCCAATCACACGGCCCGGGGTATTGGGGGGCGGAGCCTGGTCTGCGGGGCGTGTGGGAGGGGCCACCGTTCACTTCGGCTCCAATGGGAGGCGAGGTGAATGGGGGCGGAGCCAGCGGGGTAGTATGGGAAGGCCGGATCTGACTATCCGGAAGGGGGGAATTCAGGGTCACGTGGGGGGAATGGATATAAGTGGGAGCCCGGAAGAGATCGGGGCAGTCGGGGAAGTTAAGAGTCTGAGCCACGTTGGGTGGTGAGAGAGAGATCCGCGCCATCGGCCACGTGGCCGAAGGATCTCAGCACGCCGCCGGCCAGCGGAGTGCGGGAGTAGAGGAGCTAACGGAGGAGCGTGCGCGGGGCGCGCGCGAGACGACGCTGGTCCGTGGAGGAGACCAGTGGGGTGCGAAGAACCTGAATAAAAGACAAGCGGGAGACGGAGTCTTTTATTACACAGGTTTGGTTATCTGAACTGGTCCTGGCTTTCCCCCCCTCACCCTCGCGGTCAACTCGGCCTCAAAATGAGTACCAGGTGCGACATGTAAAGATCGCCACTGGGGAAACAAAGACGATTGGGTGTGGCTCTGATCATCTACCTTCATGTGTGCTGCATTGGCCTTCATAGGTGTTTGCTAACGTCACTCGCCACAGTGTGAGTGGCGTTTGTGGGTTCTTGTCTGTACCTTCGAATACATACCTCACATTTGGTTCTGGATAAATGACAATTGAAATATATATTTATATATTATACTAGCTTTACTACCCGGCTTCGCCCGGGACTTGGATTCACCACGCCCGGCCGCCTTTGTTTCCCTAGTGGCGATGTTCACACACCACACCAGTTACTCGTTTGAGGCTGAGTCGACCTAGAGGAGGCCCAGTACCGGTTCAAATAATTGTCACCGGTGGTTGCCGTGAGCGGGAATCGAACTCTGGTCGCTGGGTTTATAGAGCAGCGCGCGAATCGCTACGCAGTCGCTGCCCCCCCCCCACACACACAGGATAAAGACAAAGATCCCCCGGGTAGCCTGTGAGACTGTAGGGCGCAAGTGCTGTTAGCGAGCACCTATGAAGGCCGGCACGGCACGGCACACGAGGGGGTGGGTGGCCAGCACCACGCCCGGCCGCCTTGTCCCCCCAGTGGCGATGTTCACACACCACACCAGTTACTCGTTTGAGGCTGGGTTGACCTAGAGGAGGCCCAGGACCGGTTGAAATAATTGTCACCGGTGGTGGCCGTGAGCGGGAATCAAACTCGGGTCGCCGGGTTCGTAGCGCAGCGCGCTAACCAATACACTACCCCTCCCCTCACACGCGCGCGTCTATAGGTACACATACACGCGCTTGTTGCAGACACAACTTTGAGGGTGCGTACGGCAGTAAACGACTAAAATAATAAAGCAATGCCGCGCGAAGAACGCCTTATAGGCCGTAAGGTGAACAAGGAAAAAGTGGCTAGAAAATGATTTTCGTTCCCACACCTGGGAACTACTTTTTAAATGAATTTTTTCATAGACAAAACCATTTTAGACTTTATGTTAAAAGTTCTCCACAAAATACCCTGCAGTTTTTTTTCAAAATCCATAAATGTATATAATTGTGAATTGGAAAAAACGAAAATCTTATGCTGCTGGTTTTGTTTGTAACTTTATTTATATACATTTTAGCAACACCAAATATCTCTCAAACTGACACTTATACATGTACCTAAACACTTGAGACAGGTTTTGGTGCATTATATACTCAAGTGTGAATGTAGACCATGAAATATGGCAAATTTGTAGAAAATATGCTTCAACTTCACGGATTGGCACTAAGCAAAATTAAACATAAACATTTTAAATTTAGCAAAACTGTGATGTTTTGTACATCAACATTTTCAGTAGGTACTGTGTAATCACAGAAAGATACAAATATAAGCACACTTTGGCCCAAGTTGGCTGAAATGACTCGAAATGCTACACTGTCCCCTTGTTTTGGAATGCTGCCAAAAAAAATTACAATTCTACCACAGATTCTTTACAGCTCAAAATCACCTTAAATTATAACACAGCGCATATTTACTCATCGGTATCATCCCTATCACTATCAGAGCCATCATCCCATGTAGGTCTTCTGTTTCCTGTGAAACATTTACACAATTTTGGCACCGACATAAATCAGTACAATACAGTCTTGCAGACATACAGGAACATTCTTAATTTTAGAACTTTCGTGACTGCAGGAATTATTATTTGGTTCTTTCGGTTAAGTCACGTCTAAAGATAAAATAATAAATTAAATTAAATAATAGAATACAATTATTTAATTTAATGTATTATTTTATCTTTAGACGTGACTTAACCGAAAGAACCAAATAATAATACAGGAACATCTTCCAGTCTCACATTTGCTATGCTTACAACTGCAGTGGACTGCCTGCAACACACTTTCAGGGGCAGGATTTCTAGTCATGCAGGTCACTGTTAACTCACCATCCTCGAGGTGCCATCCATTGCCGACGGGTGAAGGGGCACACATTATACCTTTCAGAGAATGTCTCATTATGGCTGCTTGGTAGTTTGCCCTTTTGCAGTGTTGGTACAGGGCGTCACTTGTAAGGGGCATGGATAGTTCTGGAAAAGCTGACGATGCCATACAGAATGCTTTGTATCTTGCATCGTTCACATTTTCGGCAGATGACTGGCCATACAGGTGGCACACATATGTGCAAAGTAGCTCAAAGGTAGACTGGTCTAGGTTAAAACTGCTACCCAGATTTGTAAAAGCAGTCAGATATTCCTCTTTCTCACAAGCAACAGAAAATGCCTTTCTTTTGCCTTTGCCATAAAAGGCACTTGTAGAGTCACAACCTGAGAAGGTATCGATCCCAATAAGTGCCAAACAGACACTTGTGCCAAGAGCTGACGACACCTTAGCTAAGTCAATGAGCCTTGTTTTGTTGCCAACCCCCGTGAAAAAATACAACCTACATGGTAAATCTGGCTGCAGGCTTAAAGCAATCACTGCCACATCAGTATCAGGGCTCTTGATGACTACAGTTTGATGTTCCTGTGCAGCATGTTGTGCATGTAAAAACACCCTGGTGACACATTCCTCATGATCACATGTCAGATCTTCAACAGCACTGAGAGTATGTAAATCCTCCATTACAGTCACGCAGTGACACAGGTCTCCATGTGCTATGTACAAGCTTAAGTCCTTTCCCACAGTGGTAAGATCAGCCTCTCGCCACACAACATAGAGGAATTCTGCCAGTGCTTCTTTGTTTGTTACATCTGATATAAACTTTTTCCATTGTGTTGATGTCTTATGATCCCGTCCATAAATTTTCACCAGTTGTGTACCACCACCAGCTCTACGTGACCGTTCTAGGTTTTTAATACTCATTTTTGGATACTGGTCAATCACAAAGTCTATCCGTGTACAGTTTGTTTCAGAGAAAGTTTGACTATGTACTGCAGTATGGTCTCTGCAAGCTCTCCAAAGGTACTTGGTATTGACCGAATGGCTTGAATGACTGCCATGCCATCAAAGAAAATAGCTCCACTGATCACTCCATTGATGGATCCTGGGGCAACAACTTTGGACTCAATGAGTATGTCTTGCAGTCCTGCATCTCCAAACCTTTTCCTAGAATGCTCAGGTAGGACATGCATGTGTGAAATTCACCTAGTCTAATCACTTTACGCTGAGTAAAGTCATCATCTTTCCAGCAGATTTGCTGAGCTTTGGCATATATATCTTTGTCAAAAACTAACACTATATGGTCCAGTTCTAGCTGATTATGAATTTGGACACTTCGCTTCAGAATTGTGTTTACTGTTGACATCTCTGTCGGTGAAGCCTCAATGACTGGAAGATAATACAGTGCTGACTTTTGCAGAGTGCCATCACCTTGAAGTAATGTATGTAAACCTGTCCAGCTTGGTATTGTGCATCTTTCAGCATCTATGGACTTTACAAAAACATATGCCAGTTCAGTTTGTACAGCAGACACCATGTTCAATTTGTATGTGTCCGCCTGTAATGGAACACTTTCCTGATGAAACAAGTTATGTGGTCCTTGTCTATTAGACTGATGGTACTGTTCGACAGGGATGCTAGGGGGTACTTTCAATGAGGTTTTTCCCTTCTGTAGTGGTTGTCTGTTTGTTGTTGACACAGGTTCAACTACAGAACTTTGCAGCATAATCCCATTTGTGTGGTGGGTAGTTCTACGACCTGACAGTGTCTCCTCCCCAAAGTCAATATTGTCCCACACAAGTACTGTAGGAACCTTCTTTGAGAATCCCTTTGGTATTTTGTCTCTGCCCTCTACTAGTTGAAGTTGGGCAAGGCTAGTGTCTAGACTGACAACTGTGTCCCATGCTGCACAATGTCCTAGTCTATTTAGAAGTGACACAATTTGTGATGAACCTGTTAAATGGCGAACCGTTAGACCAAGACACAATGATTTAGGGGTCTGCCACCAACCCTTAGATGCAAGATACACAATGTCTTGACAGATACATATCACTTTTAGGTTCAAATCATCTGGATTATCAACATAATGGGCCAGTGTTGGTTCCTCAGTTGCACCAATAATCCAGGAAATCAGATTGTACAGTTCAATTGGAACGACAGATTTTGCCTCGCTCACATTTAGATCATCTGATGTGGGTGGCCACGGGCATTTCATACCGGGAGAGTCACGCAGAAGCATCTTTAATATTAATGCCGCACTGTAAAGTGTCCTCGTGTCCTCTGCAGTATTGTTGGAGGCCATTGAACTTGGTCTTTGTGGACCAGCTTTTGCACTAGCCCTGTTTTCACAGTCACTTTCGCTAGTTACCTCAGTTGACTGTTGTTTCTGTACCTGATGGATGAGGTAGCCTGTCTATCAGCTTATCTGCAGACAATGTCTCAACGAAAACCATCTCACTTATGTTGCGCTTCTTGGGGTAGTGAAACACCAGCTGGGGGAAATCACGGGCCAACCTCCTACTTTTGAAATGTGAGGGAATTATTAATTAATATTTATTAATATAAAATATTGCTAACTCACTGTTCTTCTGAGGTCACAGTAACTGATGCACTAGACTTTGTCAAGAACCTGGTGTACTGTCTATAACAGGCACCTCCAGAGACACACAGTCTTTGTCTCGAATATGCACAAGAATGCTAGTGTCTTCCTTCATCTCAGCAGCTTTCAGCAAATTGCCTGTAAATAAATAAATACTAATTAAACTAATAAAAAACTGTGTTAAGAGTTGAACAATATTGAGTGTTCTGGCTGTAGCTGTATGCAAAACAATGCAAATCTGTCTCTGACTGTAAAATAAACATTACATAAATTATGTAATTGTAATTGAAAGTTAGCCATGGTACCCAGCATAAGGGAATAAAAGTTCAAACGTGTGTTTGTGTGTTTTGTTTTTATCTACGTGCTGACGTTTCTGCCTGTGAAAGATGGTCCTTCTGGCGTTTGCCTCCCACAGTAATGTACTTGTCAGTTTTCTTACAAATTATGCACAAGGCAGAATGCACAGTACCAGCACAAGCTACTGGCAGGCCGGTCCTGGACCTAAGTTTTTTTGCGGGACAATCAACTGCAGCGATACTAACGTTATTACCCGATGGTACAGACTGGCCTTGATCTCGAGCTTCAAGACGCTGTGGCCCGTTTCTTGGCCGCATCCAATCGCTTTTTGTCAATGAAACGCCTGTAGCAAGTGGAGTGAAACCCAGCGTCGTCGGGAACATTGTCAAACTCGATTTCTAGACAATGTTTGTATGTTTCTGCTATTCTCCGATTCTCACCTTGCAAAAAAAGCCACCGTTTGACGCAGTTTCTGAATGTATCCCACCGTGTACGTGTAAAATCCTTTGTTTCTTCTTTCTTTATGGACGTGAGATGTATGTAGCATTGTTTAAAATACTTTTTACAGACTTTTGAAGGAGGTCTGGCCGTAATTTTCTCCTCTTCACTACTCGATATTGACAACAAGGGCGCAGACATCTTGGACTAATGTTTACCTCTCGTCACAAAAAAGCGGCCACCTTATTGGTCTAGCGGGAAGCACGTGACGCAAAGCCTCATCACTGACGATCAAAATATGATTACGCGAGGAAAGAAATATTGCCGACTTTAAACAGTAATACAAAATAAACTGCAGGATTAGACATGGAGAACTTTTATTTTCACGGCCAAAAGCAATAGATATTTTTATTAGAATGAAAAGAATTTAGTGCCCCATATATGGGAACGGGATTAAACGTAAAACGTCTTCACCTTACGGCCTATTAGACCTGCAACACATGTGTATGGCACTTTACTCGCGGAGGGTTGGGGGGGATGCGTGACATCAGCAGGTACACTGCGTTACGCTTCTGTATACGTGGGTGACATGACAGAGATGTGACGTCACAGCTCACTTGCCGTGCAAAATATATGCATTATTGCACCCCCCCCCCCCCCAAAATATATACAAAAGTCTATTTTTTAAATGTTTGCATGGTGTACAGTCTGGAAAGTACCCACATGGCAAATTTAAAGTTTGTTACATGTCGGGAAGTACGCTAAACATTTTGAACAGACACATTCACAAATTTCCCTTTATATATATACAAGTGGTTAGTACCTGGCGTTGCCCGGGTGAAAAAGGCAGACACACACATGGACTTACACACAGACATGGACCCACACATAGAAACCCATCGACTTACACGCGCACAAACACATATGGACTCACACACACAGACATCGACTTTAGAGACACACATGTAGTTACACACAAATCGACTCACACACACACATAGACTCAACAACAACAACCGCCATTCGCCACTGAGTGGCGTTGACGTCCCCACGATGCTTGTGGCAGGCTATGTGCACCTTGAGGCCACGTGAAGTGTCGAACGCCCGCTGGCAAGTCACGGGGCAGACCCAGGTGCCACGGATCGACTGAGATGACTGGCTGATGCACCACCTGTGCCCTCTACCGTGCTAACTTGCTGTGATTTAGCCACCCGGCGCTCCGCTCGTTCTGAGCGTCGCTCCTCCGCCCTCTGTTGTTGTTGGAGGGCGACTGCTTCCAACTGGCCAGTAGCGTCCTTCACGAGGCTCCTCCACAGAGGCTGATCTTGACACCGCTGGTACCATTCATCGACAAGTCCACTCAGCTCAACATCCTCCTGTACCACATCACTCCATCTCTTCTCTAGCCCGTGCCTCGCCCGTTAAGCCCCCTTGATCCGGCGGAACAAAAGGTGTTTAGGCATGCGGTGGCTGGGCATGCGAGCTACATGGCCCAGCCAACGCAGCCTTGCCTGGCGTAGGAGGTCGCCAATGGGACTTTGTCCAGATCTTTAAAGGATTTGTGAGCTCACACAATCCAGCCTGGTTAAACCCAGGATGGATCGTAGGCAGGTCACCCTAAATGTTTGTAACCGGCGAAGATGTTGCATTCGGGGGGTCCAAGTTTTGCAAGTGTAGAGAAGGGAGGGAATGACCGTGGGTGAGAAGACGTGGAGCTTAGTGCGGAGCGAGAGACCAGGTAGCTTCCACACAGTGTTACGCAGCCGATGAAAAGATAATGCCGCTCGACTGATTTGGAGTGAGACCTCTGGTGTTAAACCGGAGCTGGTCATGAGCACACTGGGAAGGTATGGGAAACTCTGCACTCTCTCCACAACTGACCCATCACCAATTGTGAGTTGTGGGGGTGGATTGTCCGATGGTACAAAATATCCAGGCAGGTGCTTATTTTTGGTGGGGCTGATGGTAAGGCCCCACCACTTAGTGGCAAGCTCCAGGTTGAGCAGCAGCGGGTCCAACTCCTCTTCTGAGTGAGCATTAATTACCAGATCATCGGCATACATAACGTGGTTGACCAATAGGGAGCCATCCCTTGACCGCACCCGGGCATCGATCAGCCTCCCATTGTATCTGTACCAGATGTGAATTCTTCCGGTAGAGGCATTGAAGGCTTAACGATCTGTGGTCCAAATATATGTCAAAGAATGTCGGAGGCAGAGGACATCCCTGTCGCACCCCAAGGTGTAGAGGGAATGGCTCTGACTTGCATTTTAATCAATTTACAACATTTTTGACATGCGTTTTTCTGGATTTTTTTGTTGTTATTCTCTCACTGTTCAAATAAACCTACCATTAAAATTATAGACTGATCATTTCTTTGTCAGTGGGCAAACGTACAAAATCAGCAGGGGATCAAATACTTTTTTCCCTCACTGTATATACTTTATTTATTCATGGTGGTAAGATGTAATCTTCCTCGCCTGGTATGCAGGAGGTTGGGATTTCGATCCTGACCCTGACGCCTGCTGTATATTTGGAGTTTGCGTGTTCTCCCCATGGTCGGGTGGATTTTTTTCTCCGGGTCCTCTGGTTTTTCCCTTAATATTTTGAAACGTGCGTTTAGACTATTTAGATGATTTTGCTGCTATAAATGTCCAAATGATAAGCCATTTTGTTGAGCTATCATTTGTGGCCAGGTCGATTTTGAAAAATGAGTTAATACCTCGGTGGGTTTTGTCTGGTAGGATGGGGATGGTTTAGTTTAGTGTTTGTTTGTGGTTGGGTGATTTGTTTACCTTTCTTGTACTTTGCACTCCTATCGTGTTTTTGTAGTGTTTGTTGTAATGTTCTTATCCGCCTCGACTGGTCATCTGTCAAAATAGCTTCATAGCTCATCGGATTCCTCCAATGTAAATATCCTGATTCTGAAACGCTCGTTGGATGAGGCCTCCAGCACGACCTGTACCATACACACACAGCTTGTAGAAGACGCACACCGCCTGCACCACACGCACACACTGCAGTACACCGCACACGGAAGCTTTACAAGTCACAGTACACCACACGCTACAGTACACCACGCTACCGAACACGATACAGTAAGCTACACCAGGCTCTACCACACACTACTGTACACAGAACAATACATTTAAACATAATGCACATGCACACAGATACACAGACAAATACACATACGCACGTGTTGGCTCACACACACGCAAAAAAAATCGCGCCAAAAATGTTGAATTGAACAATCACATGATCACACTGTAATACATATGTGAGCCCCTTTGCCCATGTAAGACGTGTAGACAACTTACATTTGTCGTCATGTTAAAAGCGGCGGAGCCGTTTTCTTCCAGCCATTGTTGGACAGTGAGGTGGAGCTTTGGTGCGAGTCAGAGTGAGCCGTGCTTTGTAGCTGTTGTTCATTATTAAAGAGCTTTATTGTTAAAATAACATCCTGAGTACGATCATCTTTGACTACACAAGTTAGTCA
Source organism: Lampetra planeri (assembly GCF_965212315.1). Lineage (NCBI taxonomy): Eukaryota > Metazoa > Chordata > Hyperoartia > Petromyzontiformes > Petromyzontidae > Lampetra > Lampetra planeri. The sequence goes on along the minus strand of NC_136133.1, from coordinate 2,501,832 downwards.
GGTGCCGAATTAGGAAATAGTCTACACATGTGTTCCGCTGCCAGATGAAGAGACTTATTGAGTGAGACTCCTCGTTTCCTGTATGAAGTGGGGGGACCCCCATCACAGACAAGAAAACGTCCTCTTAGCCAGGCTATAAAATATCTACATGTAAATGTTTACTGTTGTAGACACTTGTTTGAAGCTATAAAAAACAATAATTCTGCATGTAATTGTTTTAGGAAAGACGGAGCATTATCCCACATGCAGTCGGTGTTCTGAGCAACCTAAGTATACATCCAGACCTCAAGTCGTGCTTCAGACAGGAGCAGGCCTCGGCCATGCTGGTGTCTGTGGCTAAAGCCCCCATCACGACGAGCAGAATTTGCTGCATCGGGACGCTCGCTCACATCATCAGCGAGGAGGACACGGACCTGCTGAACAGCAACGCAGGTACCCGTGTGGATGAGGACACATGTTGTCTCCACTGTCTCTTCAGTGCCACTGCTCTGCAGGCCACGAGGATTCCTCAGCAGGGGAAGCTAAACTGAGATGTTTGCTGGAAGTGGAGGTGGAAGTTTTTTTTATCTCGCATTGCTCAGCTGTCACTTGGAAATTAAAACAATCTTGTTGAACTTTGTTGATGCCTCTAGTGGTTTTTCAGTCACGATCTTTAAAATATTTTTTTCCATATATCAAATGGAAATAAAGTTATTTAGTGCATTTCTAATATAAAATATGACGCTATCGTTTGTATTTCTTCCTTTTCCTGAGTGTTTTACTCTAGTACTGTATCTAATATCTTATTGTGTTAATATCTGAGAAACCTTTTATGGTTACATGAGCTGCTAAGTGATTTTACAGTTCACAGCTTTTGAACTAAATGAACTCGCAAGATTATATCAGCAATACAGTTGTAGTGGGTTCACACGCGACAGAGACGGCGTAGTCGAGGCACACTGTTTCTTTCAACTTGCTCCCAACACAGGGCAATAAAGACAACAGTTGAACGGGTAACGGCCCCTTCACCCATACTGAGCTGGGATACACCCCTAGCACTATTTCCAACTAGTCTACTCCCAGGTCCTCCGTTAAGGGTGCTAGGGGAGGCTATTTGATCCGGCCCTGGTTAAGCACGGATCACGGCACCCAGCCAACAGACCCGACTCTTAGAAGAGCATCGGCTCTGAGGCTCTAGGGCCACGCCACTGGCTTGCCCTGCTCGGTCCTGAGAAGGACGGTGAATCAGGGGAGTTCTAGGGCCTATCTGTCGGTCTTCCCTGGTTAAGCTTCCAACACCGAACCACGAGCCCTCTCCCTCCCCGCCTTTTATACCAATTTGCCACCGAGGGGTGGGGCTGTGGGGGATCCCAGCGTCTACCCACAGCCCCCCAGAGTCAACCGTTGCGGACGTGGATGTAGACACCCCTGTGTGTTTGTCCATTTCCCCTCCCGTAACACCCCTACACAGGTAACAATGTAAACATGGTGTGTGCATGTATAGTCGTGTAATATTACACGTGTACCATCACAGATGCAGTGAGTGGGTTGATCGACGCAGTGAATAAACCAACGTACAAGATGTGGACTCCAATAGAGGATGCCAGCTACATAACCAGTGGCCTCTACCAAACCCTGGCCGTCCTGAGCACCATCCCTGGCATCCGCTTGAAGGCAAGTGAACGATCAGCATCCGTTTACACTGCTCTCGACAAGCAGAGTCAATCACGGCGGTATTATAAATCTTACCGTGAAAGTCATACCTCGGTTAAAGAAATCCTCGGGGAATGAAGTTGGTCTTGTGACATCACCCCCATTTGCTCCCTCCGTTTCTCATGACGTTATCACCCCCTATCACAGCGTCCCCCCAATCTCGCGTGGCAGCATTACTTCTCTCGTCACCTCCGCAGCGTCTCTTGAAGTCATCAACCCCTCTTCTCCACATCACCCCAATCCTGCGTTATGTAATCACTCTTCCACCTCACCCCAATTTAGCATGGCGTCATCACCCCTCTCCAACTCACCAGTGTCGTGTGACGCCAACACCCCTCCCTGCTTTTCAACGTCTACATCTCGTGACGTCTCAAGCCCTTCTCACATCATGCTAATCTCATCCCTTTCCTCTTCTGAACACCCCAGTGTATCTGACGTCATGAATCCCTCTCCTCCACCTCACCCCAATCTCGCGTGATGTCATCCAGTGCGTTACAGACAAACACAACCAAGCGTATTATTAATATACATTGTTGAGCTCACAGATAATTACAAGCTATAAATAGATGTAACAGGGTTATGGTAAGAAAACAGATAGCACAGGGCACCCAATCCCTGAGAGTTAGCCCAGTATTTTGAGGGCGCAGCGTAGGGCCGTGTGTCGAGTGCAGAGAAGACTGTCGCGCCTCTCCCCATGTAGACCTACGAGGCGGGTGCCGTCCCCGTTGTGAGCAAAGTCGCTCGGAAATGCGAGGACGCGGCGGCCGAGATCCACGCGACGCGGATCCTGCAGCACGTGGCCCAGGACGGCGAGATCCTCAAGATCATCCGAGGAGGTCAGCAGACGCGGCCACGATTCACCGCACTCACGCACATCCTCCGCGAGCGGCGTTCACGTTGGGCCAGGTTTAAAATCATCGTGTCCAGCTCCTTCGTTATCGTCAGCTCCACAGTTTTATCTGAGTCACTGCTTGCATCTTCTCTTGTGCTTGTCATCCGCATCTTGAGTTGCCTTCTGTTTCTCTATTTGCCACAAGCATCATCATGCTGTGTGATTCAGCCCCTGTTAACCCCAGTGACTGAGACCAGCATCGCCACTCTTGGTCACAATCCCGTGTTATATTTACAAGCTGTCAAAACCCGGATAAGCCTGTTTCATTCTCACTCTGGCTCCGTTAGTAAGGTGTGAGGTGGTGCGAGTGGTGAGATTTCCTAATGCCGCGTGCTGACTCAGTCCATTTGTATGTATGAGAGTGAGCCATGAGTTGTACGTCCATTTACATTTGGTTCTACAATGAGTACAAGTCACTTGGCGTCTTTCCCTCCCCTCATTGATGTTTGTTATGGCGTCCGTGTGGTGTCTCCTTGTCCGTGCGTGTGATGTCCCGCAGGAGAGGATGACCCGAAGCCCAGGCCGCTCGTGAGGTTCAAGAGAGCGGTCGTGTCGATGGTGCAAAGTGCAGGCCAGGTGAGAGAGCGTAAAACAGCACTGTGGATTCTCAGGACATTATGAGCTAGGTATGGGGAGTTAAAGTAGAGCTCTCAATTCTCACGACATCATGGGCCAGGTGAGGGCAGTAAAAGCAACACCTAGGATGGTGCAGAAGCTCAGCACTGTGTTGCCGAGTAAGAGAAACCGAGTCCTATCCTGAGGTGTGACCATTACTTTCCAAAACAGACGAGGCCAAGTACACGCCACAAGGCCAAGAACCACATTGAGTAGGCACCAGATCACAGTCGATTATGCAGACAACTTTGTTGCCAGCGATGAAGTCTAAATGAGCTGATTGATGTTTCACTGCAGTGCCTCAAAGGAGATGCTGAGAAAAATGAACTCAAGCATCTTGCCAACAAGAATCTAAAGTTGTCTCCAGGTAAAAAAAATTCAGAAAAATATATTCAAATGTTTTTTTAAGTTTCTCGAGTTATTCTGCTTTGGTAATTACAGTATTGAGCTGGATTAATCATTGAGTGTAACTTGATTGATTTTTATGTTTTAAAAATTGTATTTTAATTGCCATTTGAAATAACTGAAGATTAATACGTGTTTACTTTCTTGAAATAACAGATGGGAAAAGACAACTCCTCAAGCTTGGAAATGGTAATTATTGCCTTCTGCCAAATATTGAGCAAAGCTTAGCTGGGTAAAAGTGTGAATTACACAGCGTTGTTAGTTAATAGCCCTGTTAAAAGACACAAGTCAAAACACAAATGGACTTATCGCTTGATAGATATGTACCGATGCTGTCCCAGTCTGTCTAAGCAGAGGTTATACATTTCATGTGTGAGTAAAACATAATTTTAAGTTACAGTTAGATGTACTGTAGTGATGTCACTTGCTCATTCTCGATCTTACATTTTAACACCTTACTGCAGTGTGCCAAAACAACGCTTAATTTTTTTTTCCAAGAAGTACGTGTATCAGCTTTTAGAAAAGCGTGTCTCCTTGTCTGACTCTCCGTCTCATATAAATTTTTGGGTACCTCTTGTAAATATGGACATTGATTAAAAAAAATGGAACAGCTAAATTGCGTGCGAAGAATGACGCTGATAACACCGACACAAAAAGAGGAACGCATGGATTAGCGAGCATACACAAGTTTCAAAATTAAGTGGTATAGGGCAGGGCATGCCATTATTTATTATAAGGGATGACGGCTGGTGGTCGAGATGGACTAAAGGGTGAAAGCCAAAGCAAGGAACATGCCCAGAGCATGCAGCCGAGGTACCTCTCTACAAGGCGTCTTTGGGTTGCAATACATCTCTAAGATCAAAATAACTTCCAGTTAGACAATAACTCAAGTATTGGCATCGTAATGTGTACGTACATGTTGAATAACTTTGTTTTTTACGAAAAATATATTATGCAATTACTGCCACTGTGCATTGTGAATTATTCATTGATTTTACTGGAGCCTCGTGATTATAACTTTCATTTGTTTTTTACCTTAAACTTTCTAAGTCTAAAATGCAATCTTCTAAGAGAATATGAACCTCGCATAATATCCATGATGCAGTCATTTTTAGTCTGTTGATGGTCGGCTATGCGGCAATCGACTCATCTCAACGAGCTGTACACGATGCACTATTCAAAGTTGAATTTTTTGATAACAGATTTTTTATGCTGTTTGGCATTTCAATATCGCGGAGTAGCACTGATTTCGGATTGATTAGTACCCCAGTCGCGGAGTTAAGTACACCCCTTGAAAAAATAGTGTCCCAGTAATAAAATATTTAATTGCCTTGGCCATTTTGTATTATTTGGTACCCCAGGGTACCGCCATATAGATAATATGAAGTATAATTTTTGCTATGTTTGTTAGTACTGTATAATAGGAATTTATAGAAGGATGTATTTTATTATCCATTTGATCAATTTTTCAACTGACAATTATTCATAAAAACTGCACTTAACAGAATAAAATTGTGAAAAGTGTGGGAGTTTTAACAAATAAACTCTTGGTTGTGTTCATTATGAGCTGCTCGTTGTTTTAGGGGATTAAATGGATACCAAACAACTTTGTACATGTAAAGCCCTTTGTCAGTGCACTGCTGGATGAGGGCCTTGCCATGCCACACAGGCCATGGTGGTTGTTTGACCATACTTCACCACACTGGTCAGTGCGGATTGGTGTAGGTGTGGAGCATGGATGTGGGAGCCTAGAAGTACAATACACCAGAGGATTTTTCTGCACCCCCCCTCGGCTCCCCATAACGCCCCCACAGCCTTTCAGAAAGGGTCTACTTGGTTACAGTTGCATACAAAATCTTCACAATATTTACAAAACAAGTGGTGATACAGGATGCATCTATGTGCGTTGAACTTCTTTCACACTGTGTACATAGCCAATCATGCTAATCGGAGGTGGAATAACTAAACACAAAAGGCATTTCTAAAGAAATTAGTTTTCAATCTAGATTTAAAAGTTCATAGCACGAGTAGCCACAGAAGTGCATTTGAAAGCGCGCGATGCAGCGACCGTCTTGTTCGATGGTTGGGATAATCTTTCTATGGCTGCCCCCATCCCCTAGGCTGGAGCAGGGCCGACGTGCAGCTCTGGCTGAAGGTGAACGGCCTGGAGGAGTTTGGCGAGAAGTTCGCCAACTTCGACGGGAAGCGGCTGCTGCAGCTGCTGAATGTCGACCAGGAGGTGCGACTCCCGGCTCAGGGCGTCTCTCGTTAGCACCGGGGGCGTCCGCCACCCGGCTGTGTGTCGTAGGGATGACCCACGCACCCCTGTGGGCCTAATCCACACTCTTCTCCAGCCTGCACTGGGCCACAGGCAGTCATGTGATCAGGCTACCCCAGGCTGGTTGATGACTTTATTGTTACTCTGTTTTTAGAGTGTAATTAGATTAGGGCTACTTTGCTTATTTGAGCTGATTGCTTTCATTTAAACAAAACTAATCAGAAATTAGTAATATAATTTAAAACGGCAGTTGTTTAATATATCAAGGGACATTGTCACATATTGCTATTGTGTATATGATGCACATGCATTTCAAGGTATTCTAAGTTAGTTTAAAAATCATTGCCAAAATCTACTTTCCAACACTGCTCATCGGCTGCTCTAGCCAACTGGGTTGATTTGGGTCTCAGTCCAGCGCTGGGTTCACCAAAAGGGCAGCCTTCAACCTGTGCCATGGAATTAATCATCTGAGCCTGGAATGAGATCTACATTGACATGGGCTGACGGATGATGGAATGAACCTTGAAGTCCGCAGGCCTCTGCGCACAGCCCTGGTGCACAGCACACGCTCTTCCTCGTGATGACATCCACTTCGTGACAGTCCACGTCATGGTGGCATCCACCGCGTGATGGTGTCCACCTTGCGATGTTTCACCCCTGCACGGCTGTGCCGAGTGTCGCTGTGAGTGAGCGTGTGCGCCCTGTGTCTCGTGTCTTCTGTGCAGATGCGTGGCCTCTTCACCAAGGTGGAGGATGACCTCCGCAAGCTGTAGGAGGAGAAGAGGGCGGCTGAAGGATGGTGGTGGGTGGGGCCGCATATAATCCAGATGCCCCATGTTTAACAATTCTGATTTTGCAGCAAGTCGAATTTGCTCTATTAGCACTTGGATTTTAAGACCATTCCTAGATCATGGGCTTTTTTAAGGTGTACCTTTGAACAAACTCCTGTGAGATTTACATTTTAATCAATATTTTTCATTCAAATAATGGAGCTCAAATTCTTGCCAAGAAAAATAATGTTACTCGCATCATATTGCACATTTTACTTATCGAAGTAGTGGTTTCATGGGTGGTGCCGTTGCATTTACTTTTTTTTATAGGATGGTAAAATAAGCAGCTGATTTCTTCATTTATTCGTGGGAATTCTTGCCATTAAGAGCACTCAGAAGTTAAAGGGCTCAATTCTTGTGTTGGTCAACATCCCTTTATGTGCATTTTTTTGTGAAAACATTCTGATGCCTCCACTGCTAGAAATGTGCAATAGGAAATCCAAGTGATTATCAACAAAGTGGTACTCGTCCCTGGAGGAATGATAGATTGAGAGCACTAAAGAGCCTTTACATCCAGCGTGGGAATTTCCATCCGAACATTAAAATGCGATGTGCTTAGTTTCAGGTGTGTCAGGATTCCTTCACCAAAATTTATCTTACGTTTTTATCAGTTTTGCTCACCTTCGTTTTTACCATTTGTGGGCTTTTTCTAAGGTTACAAGGGATGAAACATAGTAAAAAATGGTATTCATACATTTTAACCAATTTAAATTTACTGTTGCAAGTGGTGAGATGTCTCTAAATGCCAACACTTAATACACTAGAAATTGACAGTGCTTAGCAAAAGGAAATTTAATGCTGGTATAGTTTTTGTCTTTGTACCTGTTGGACTTCTGAGATGCGGAGGAGGGACAACAAACTAAACATAAAGCAACCACAAAACACACTTCATTGTGGTGGTTTTATGTTTATTATGTATAATTCATTAATCCAGTATTCTTTCTGCAGTATAAACGTGGGTACCAAAATAAAACATTACCATTTACTGAAATATCACTCCATGGATTGTGTGAATATCTATATGTTATGTGTCGAGTTGTTACATGCTGTCTATGTAAAAGACATTTACCACACACCATAGAACCTGCAATAAGCCTGTGAGAATTGGTACACAATGGTGAATTAATATTCACCATTTTGTCATAGTGTTAAAAATAACAAAGGATTATTACATTAATAAATACAATTTCCTGAAACCCACCATGTTGCTCACAAGGTCTGTCCTGTGTCCGGGGCAGGTGAGGTTTCGTGAGTTTCATGGGTCATGAATGCACATGGGTCATGAATATTCAAACCGGTCTGGGTATTGCTCAAAGAGAGGAGACAGGAAGATCCTGCTCCTATCTCAAATCATGTTTTCCGTCTGTATGTATCTTTTCTAATGGATTTACAGAATTCTGCACGTTCTATTAATTGGCCATTTCATTTTAAGGGCATACTGTACTTTAATTCGGCATGATTTTTGTTGTTTCAGATTACTTATTTTATTTGCTGTCTTATGTCTCATTGTGAATCGTTTTTCAAATGAGGATGTTTGATATAATATTACTTGGAAGGATCTCCGGCTCGCGGTCAAAATACGGGCCGTGACTTCAGTTCATACACCTGCGGCAAATTGAGGCATAAAACTTTGAAACGACCCACAAATGACATCCATCGTTGCATGCACCTTGGCTTCATTAATCGGGTGGAATATTCTCACTCTGATAACACTTTTTACTTTTAACTCACTCATGTCACTCCAAAGTTCTATGCGCTATTTTGATTGATGTGCACATTATAAATGTTATTATTGGACAATGCTAAAGTGTGTTCATGTGGGGCCTGCCGAAGGTATTTAGTTTAGTATACAGTAGAACATTAATTTAGAAAATGTAACAATATTCAAAGATTGAAAATCTGAAATTCCATTTTTATAAACCACAACTCATCCCTAGTGCAGAGAGTATAACAGTATTGTATATATATATACCCCAAATATCTCATTCGAGCCTACAATGGCCAAACACAACCACCAGTCAGAATAACATTTGTTATTGTGCACTGTGATGAGTTCAGTCCACCACGAGTGCGCATTGAACACACATTGAAGTAGGCTCTCTGAAAAAAAACACTGTTTTGAGTTTGTTGCAGAACTAGCTCAGACTCAGGGATGGATCCCGAACATGAGCTAGTAGTGTGTCTTACTTAGGTCTTTGGGCCGGAGACCCCAAAACTATGCTGGCCGTATCGCACGAGGTTTACGTGGGGGTACAGCTGTAAGGGGGTGGAGTTCAACTCATCAATTCATGTTTATAGCTGCTGTTTTTAATGTTATGCCAATAATACAAATTATATGGCAATGGAAGTTATATTAGCGTATCATTTGCACACTACCTCCTATTCGGAACAAAAGCTGAAGAGTGCACAAAATAAGCATGGAGAGATGCGTACTTTACATTAAGATAGAGGAAACGTGGATTCGAGATACAGTACAGGTTATACCAGATTACAATCAACTTCAGTTTTGTTAGTCACAACACAGCAGACAAGCAGTGCCCCCCTGTACCCTACCTGCAGAGATCGCCTGGATCTGCAGCTGCTGCTTAGACGGGAACCGAAGAAGAATCGATCTCTCCATGAGTTTCTCTGTCTGCTTTTGTTTTTAAATATATGAGAATGCTGCAATCACTCCTCGTGTGATCCATGGCCCAAATTCAAAGCCAAGTGAACCTTGGTGATGTCGGCTTGGGGTGCGAGATGGAGAACAGAAATGTATTATCGAATCAATGGGGTCAATCCCATTGAGTGTGATAACACGGTGGTGTGTACTCCGAACTATTAATGACGATCAAAAGTGGAAAGCCGGGGGTGTTACAGAAGTTGCTCCGAACACAATCAGGGCAGTTTCAAAAGCAGATTAATTATCCCCTGGTGTGGGTATTTTGGGGTTTTCCCTGCACTCTGATGGATCATTGTACCTTGTGCTCACAGGCACAAATGTGCGAGCAACATTTATCTTAATATAAATTAGCTTGTCTGTTACTCAATAGCTACTTATATGTAACCATTCGTAGGCCAATTTACAAACTGGTCATAAAAATACGTTTTAAAATGCAATTCCTCATCAGGCCTGCAGGTGGCGGTAGAGTACTGCAAACTACCGCAAGTCAATCCGAGTAGTAACACTGCGAGTACAGTTTAAACTCGTACACGTGGGTTCCAACAAGACTGATGTAATCGGCTTAGCATACGAACAAGTACATTCATACAAGTTGTCTAGGTTATTCCAATGTAATAACAGGCAGGAAAAAACCGCACATATGCAGCGTTTTAAGTCAGTGCTTAACTCCATAATAGAATGCAGAAACATGGCCATTCAATAAACTTGTTTTTATTTTACCAGGTAAGGTCGACTGAGCTCTATTACCAATTTTTTCAGAAGAGACCTGGCCACATAATGATAATAGCTCAACGAAGCGGCTTATCATGATGTGGAAATGTATAGCAGCCAAATACTCTCAACGCGTGATGTTGATTCTAAATGTTAAAGGAAAAAACCGGAGGGCCCGGAGGAAAATCCACGCGACCATGGGGAGAGGGAGACACGCAAACTCCAAATATACAGCAGCAGCAGGCGTCAGGGACGGGATCAAACCCACGACCTCCTACACACCAGGCGAGGTAGGTAACATCTCATAGCCACCGTGATCATGAGACACGCAAATTCCAAATATACAGCAGCAGGCGTCAGGGTCGGAATCAAACCCGCGACCTCCTGCACACCAGGCGAGGGAGTTAACATCTCCTAGCCACCGTGGTGCCCCAATAAATGTATAATAAATAATTACAAGATGTTTGAGCAGATGCACGCATCATATTGCAACCCAGAGGTAGAAAATAACAAAACCCACGGATTTGGAGATCACAACAGGCAAGATGGAATTGACATCATTCAAAGATAGGAGAAGCGAGTGGGACTTGTGCAGGACACAAGTTCAAGTTCATTTATTAGGTATAGCCCTGTGAGCCATTCGGCTCTTGAATCGGGTGCAACCGCAACAAACAAAAAACTAAAACATGAACAAGAAAACATCTTAAAGTGAATATGTGACTAAGTGCAAACCGAAAATCCAAGAAAAGACAGCAAAATATTGCAAAAAAAACACCGTACACCAACGCTGTGTGCAAAAATCCCTGTGGGATGCAAGTCAAAACAACAACAACCACAAGACAACTTAGATGAAGGCCATCAGTCTTACTCCGTACTACAACAAACAATCATGGCCAAACCAGTAAACTTTTCGAAATCACCAAAATAAAGCAATGAAACAGTGATCATAGGAACTGTGACGGAATTTTCACAATAAACGACAAACTCTGCAGCAATAGCTGGCTGCATGAGTCACTCCACAACAGCAGGAGCATCAATCGGAGTATTATAATTGTTCAATGCACCTTTAAGATCAGCACACTAAATCAAAACACGCCGCTTAAAGAAGAAGGGTGAGAGGACATCCACGGAAGGAACGTGAATGGTGATTTCACCGACACGACCAACCCACACAACCCTCTCGGTGATTTTTCGATTTAAAGCTTTCGTGACTGCAGGGATTCATCTTCTTGGCTCTTTCGGTAAAGTCACGTAGAAGGGAAATAATAAAATAATAAAAATAAAACATAATAAAATAATTCTCACGACGTTTCGGCTACAACGCAAGCAGCCGTCCTCAGGTGAATAGGACGGCTGCTTGCGTTGTAGCCGAAACGTCGTGAGAATTATTTTATTATGTTTTATTTTTATTATTTTATTATTTCCTCTCGGTGATGTTGATGACCCCACGCCGCCCTGTGGGCCCTGGAGCCGCGCGCTGATTTATTCCCCAACGTGCCAAGGAGGCACCGACCGCAGGAAGTGACGTCACAGAAGGCACAAACACTTCCGCCGTGCGAATACGTTTTTATTGAACAAACTAAATAAAACCGACAAGATTTTGTTTGGAAAGTACGCTGTTATTGCTCGTTAAAACCTATTTATTTAATTTTTTAAAAGGTAGATTAATATATTGTTTAAAGGGTCTGTAATGCTAGCTTGCAAAAGTAGCATGAAATTTTAATCAAATAAAAATGTGGGGCCCACGGTGTAAAGGTAACTACCGCGACTATTAATGCTGCAGCCCGGGCTGTGAGATCTTGCCATTCCGTTAGTTATTCTCGACTAATTAAAAATTTTTGTCGGGTTCTCACCAAGCCGTTGCGTTTGGCGGGGATCTATCTGCATTAAATGACAGAAGCGTTGTGGGTCTCGCGTTTATAAAAGGATCTGGTTTTTCTTGGAGGTGTGTGCCAGTTTATACCCTAAAGTATCGTGCAGGTGCCATCTCAGCTCTCGATTTCTCCTTTTCAGCGCTAAGGGTTATCGATCGAGCAATGGGGAGGATATCTCTCTCTCTGGTGGATGTTTTCCCGTCGCCTCAACGACAGTCGGTTTTCTGGGGTTTAACATCATGGATTATATAAAATATCCCACTCCTGTAATATAAAAAAAAACTAACAATCTGAACATTAACATGGGATTCAAACTCGTAGGTTTTTTCGGTAAAGTCACGTAGGTAAAAATAAATAATAGAAACAAAATAATACATCACTTTTTATTATCACAATGAGTTATTTATTATTTTGTTTCTATCAATTATATTTATTATTTATTTTTTCCTACGTGACTTTACCGAAAAAACCTAAGAGTATGAATCCTTGCAGTCACGAAAGCTTCAAATCTAGAATTCACATGGGACATTATTTTGCCAATATCAACTTTGGAACAAAAATAAAACACGTGTGAAGATGTTCAAACTCCAAATAGAAACCTTTTGCAAGGAATCATGTCTGCATCAACCACACGAACTTGTGGTGAACATGCAAACAGATACATTCTCTGATCATATATGCCTGAAGTCTGTCTCTGCTGTGGGCCATTCAGTTTCGAAGACAACGCATCGACCACATTGAGGCTTTATGAAAGATAGACGTGAATATAAATCGAGATGATATCTATTCACTGATGGTATAGTCGTACTATTCAATAGAAATGAACTAAAGGAAAACGTAATGGTTGAAAAATAGTTCTCAAGATAAATTATCAACAACTTTGATCATTATTCGGGTATCGATAGTCAATTTTTTTTTAATGTGCAAGTTTATTGACGGACTGCGTCTTGTCTTGATGTGGTCTGGGACTTTTCTGTTATTTTTCTGCCCTTGGCCAAGCTTGAGACTTGATGTAATTACAATTTGAACTAACGTACTTTATTTATTTTCTGTGATTTGCTTGGCTATCCTATACTTTGCACTCTGTCGGTTTTTATCGTTTTCTGTTGCAAAAACGTCATGAACCGCCCCTACTAGACATAACATTTGTGAAAAAGAGCTTCATGGCTCATCTGATTTCTCCAGGATAAATAAAGATTCTGAGAACAATACTGAGCCATGTTAATCAAATAATGTAACTGTACTGTACATTTTGACTTAAAGCTTTCGTAACTGCAGACATTCATTTTCTTGGGTCATCGGTAAAGTAACGTGGATAGGTTCAACATTTTTTTTTACAAACAACTTCGAATGAAACGTATTTTTTAACCTATCTACGTGACTTTACCTAAAGAACCAAGTATATGTGCTGTACATTCAAATATTTGATCAACAAAACTGGAACCACGGGAAAATTTTGTAAGGCGAACTAGGGAAACTTTTTTAATGAAATTGTGCAGGTTACTGGACACCCTGTGATGTGCAAAAATTACGAAACGGGTTATCTACCGTAAGACAAAAGTCTTAATTCACCCTTATGTGCAGATAAGGTTACTGAAGCAAATTCCATTCCCTGGTTACCACATTCATTTAAGCCCCTCCCCCCTTAACTTGTATTTAAGGGCTGGTCTCTTGAAATTTTGCCTCACTTGATGCAGTAATTTTAGCTGTGACGGTCGCACCTGATGACGGAGACTTGTGTTGCCTCCGAAACGTCGTGATTTATAATTTTATTTCTATTATTACTTTTAGTATTTTTTTTACCTACGTAACTTTACCGAAAAAAACCTAAGAGTACGAATCCTTGCAGTCATGAAAGTGTAATAAACGACTGGACCACGATGTCTGGCTCAGTGTCCTTTATTCGGTTCGTGCTGTACACCCACACGGCTGTCTTTACTCTGTAGCTTCTCCACGGTGCTGACTCCAATGTCGGCCCGATCCACAACAGCAGCCCCGCTGCTGTTTCTCTCACACAGCCCCCCTTGGCTGTACTCGCTGCAACTCCTCTCTCTCCACCTCCTGGCAGCCTCGTGCTGTCTCTCTCTCTCTCCGCAGCTCCTCCTGGCAGCCACACCGCTGCCTCTAACATGCAGCCCTCTCTCTCTCTCTCTCTCCGCAGCTCCTCCTGGCAGCCACACCGCTGCCTCTAACACGCAGCCCTTCTGGCTGTCTCCTCTCAGCTGCACACCACTCCGCAGCTTCCTCTTATCTTCGGGGTTGGCTCCCGATGGCCGTCGGCGCCCCCCCTCTCCACACTCGCCCACGTGGCCTCACTCTTTTCCGCTCACACCCCGACTGACTTCTCCTTCCGGTTTACGCGCTTAAGGACCCCCTACCTTTCACCCACGTCACCTGGCTCCGCCTCCTCGTGACGTCACATCCGGAAGGTCGCTTTCGCCCGCATTACACCACCCTCCCCCATAGAAAAAACCCAGCCGACCTCGGCTGAACAACACCAAAGCGTAATGCGGTGAACCGACCTTCCCCCTTAAAGGACACTAAGCATGCAATATAACAACAAGAACAACACACAAGTAACATCGACGAACGTACGGAAGCATGCGATAAATACGACGGCAAGAACAAGAACAATAACAACATACAATCAACGAAACGTAAGCGATTTGGAACGAGTGCGGGTCGCCGGCCCGTCCCGGACGGTCGGCGGCCCGCTTGTAGAACGGGGACGCGATGGAACACGAGAATTGACAGGGGGTAATTCCCCTGCTGCGATTGGAAGTCCACCGACATCTCGTGTCCCTGACGAATCAGTCTTGGTCATATTCCGCGAATGCGCCTGCAGCGGGGTCGGAAGGGTCGCCGGGCTAGAAGGTCCCGCAGCCTTGGCAGGCGCCCTCCGAACAGGCCCACTCCTCCCCCGCGGTGTCACGGTCGGCCTGTCCGGAACAGGTACGACAGGCGCTCCAGCAAGATCAATGGACGCAGGCGGGGAAGAGTCAGAGTCAGCAGCAACAGACCCCGGCAAGGCAACATTGGGAGATGACGCATCACGTAGGGGAGCAACATATGGTTTCAACCGCGACGTATGAACAAACCAACGGCGAGAACCAAACAGAACGCGCGCCGACTGTGGATTGGGAACCTCAATGAGGCGCACAGGACCATGCCAAGGTTTGTGCAATTTAGGAGAGGTCCCCGGCCGCACCTGCGGGCAATGGAGCCAGGCCAGGTCTCCCACCTTCCAGGGGCACTCCCCCTCAGACCGCCGAGCATACCGCTCGTTCCGGGCCTGGGCTTTGGCCGTAGCCACGCGGGCGTTTTCCCGCGCCTCCGTAACCCGGCGAACCGTGTCCTGAATGTATTCAGGGAGTGGTTTACGAGGTCCCTTCACCCCAGTACCCAATTGCACATCCACCGGAGGCACGTTTTCCCGACCATACATAAGGTAAAACGGCGAATACCCTGTAGCCGCATGGGGCGTCATCCTGTACGCCGAAAGCACTCCGGGGATGTGCAGATCCCAATCCGATTGCTGTTCACTCACGGTATGGCAAAGCATGGCAGACAATGTCCTGTTCAGCCGCTCAACCATACCATCCGTCTGCGGATGGTATGGAGATGTCCGTATCTTCTTAGTCCCAAGGCCTGCGCACACTTCAGCCAATAATTTAGAAGAGAAATTTCGGCCCTGGTCCGTGAGGAGTCTCTCCGGCGCCCCCTTATCCATAATGTACCCAAACAAAAAGGCATCGGTGATGGCCGCGGCCGACTGATCGGGCAACGGCCAGGCCATCGGCCAACGGGAGAGATACTCAACCCCTACCAGCAAATATTTATTTCCCCTCGCCGATGGTGGGAAGGGTCCCAATATGTCCAGTGCCACCAATTCATTGACTCGAGACACCTGAATCGACTGGAGAGGCGGCACATAAGGATGTTTAGGCGGCTTACGCCGGGCGCATTCAGGGCACGCGCGCACGTGCCCTACGACATCTGTCGCCATGCCGTGCCAAAAATAATGACGTTGTAACGTCAACAAGGTCTTCTGCACCCCTAAATGTAAGAGAGTGTCACAATGGAGGGTTCTAATCAACTCGAATCGCAAGGACGTTGGTACCACCAGGCGCCAACGTTCCTGGAACCCCTCCCGCCACATAAGCAGACCATCTCGGAGAGCGGTTTGCGGCCCCACAGCCGTACTCGGACTCCCATTGTCCTTAGCAGACCGCTTCCGCAAGGACACCAATGACTCATCCATCATCTGTTCCCGGATCCAGACAGACCGCGGCAGATTCAAAACCCCGTCAGCCGGTCCCGGTTCCATCGGAGTGTCCGACTTCTCGACGGCCAACGTAAGCGGCTGAGGGGGGTTTGGAATCGGCGAACACCTATGCGTCCCCGACTCACATTTACAAGGGGCGCGCCGCGGTAATCTGGAAAGTGCGTCAGCGTTCGCATGGCGCACTCCCTTCCGATGTTGAATTTGGAAGGAAAATTCCTGTAGCGTGTCCAACCAACGTGCCAACTGTCCGGATGGCTGGTCAATTTTAAGGGCATATTGCAAGGCCGCATGATCCGTACGCACAATAAAAGAACGACCGTAGAGGTATGGTCGAAATTGCCGTAGGAAAAAAACAACCGCCAATAGTTCTCTGCGAGTGACACAGTAGCGGGTCTCCGCAGGAGACAAGACTCGGCTACCATACGCCACGACACGCTCTACACCCCCTTTAGACTGTGATAACACCGCCCCAATACCTGTGTCACTCGCGTCCGTATCAAGAATGAATGGGTGATCGAAATCGGGATAATCCAATGTTGGGGCCGTGGCCAATAGATCACGCAGACTCCGAAAGGCCGCCTCCTCCGGCTGTCCCCAAACAAACTTCCGTCCTTTACCCGTAAGGAGATGCAAAGGCCTCGCAATCGTCGCAAAACCCGGCACAAATCTTCGGTAATACGAGGCAAATCCCAAAAACCGCCGAACATCCCCCACGGTGGCCGGAGTTGGCCAATCCCGGACGCACGCCGTCTTTTCCGGATCCGTGGACACTCCCTCAGCGCTCACAATGTGCCCCAAATAGCGGACGGACCGTTGCAGTAGGTGACATTTCTTTGGTTTGAATTTCAATTTGGCAGAACGCATCCTCGTGAACACTGTCTCCAGCCGCGTCAAATGTTCATCGAATGTGCGGCTGAAGACAATGATATCGTCCAAATATATAAGACATGTCTCCCACTGCAACCCCGTCAAAACGAGCTCCATCAATCTTTGAAATGTAGCAGGGGCCGCATTCAATCCCATCGGGAGACAGTTGAATTGAAATAACCCCTGCGGCGTACGGAATGCGGTTTTCTCCCGTGAGGACTCGTCAAGGGGAAGCTGCCAAAATCCCGAAGAGAGGTCCAGTGTGGAAAAGAACTTAGCCCCCGACAATGCGTCGAGGGAGTCATCCATACGCGGCAGGGGGTACGCATCTGCCACCGATATCTTATTCAATTTGCGGAAATCAACACAAAATCGCAATTTGCCATCCTTCTTCTTAACCAAGACGACTGGAGCGCCCCATGGGCTGTTAGATGGCGATATAATGTCCGCAGCCAACATGTCTTCCACTGCCCCCCGTACGTGTTCTCGCTCCGCAGGACTCATCCGATGCGAATTTAATCGAATAGGGGCAACATCGCCCGTCTCAATGTGATGGTAAAGCAACGAAGTGCGGCCCAAATCCAAATCATCGGAGCTGAACACATCGGAATATGTCAACAACAATTTACGCAGCTCACCACGTTGCTCCATGGACAGGGAAGAATTTTCGTCACATAAATGAGCAACCCAACGATCATCCGAACTCCTTGGCTCGGAAACCCCAGCAACAACTCCCCGGCTATGTGGACAATCATGGGTCGCAAACGCCGTAGTGGCATGTGCCACAACCGTACCGGCCGGGACACGGACGTTTTCTCCCCCCGCATTAAGCACCTGTAAAAACGGTAATTGATCCGGCCGGACGATGGTCTGTGCCCCCACTAACGCCAACCCGGTTGTTATCGTGGCGGACGGTGACAACAAGACCCCTACTGCTCCTAGCCGATCAGGCAGGGGCTTCCGATACCGCAAGGGTATAAGCATCTGTGTACCAGGTGGGATGTCCACAGATGCAACGGACAGCGCCTGCACTTGTACGGCCGAAGCAGGTCGCCCCCAGGGCGACGGCAGAAACGAGATTTGACGGCCCCCCGGCAGTTCAATACAATTCTCATTGATTTTGATCAAAATGGGCATCTTAGCCAAAAAATCGGTGCCTAACAAACAAGGAACCGCCAAAGATCTCGATATCAACACAACACCCGAGGCCGACACATCCCCAATAGCTATCTTAGCATCCACCTGACCCACGATACCCATGCTACCCCCGTTCGCAGCGACGCACGACCCATAAACCGGACGCACAGCCCCCGGCGGAATGCCCAACAGATGGAAAATGACATCCGATATAATAGTCGCAGACGCCCCCGAGTCGACCAAAATGCGCACGTCCACACCTTGTATGGACCCCGGTACAGTGGACGAACCCGTAGCGGCCGCGACAACTCTCCGTGCCAATTTGCGCCACTGCGTAACTGAATGACAAGGCCCCGTCGATGGCCTTTCTTTAACAACAACAATAGGATCGCGCAACACAGGTGGTGGGTGAGGTGGAAAGCCTTGCCGAGTGTCTGGTGCGTGCCGACATGCCTGTTTCGGAGGATCTTTAGCCGACTTGACCGGTGCCGAGGCCTCCTGCTGCGGCGGAGCCGGGAAGCGGGCCCAGCAGTCTCTGGCGTAGTGGCCCCTACGCCCGCAGCGGAAACATTCGGCCTCGTTGCGCCGAAGCGCAGGCCTCGCCTCCTGAAGGCCCCGTTCTGGTAGCTCCGCGCGCGGTCTCGGCCCGCCGCGTCCCGTCCATGGAGCGGAGGCGGCCGTCAGTTGTTGAGGGCCCCGGTCATCCGGAACATAGACAGCCTGCGCAGGGTTCCAC
The DNA here is from genome assembly GCF_965212315.1 of Lampetra planeri. Classification (NCBI taxonomy): domain Eukaryota; kingdom Metazoa; phylum Chordata; class Hyperoartia; order Petromyzontiformes; family Petromyzontidae; genus Lampetra; species Lampetra planeri. The sequence continues at coordinate 2,482,848 of NC_136133.1, read as the reverse complement.
CCCAGCGCATCCCCTTCTTTGACGGGCCCCCCCGTCCACGCCGTCACTTGTTTCCAGCGACGGAGGTTGAATTGCGCATCGAGACACTTAGCAGCCGTCCGGGAAGTTAGCTTCTCATGCCCACACACAGGCATG